>NC_137087.1:58056708-58571708 GCF_951640355.1 Cnephaeus nilssonii
GAGAGA
Organism: Cnephaeus nilssonii; assembly: GCF_951640355.1. NCBI lineage: Eukaryota > Metazoa > Chordata > Mammalia > Chiroptera > Vespertilionidae > Cnephaeus > Cnephaeus nilssonii. Next base: position 58,056,715 of record NC_137087.1, read on the forward strand.
GAAGGGGGCTGGGACCCGGACAGGAGGCATCATCACAGGGGCACCGTGGGCATGAAGGCTCTGTCCCTGCACGACAGGACGTGGGACGGCCGGTTGTAAAGCCACAGCCCTGGCCCTGCCCTGTGGTTGGGGGTTGGGGGCGTAGTGACAGATGTGCGCTGCCTGCAATCAGGATCTGACAGGCTCACTGGACACAAGGCGGGTCGCAGCGAGAGGTGGCAGTACCTGGATATAAAGCGTAAAGGTGGGTCCCCGGGCCGTCCTCAGAGCCAGCCTGCGTCCAACCAACCCCAGGGCCTGGGCCAGGGCCGTGGACTACGGCGATGGGACCCAGGCCCACACAGCCGCCTCCAGCGCAGGCCTGCCCACTTCCCGTAGGTCAGCCTGCATGGAAAGTCGCAGGGGGCTGTGACGGTCCTGGGACTTGCCTTTACGCTGTGGTCCATGAAATCCGTGTGTCCCACCGGGCGCGGGTGGGCTGCGGGGTGGGCTGCGGGGCGGGCTGCGGGACGGGCAGCGACAGCCTGGGAGCCCTGCCAGGACATGCTGCTCTGAAACGCTACCATCAAAATCACTTCTTCACAGTTTATTGCCCTCCCAATTTGAAAGGAGAAATCTATTGATAGCTCCAATTTACTCGCGTACCTACGCAGACTCCCATTCTGAGCACCGACTCTCAGATGTGTCTCCAGGAGGAAAATGTCCAAATGGTGACGGATTTTCTGTGCAAACCATCGAGGCCGGCGGCAGGCCAAGCACGGCTCGCCCAGTGCCCCCGCGGAGCAGCGAACCTCCCCTGGTGCAGAGCGCCTGTCCCAGGGAGGGTTCTGTGCGGCGCTGGAGAAATCCCCTGCGTCCCGTGTGGGGGGCCAGGAGCACGAGTCTGAGAGGCCCACGGGCTCCTGGGCGAAGCCAGGTCTCCTCTGTGCCGGCTTCTCTGGCCTTGGGTCCCCCCTCAATCGCCTTGATTTTTGTTCCAACACCTGGAGCCAGGAATCGGCCTCAGAACTGAGTGGGGGCCGGTCCTCCCGCCCGGGTCCCAGCTCTGTCTGCAGCGGCTCTTATCGCCGCGGGCGGGGGAAGCCCCTTGTGTGCCATGGAGGCTGCGTGCGAACGTCACACCGACGCCAGGTGACAGCGGCCCTGGCTCCGCCCTTAAATGAGCGGCAGTGGGGTGGTAGGTGCAGGGGGTGAGTTTGACAGGGTGTTGTGTAAAGAAATGATCTTTTGGGGATGAGTGTCACCCCATGAGGCTTGGTAGTGAACTGTTAGATACAACAGGCTCTGAGTACAGAATCCTGAGCTCAGGGCCGCCAGGCGTGAACTCAAAGAGCCAGCGGGCCCCCCGCGGGGCCGTCCTCTGGGAGCACCACGTCCTTGGGGCCAAGGACCCGGGGAGGACATGGACGTGGGGAGCGGCATGTGCACCCTGTTTCTCCACTCCGTCCCCCTCTGGGGCTCCACCCCCAGCTTGACCTCTTGGGCTGCGGGGTCCCCGCCTTGGAGCTGCCCCTGGGGAACAGGTTCTCAGTCTCTGCCCACCCAGAGCGGCAGGTCATCGCCCGCCAGCTCGGGGCTGAGAGCAGCTGGAGCCCCGAGCCGAGCCGCCCGCTGCAGGTGCCCTTCGAGAGCCCTGCCCAGGAGGCCACCCACAGGGAGCTCGCTGCTCCCCTGCCCCCCCCCCCCCCGAAAGCCTGGGCGCGCCCTTTAATCTCCCTGGGACTTCGGTGTCTTTGTGGGGACCCGGGGGACGCAGTGGCTGGCTGGGGGGGAGGGGGCGGGGGAGATGATGGAACACGGGCCTGGGCTTCCCCGGGCAGCTCCTGGGAGCACGTGCGGGCCTCCTCCCGGAGGGACGCCCACGGCAAGTGCGGGCGAGGCTGCCGGCTCCAAGTGTCACTTTAAATGAAAATGAAAGCTCCCTCCTGAGGCCGATTCCCAGGCTCGGTGACACCGCGGGGAGATAATGGCGAGGATGCATTAGCGTGATAAATATGAAGCTGCTGCCGCTTGAAAAATGACAAGGCAACCATTTGGGCCCTTTTTACTGAGCGCAGCCGGCGCGGGGCGGAACCGTCGGGGGAGATAATGGAGTGCGGGAGGCTGGCCTGTCGCCATCGGCACTCCGCGCACGGGGCGGGGAGGGCAGGGTGGCTCTGCCCCGACAGCCGTCCCCCCGCGTGGCTGAGGCCGGGGACCGTGGCGGGCACCAGGCAGGGAGCGCGTGGTCACAGTTGAGAAAGATGGGGGCAGTGACCCCGGGATTCCAACTCTCCACCATGGGAGGGGGTGGAACTTGCCTTTGCTTAATTGGCAAGAACTTCTTACAAATGAACCCGAATTCACAGCCCAGCGGTCAAAAAACATTTGTTGTTGTTGTTGATCCTCGCCCGAGGATATTTTTTCTACTGTTCTCAGGCCTGCGCTGGTGGGCACTGACCATGGTAAAAACGTCCAAAACAAATTAAACCAGAATTTTTAGAGAGAGTGGAAGGGAGCGGAGGAGACGGAGAGAGAGTAACATCAATGTGAGAGAGACGCATCAACTGGTTGTCTCCTGCATGCAGCCCGACCAGGGCCAGGGACAGAGCCTGCAACCCAGGTACGTGCATTGACAGGAATTGAACCCATGACCCTTCTGTCTGTGGGCTGACGTTCCAACCACTGAGCCACACAGGCCAGGGCAAAAAAAACCCACAAAAACTTTTTTTAAATTAAAAACGGAAACAAGAACCAACAGTAAACCAGGAAGCAGGGCTCTGGGCTGTGACCTTCATGCAACCTTCACGCTGGACCTGAAGCTGCTGGCCGGGGCTCTGGGCTCGGCCCAGCAGGCCTCTGCCTTACCTCATTCTGGGTGGGAGGTGGAGACAGCGGGCTCAGGGTCACTGACCGGAGCCCACCTGCTGTGTTCCCGAAGTCCACTGGCATCCCTCTCTCCTGAGAAACAATGTGTGTGAGCGGTGAGCTGCCTCATCAGATGGCAGGACTCGGAAGACGTGGGTGTGATGCCCAATAAATACTCAGGAGAGTTGGGGGGTTTTGCTGCCTTCATGTCTGTAATTGTCCTACAGATTTGCTCGTGCAAGGAGGCTGACAAACAGGGGACTGGCTGAGAAAGGTGGGGTGTCCAGCTTCGGGACGGGCTGTGTAGACAGACCTGCAGGTGGGGGCCAGGCCTTCCGATGGAGTTTCCTCATCTCCTGCCTTTTCATTCTTCCCTGACAGCTCCCTCCAGGGCCAAGGCCTGCCCGGCGCTCGGCGCCCATCCTGCCGCGGGGAGAACTGGTGCACGAAGCTCACATGCAGGTGTTTGCAGGCTCCCGCTCGCTGGTGCCCGGGTAACAGAGGTGAGTCGTGACAGCTGGTGCCATCCTGCGGCCAGGCTGTGGCCCCCGCGGACGCCGAGCCTCGGGGGGGGGGGGGGGGTAGTGAGCTGGCTTCCTGCCTGGTCGCTGGGTCCTGGAGAAGGTAAGTGGACACCCCCTCCCCGCTCCTATCATGGCTCTGCATGTCACCCTCACTCTTCTCAGGCCTGCTCTGGTGGGCACTGACCACGGTCAAACTTTTCAAAACAAGCTAAACCAGATACTTAGAATCAAATTTTACACTCCCACGCGCTTGCTGGACCTCAGTAACAGCCTTCTAAGATGTTACTAGTGTTACCCTATTTTTACCGAAAAGCCTGTCCTCAAATATATGCACTTTTTATAGAAGGTATCTTACCGGTCAAAGATAAAACACCATTTCTGACCAGAGGAAACATGGCAGAAATTCATCTGTGTTTTATCTGCAGTCTCCGTGTGGCTTACGACTCAACCACAAAACCACTCTATATGCATAGGATGCCATTTCTATCCACCCCCCCAAACCCCCCCCCCCCCCCCCCCCCCGCCAAGCTAAGACTCCTGGCATCCTCCCATTTCCAAATCACTTGTATTGACATCTCGATAGATGAAGGAATCAGTAACATTTCTAGGGAGAAAATTAATTTTGAAAATAATTAAAGATGATTAGCTCCTGGTTGAATACAAAAGAGGTTTACTTGCCCTCAAATGTCACCCTGAGGGTGCGACCTGCCACCTCAGGGGCCAGGAACCCGGAGGAGACCAGTTCCAATCACGGGAACAAAAACAAACAAACAAAACGAGAATCCTTTTCTGAGTCGCTGCTGATGGCCTGTGGGAGATGATTCTTTGAAGGCGTCTCCTTCCTTATTCACAGCTGACAATTGCAGAGGGAAGGCAAAGAAGGCTTTGTCCTTGAAGCTCACAGACTCTGAGAATATAAAACACACTCCATTCCTGTAACATTAATAAGTTGAAATGGAGGACTGAGGTTGGACACGTTTCGGTGTGAGAGCTGAGCTCTGATGTCTGAGCTCTTTGGTCTAATGGCCCAGGGACTGGGGACATGCCGCGGAATAACTCGGAACCATTACCGGCACGCCAGGAAGGGGAACCCCGCCAGAGCCTTACACTTAAGGTGAGCAGAACGTCCCCGTTAGAGAGGCTCACCGCATGTCTGGTTGGAGTGGGGTGAGCTCCGAGTGCCGGAAGCTTCCGTGCGCAGGGCTAGGTCCCCTCCGGCTCACACACTGCCCGCGCGGGGTCCCTCCCGGAGTCCTGATCAGCAGGCCCTTCTGAGGGCCATCCTTGTTGCTGTGCACTCACAGGCGGAAGCCCTGCTCATGCCGCAGCTTTGCAGACGGACACCCCGCCTTGTCTGAGGTCTTCCAGGCCACCCACGGCTTTGTTCCCCAGGGTCCCCAGGGGCAGGGCAGCTCCCTGGGCACAGCGGTCCCGTCGGGGGGTGTCACCACCTCACATCCCAGGGCTGGAAGCACTCGGACATGCTGCCCGTTCATGGGGATGCTGGAATGTTAACGTGCAGACTAAACAGAGACAAAAGGTAACACAGGTTCTTTAAAACACTTGAACTCTGATCATGACCCCCCTCCCCTCCTGCCCCCATTAACTTTCTGTTGCTGTTCACCATTCTAGCTCTTTTTTTACCCGCAGAAATCAGGCACTTAGGCAATTTCCACACAGCCCGTTTCACTTGGGGTATTACCACATCCATCAATGTCGGTGCACAACGCTGCTGCTTGGATCTGGCTCTGAGAGCGAGGATTCTTGGAGAATGTCCCTAGGGTTCCCTGCAGTGGGTGGGAGCGTCGGGAACTTTCCTAGTCAATTCTTCTGGGAACATTTTTTTTTTTAATTTCAATGTGGTTCTACAGTGCAATGAATTTGCTGTGTCTGCAATCTTAAATGGTTAGTTTTGTTAACATTTTGGAGATGTTTTCCATTGTCTTCTAGACTCCATTTTTGCTCTTGGGAAACCTGCTGTCAATCTTACTGCTGTTGCTTCATTGGGTTTCTTTCCACCGCTTTCAAGATTTCCTCTGAAGGTAAGGTGCTGAGGTTTCACTAAACTATGGCTTACTGATACATTATATCTGCTTAGTTACCCTTCTTCTGAAACACTTCCGATTCCCATGATTTCTTAATAAATTGAGAAAAACGTTAGCTAAATCTCTATAAATGTTGCTGCTTTCTCATTCCCTCTGCATTCTGACTCTATACATGTTAGAAATTCTCACCCTACCCTCTTTCCTCGCTTCTTTCCACACTTTCCATTTCTTGCTCTCCTCTGTCTATTCTATAATTTCTTAGCTCAGTTTCCTAGTTCACTAAATTTATCTTCAGTTGTTTCCACTCTATTATTTAATTCTTTTGCCAAGTTTTCAATATTTAGTATTTTTTTAAACCGCATGAAGGTCTAGTTAGCTTTTATATTTGACTAGTCTTTTTTTTAATTTAAAAAATTTTCTTACTCTCCTATTAAATACACAAAAAGCTTGAAGGAATGGGTTTAGTTCCAAGCCACCGCAATAGAGTGACTATCGCAATCAAGTGAGTCCTTACAATGTTTTGGTTCCCAGGGGCATATGGAAGTTACGTTTACACTATACACAGTCCATTAGGTGAGCACTAGCTCTATGTGTAAGAATGTACATCGCTTCGTTAGAAAGAACTTTATTGCTAAAAAAATTGCTCATCTTTTTCCTGGTGGAGGGTCTCCCTTTCCATTTGTAAAAGACGCCATCTCTGCAGAGCACAGTAGAGCAAGGTGCGCTGTCCCTCGCCCTGCCTTTTCACTATCTTAAGCACATAAAGCATGTTGCGCCTTACACTGTTCTGCTGACACCAGTACTGCAAGCTTTGCACATCCAGCTCTCGCCTCCCATTTGCTGCTCCTATTCCTGGCGTCTTGTTTCCTCACGTGGTTTGGAGTTTTTACTTATCAAATTTTACTTTCTATTTTAGGCTCACATTTGATGGAGCCTTAACTGGGAGAGCTCCCAGGGGCCAGGAGGGAAGGCGAATTCCCTTAGAGAATGTGTTTCTGCTCCCCCCAGGCACCCGAGAACACCATTCACCTGCACCTACTTTTAAGTAAATTCTTGATATTTTTTTGACCAACTGTACAGTATAAATTCAGACCCCTAATTTAAGCATGGGTCCTGTGGCAACTACAGATTCTCAGAGGAAATCCCCCACCCCATCACCCAGGTAAGTTTTCTTATATTCCTTCTTACAGGGAGAGGGGGCTATTTTTTTTTCTAGTTGAATCTTCCAGGACCTGACTTTCTGCCGCAGACTCCTGTCAAACTTGTCCTGTGGGCGGGGCCTTGGGTTTTGTCTCTCAGGGCCACCAGGGAGGACATCGCCAGGGCAGCTGTGGCCTCCGAGGTGACTTACTTCTCTGACTTCCTGCTTCCCCGGTGTTCGCCTCTGAGGGTGTTCTTTGCTTCTTTGCCAGCTCAGAGATGGGCATGGGGAGATGTGTGTTATGTTTTAGGCGAAGCGTTTAGCTGTATTGAAGGGGGAGGGTTGCTGAGCTCCTCGGGTCCGCGATCTTGCAGAGGGCGGCGCAGCAGGCGGCTGTCCTTGTGTAATCTGGACGGCACAGGCCCCGGGAGCCGCGTCTCACAGCTGGACGGCGAGCCTCCGGGCAGTGGCGGCCCATTCTGGAAGCATCCCTGCCGCCGCGCTCTTCTGCTGCAGATGGCATCCCGGACCTCAGCCAGAAACCCACGCGTCCACCTCCCTTTCCCACAAAATGGAGCCGTGGAGACGAGTCGTGTTTTAGTGGAGAAAACGGACAAAAGCTGATTACTGCAGTAGCATTCTGTGATGGCTGACACGGGGTACGCAAGGGCTAGAAAACAGCAAAACAGAGCGAAGGGGACAAGGACACCGACAATAAAATCTCTACCGTCTTCGTGTCCAGGATAGCTCTTCCTTGGGGGGCAGGGGGGGGGGCTCCTCTACCTGCTGCCCCCTGATGGCAGCATTGACCTCATGGGAGGGAAGCTCTCTGTCTGACCCCAGAGGCATATGTAGTGGCTGAGGCTCATCTTCGCTCGAGCCAGACTGTGTGGGTTCAATACCAGCTCTGCCAGGGACCAGCTGTGAGACTTTGGGGATGTGCATGAGCCTCCCTCTACGGCATTAGACCCAATGCAGGTATCTCCCCATGTGGGTGGACTCACCCCCGTGAACCAGACAGCAAACCGCGCTGGGTTCTCCTGTCCACCTGAGACCAGCAGGAGGCGGAGCCCGGCTCACTCCCCTCTGCCTCCCTCTTGCTGGCCGGGGTGACGCCCTCAGGCACCGTCTAGCTCGCACCTCGGGCTCCGCGGCCCGGGGGGTTCAGAAAGTGCCTTGTCTCCTCCGTTGACATTTGGAGTATTTTCCTGATGAGAAAGTTGTGATGTCCATTTGGCAAAATACTGCCTTGCACATAGTAGGGCTCCACGAGATTGAGCTTTTATTAGAACACAAGCCTTTTCCTTTCTATTTTATTTACTTACATTTTACAATAGTGTACACGCCTGCAAATTCACTATACCTCCGCCTAAAAGGTGAGCGTCTTGACCAAAAAGATCTACACGAGAGCCTCCCTCACCTCCTTCCACCCAAAGTAAACACCTTCATTTCCACATCCACCATCCTTCTTATACTTTGCCAAAAGCCACATGTTGTAATGTCGTTGTTTTAACGCTATATAAACGGTATTTTTCCTGCGTGTGATCTTTTGGGACTTAACTGTTCACTTACCGTTATGCTGCTCAGATTAAGCCGTACTGGGTGGTGGTTGCATTTCTTCAGACACTTGGGTTGAGACACCTAACTAGCCGCCTGCACCCCCGTTTCTTCATCCATTCCCCTGCCGACGGGCGTTGGGCTAACGCGTGTCTCCAGGTGCTCCCAGGCCAGAGTTCCCCGCGGGCATGTACCGAGGAGTCTGTGGATAGAGCAGATGGGTTTTAGGAGAAAATGTGCAACTGTTTTCAGAGTAATTAGACTAATTACTACCCCCACCAGCAATGGACAGGAGGTCCCGGGGTCCGCCCCCGTCCACACCTGGTATTGCATTTCCCGGTGCTGACCACAGCCTCCCAGGTTTCTCAGCCAGAAAGCCTTTCCCAGAGGGCGGGGGAGGGTCCCTCCCAAAGAGACCGCTCTCTGCCTCTCCCTGGAGGCAAAGCTGGCTCTGATGACCATGCGGATGCTTGGGAGACCTCACCAACAGTGCAAACAGAAAGGGGCTTTAGCCCTAACCGGTGTGGCTCAGTGGATAGAGCGTTGGCCTGCGGACTGAAGGGTCCCAGGTTCGATTCCAGTCAAGGGCATGTACCTTGGTTGCGGGCACATCCCCAGTAGGGTGGTGTGCAGGAGGCAGCTGATCGATGTTTCTCTCTCATCGATGTTTCTAACACTCTATCTCTCTCCCTTCCACTCTGTAAAAAATAAAATATATTTCAAAGAAAAGGGCTTTAACATGGTCTGAGCCACACACAACACGGCCGTTGTGTGGGGTTTTGCACTGAGCCCTGCGTTAGGGCCTAGCATTCGGAAATGAATGACAACCCCAGCCTCTCGGGTGCTGCAATCAGTTCAAATTCTGGAGAGTTTAAGCACCGAGGTCGGTCCCAGGACTTAACAAACACCTACAGGCGCTGCCCACGGGATCGGGCACTAATGGGGGACCGGTGCAGGCTCCAACCCCATCTCCCGGATCGGGGAGCGAACCTCTCCAGGCCCCCAGCCTCAGCCTCCCCCTCTGATGGGCCCTCCATCTGCTCTCCAACACCGTGACTCCTCTGACGTGGACTGGAGCAGGAGGGTTTGCGGGCAGCTCATCAGGGGTCTGTGCAGGCTGGTGATGTCGCCGCCACCTTGCCCGGACCCCGGGCCTGCGCACTGGGGGCAGGCAGGTGCTCCTCTGCAGGTGGGGGCAGGTGGGGCCCGGGCAAGGTTGCTTGCTTCGCCTCACCTGTCCAGGGGCCCGAGTCAGCGAGCGCAGGGCGAGATGTCCTCAAGGCCTCCGCGGGGCTCGGCTCTTTTCCTCTGGAGGGCAAATCTGATTTCTCTCCTTTGGCTGGAGCACAAAGCAGGCTCCCAATAGCCACAAACATCTCATTCAGGCTGTTCTATGCATTTATCACAAAACGTGTGATTTAGGTGTGTTCCGTGGTGAGCCTGTGTTTTCATTGCCGGCAGGTAAAATCCATCCAGATTTCAGCACCTTGAGGTCAATGGGCAGGGAATTCAACTTCATAACTAAACAGCATATTGAGTAATGCGAAGAAAACGACCTTCCTCAGAGCAGGTTCCTGTGTCCTCCGGGGGGATGGCCGACGCGCCCGGAATGTCCTGTCCGACTGGCCGCCGTGGCCTCGAACATCCCCGTCTGGACGAGACCCCTAGTTTTGTGAGGTTCCGGTTGCCTCTGTCTCACCTTTGGTCCATTCACCTTTCACCTTGGGTCTGCAGGGCCTCTCCCTGCATCCCTGCACCCCAACCCTGGACCGCGGGGCAGGCAGAGGGGCCCCGGAGCCTCCGTTCTGGCCACACTGACCTGCCTTTGCCAAGAGGAAGTGCTCATCTCTGGCTTGCCTTCCATTTTCAAATAGAGAGAGAGGCCTCCCTGTCACCTGTCTGCCTTCCTGCCTCTTCCTTCCCCCACTTCTACCCCAATGGAGCTAAGCCGCTGTCCCACATGGGATCCCCCCACCACTGGGCCGGGCCGTCCCCTCCCTCCCTTCCCGGAGCCTGTCTTGGTTACCCTCCCGCTGTGGCTGCCTGCTGGCTTCCCTCCATCCCCCGCGGAGTGCCAACGGGTATCTCAACACAGAAAGTAACAGACACGCCGGCAAAACCCACATCTCCCCGCCACGCGCTCCCGTCGCTGCCGTCGCTGCCGGCTCCTCACTGCCGTGGGAATGCAATGCCACCGCCCAGCCAGGACCCGCTGCTCCGCATGGGGCCAGGCTCAGAAGTCAGGTGTCTGCCCGGCTACCCTGTGCCGGGGCCCACCTGGTGTCCCATGATGGAGGGGGCCTCCCAGGAGGAGCCCCAGGGGCTCATCGTTGGGACCACCCTGTGATCCGCGAAGGAGCATCGGGACCCGAAGCAATTGGCTAGCTTAGCTCGCGAGGCAACATCCCTCGGAAAAGGCAAGAGCCAACGTAAGGGGTTCCGTGGGCTCGGACACCACGTGATCGAAACCCCAGGAACAGGACGGAACCTCAGCAACAACCGTGCGTGGGTGCAGTCACTATACTCTGGTTCTGGGACCTCATAACGCAGTCACAGAGGAGGCTGTGTGTGTGTGTGTGTGTGTGTGTGTGTGTGTGTTTAAATCGACAAGTGGAGGTAAATGATTAAGGCTATCGTCACCATCAGGTTGAATTTCTAGCTTTTGCCTCGGCCTAAAATATGGCTTTTAAAACATTCTAAGAATCCAAAGTCAGTGTCATTTAACCAGATCTTCAGCAAAAATCTTTTAGAGGTTAATGACAGAGTGGCTGAGCTGAGCTGTGTCACAGATAACCATCACAAAATCTGGACTAAAAATGTATTTTTTAAAGGATCTCTTTGCAGGACCTGGAGAGAGGCCTTGGATAGGCAATTACTGCTCAGCGGGTGCAGAGTTTCCGTTTGGGGTGATAAACAATGTTTGAACTAGATAGTAGTGGTCATAAAACACGTGACTGAAATTGTACTATGAAATTGTATGCTTAAATGGAAAATTATGTATGTATATATTACTACAATAAAAAGTGTACATGGGTGTATAAAATTATATCTGTATAAATTGTAAGCAGGCATATAGGCAAACACTAATCATGAGAAAGCAGGAGTGGCTACATTATTAATAACATGCAAACCAGATCCTAGGACGGGAAGAACTGCCAAAGGCCAGATAACGTTTTACGATCAAAGGGCCCAGGAATCACGAAGGCCTAACCGCCGAAGTGTGTGTGCCTCATCATACAAGTTCAAATATTTGAAGCAAAAACTGAGCTAAAGGGAGAAACAGGTGAGTCACAACGCGCTGCCAGCTAGCAAACGTGCCCAAACTCTCGGGGCTGAATCCACAGTGAATCAGCGGGTTCCATGGCCCACCTGCAGGCTCTCCACACCCATCCTATTCTCCTGCTCCTCGTGGGGAGCGGGTTCCTCACCGAGCACTCATGTCCCTCCTGAGCCTCCGAACCAGCTGCCTCTGAGTCTCATCGGCCCCTGCGAGTGGGATCCCGATGGGAAGCCGGGGAGCCTGCAGGACCAGAAGCTGAGGCAGGAAGCAGCTTTCTCAGCCTCTGGACCGACCGGAGACTGCGCCGCCTCCCAAGGCCCAGGGCCGCTCACACGCACCTTTCGCTATTCCGGGTTTCTTTCCCCTCCTCGGTGCTTAATGCTGAGCCTTATAACCTGAGTGGCGTTATCTGATTTCTCAACATAATAACATGTTCTACATTGTGATATGAGGCGATACAGAGGAATGCGAATTTGTGATTAGAATAGGGAGATTGTCTCATTTCTGCTGTTTTGTTCTCATTTTAAACTTGACAAATGGAACGCTGAATGGAATACTGAAACCCTGGGAGTGTACGTTATGGACTTGATTCATTTGCTTCTTCATTCATTCGGGCGAACAATGCCTTTGCCTTTGGAGGCTGGACAACACGCGGACCCACTTAGCATTCAGGGAAGGGAGCCCTTAGTGCGCGGCGTCCGCGCACGGCACCTCGGAGGCCGGGCCTCCGCCTTCCCTCTCTCTCTCTTTAAATATATTGTTACTGATGTCAGAGAGGAAGGGAGAGGGAGAGAGAGAAACATCAATGGTGAGAATCATTGATCGGCTGCCTCCTGCACGCCCCCTACTGGGGATGGAGCCCACAACCAGGGCATGTGCCCTTGACCAGAATAGAACCTGGCACCCTTCAGTCCACAGGCCGACACTCTATCCACTGAGCCAAATTGGCTAGGTCAAGGTCTCCTTCTCCTCTTTGCTTATGTGGACCTGGGCTCTCAGAGGGGTGACCCCCCCCTTCCTACAGCCCCACCCAAACCCACACCCACACCCACCACTCTGCTGGCCTGGGGCCCATTCTAGCCTCAGCAAGATGAATAGGTCCCCATCTCCAACCAGGGGTCTCGTCTCTCTCCAAGTTACTTTCGCTTGCCTCCTCTCCCCAGGGGCTCTGGCTCACCAAGTGGTCCCCAGCAAGGATGGGAAGTGGGGTGGGCTGAACAGTGCCCCCCACAGATATCCTGCCCGCCTCTACCTGGGAACACGACCTTATTTGAAATAGGGTCTTTGCACTTCTAGGATTATATCCCAAGAAACCAGAAACACCAATCAGAAAGGATATATGCACCCCTATGTTCATAGCAGCACAATTTACAATAGCTAAGATTTGGAAACAGCCTAAGTGCCCATCAGCAGGTGAGTGGATTAAAAAACTGTGGTACATCTACACAATGGAATACTACGCTGCTATAAAAAAGAAGGAATTTTTACCATTTGCAACAGCATGGATGGAACCGGAGAGCATTATGCTAAGCGAAATAAGCCAGTCAGAGAAAGATAAGTATCACATGATCTCACTCATATGTGGGATATAATGATCAACACAATTTGATGAACAAAAATAGATCCAGAGACAAATGGCAGAGGAGGTGGGGGGAGGGGTGAGAGAGCAACCAAAGGACTTGTATGCATGCATATTCCCATAATCAATGGACACAGACACTGGGACTGTGGGGGCTTGCCCGGGGTGGGAATGGCTGCGGGGAGGGGGATCAATTGGGGAAAAAGGAGACACCTGTAAAACTTTAGACAATAAAAAAAGAAAACTGTGATAAAATTGAAAAAGAAAATAGGGTCTTTGCAGATGTAAGTAACATAAGGTCTCATGATGAGACGCCCAGTGTTTAGGGCAAACCCCGAATCAAAGGCAGAGATCGGTGTTCTAAGAGTTAGGGTAGGGAGTTCACAGGGGGGACATGGGCAGAAGAGGGCATGTGAAGACAGAGGCCACTATTAGAGGGATGTGTCTACAGTCCGGGGACGCCAAGGCCCGCTGGAGCCGTCCTCCCTCGGCACCTGCAGAAGGAACGGGCCTGCCCACACCGTGGTTCGGCCTCCTACCTCCAGCGCTCGGCAACGGGAGCCGATTTAAGCCGCCCAGTGCACGCTCTCTGCTCCTGCCGCCCCGCTGACTCACAGGGGCCACCACGTTCTGCCCACACAGGCTCCGCTCCTTGGCCGAGGTCCCCACGGGGCAGCCACGGCTCTCATTCCTCCACCCCTCTCCACATCCGGGTCCTCAGCTCCTGCCCTGGTGAAATGAATGCCCTCAGCCTAAAGCCAAACAAAGGACAGGGGAGAGCACCTGTCCCCTGTCACTGCCCCAGGCTGGTGTTCCGCCTGCCGCCTGCGGGGGGAGCTCCCGAGGAAACCACCCCTCAGGGTGGGGAGGCGGTGCTGGCAGGGTCTTGGCGGTGCTGGATGCCCTTTGGTTCTGCGACCCTGAGTCCAGGCCATCTGTTTCCCTGAGCTCAGGTGAAGGGGTCGGGATCCTCCAACTCGGCACGAGTGAGTTGTCCCTCAGCCCCTCCTGGACCCCCAGGTGGCTCCCGGCAGGATGGATCGGCGCGGGGGAAGCACACCTGCAACCAATCCCATGCCTGGAAAGATGCGAGCTCTCCACTGGAACCCACGGAATCAGCTCTCGTGTTCTCCTTAAATCATTCCGATTTTTTTTTTTTTTTTTTTACTGCAAAATTCTCTATTGGCCAACAGGAAGTGATTCTGGAAGTTTCTCCCAAATTGGCAAAAGCTTTTAAAGCTGCCCGTGGCTGAGACGGACGGGCCTGAGTGAGCGGCTCGCCCGGGGCCTCGCAGGCTGCGAGGATGATGAGCTGCCTGGTCTGGGCCGAGCCAACACGTGCGAACAGGGAGACGCGCGCTCGGACGGCCTGTTTCTAAGCCGGTGAAACGGCATAAAGCGGTCACCAGGAACAGGTGGCCGGCTGGTATTCGTTTTTCAATGTGTCCAGAACTAATTGGCTTATGTGTCTGCTGGCACCGGGTCCTCGCTAGAGGCTGCAGGACATGCTTTGAAACAGCTCCCGCTGCGCCCACCGAGGCAGACGGCTCATGCTTGTGTATGCAGCGGGCACCGCGGCCCATAACCATCCTCCACGCTGAGCCGCGCAGTCCCAGCTGGGAAGTTCCAACGAAAACCGTTTCCCTGTCACAGGCCGAGCGGGTTGCTCTTGTTCTCGTTGTTTCTCGGATGGGACTTTCGTGGCAATCATTAGCTTGTTTACAAATGTTTTCAATTAAAGCCGAGAGAGGCTGGGAGCCAGGCCTTTGGATAAACAGCTTGTTTATTTCCCAACTGTGTGACAGGCCCGGAGTCTTTCTGGCCAATTCTGTCCTGGGAGGAGTGGGGAGAGGGGAGCCACACCGAGATTTGGGGAGACTCCAGAGGGGTCCACTCGGGGGGGGGCGGGGGCGGGACAGTGAAGGGGCCTGGAAGGCCTGCTCTGACCCAGCGCCATGGGTTCAAGAAGCCCCCAGGCTCATGCAAACACAGTCACACACACGGCCAAGGTGGCAGCTTGTATGTTCATCCCGAATCGGCAACCTCACGCCAAGGCCTCTCCACCTCGCTCCGTGGGCGGGGGCGGTGTTTACCGCTAAGCGGCTGGCTCTGGGTCCGGCTGGTCCGCAGCACAGCCCGGGAGGGGGCGCCCTGGATGGAGGAGGCTGGGGACACATCAAACTGCGCCAGGCCCCACGTACCTACCTGGTGCTGGTCACGGTGTGGGGTTCAATCCTCTGTGTGTGGCCCAGACTCAGGGCTGCGGACACAGGGATCCCGCTGCTGCCCAGAAGCCGTCCTTCCCTGTGGCCCTTGGGGGACTGAGCCCGCCCCCTGCCCGCCCCTTTCTCCTCCGGGCTCCGCATTGGGTGGGCTCTCCATCCACCCGGAGGCAGGATTAGGGGGTAATTGAAGCCGCCCTTGTTTGGCTCCAGGTGCCGCTGATAGAGGGAGGCCCCGTGGAGACAGCACGAGGGCTCCCCTCCCCGGGGAGACGGGATGCTCAGGTGACCACTGATGGGCACCGGCAGGAAATGCAGGATTCTCCGGCCCCAGCAGCCTGCTTGGAAGACAAAGCACTGACTTGCCAAGCCCTGGAGAGTGGCCCGTGCCCGGGCGCTCCTGGCTCCGTGTCCCGCGTGTTGTGGAGGAGGAGTTGCCCAGCCCGGCCCTGGAAGCGTCTCTGAAGAAGACCTCATCCTGGGGTCGCTGCGCCGCCCTGGGGCCTCAGGATGGGGATGTGCGTGGCCCTGGGGCTGGGCCACCTGGGACCTGGGGGAGAGGTGGTGTTTTTCCCTCACGAGCACTTGAGGGGACCTTGCCGGTTCCAGGAACCCAGGGATCTGACTCCATGGTCCAAGTGGGAACCACCTGGAGGCTGACCCAGTGGCTCTGGGGTGGGGCATCAGACTCACCACCAGGTCTCATGGCGGCATAGACCGAGACTGGGAGCCCAGCCAGACTCATCAGACATCTGCACCCCCTTCAGGGCAGGCCACAGAGCGGGGAACATGTTTGTTATAAACACAGAAAGGCACGCACACAGGGAGACCACCCCGATTTACAGGGGCGCGTCCACCCTCGCGCACCATCCCGCCAAGCGGTTCTGCCCATGGTTTGCCAGGGGAGGGAGAGGAGAGACGTCGCTTTGCAGAAATCGTGCCGGGACATTGTTTTCATTGAGCAATCGTCCGCAGGCCTGGAGACAGTAAGACATGATGTTCTGGACCAGCTGAAATAATACATTGATTTCTTTATCCCGCTTGACTCTGTGCCACTGCGAGTCATATTTCCTCGGGTACCCAGTACATGACGGCGTCTGGTCGGCCTTTCCCCCCCGTGGACTGCTCACACCGCCCATCCATCACTGGGATGAAGGCAGAACAGCATTACAAACCCATCACCTGCTCCTCCTGCCACGCTGCCCCCCGCCCACCAACCCAGTGCCAAGACCCTCTCTGAAACGAGATAATTCAGCTAAGAGTGCTAACAGCCAATCCATCATTTCACGGGAGAGAGATGGAAGACCCAACTTCCAGGAACACTGACGTGCGTGCCGGCTCCGTGCTCAGACAGAGTGACGGCAAAACACTCACGCCGGGGAGCTCTCGGTGGGAAGCTAGCCGGAGGGCCCCTGACACTGCTCCCCCATCGCGGTCCAGTTCAGAGGAAGGAGTAGAGACCCAAGGTGCCTGAAATAAATGTCTTTCTGGAGAAAGGCGCCCATGCCTGACGGGCTCCATCAGGTTTATCCCTCTGGCTTCCCTACGACCCTTCAAGGCGTATTGGTGAAGCTCCTGACCCAGCCACCTGACCTGTAATTGAAAGCTTGGGAGGTGGTGGGAGTGGAATGGCATGGGTGTTGGGTTCCTGTTTGGGAAGGGACAGTGAACGTGGCTCCCTCCTGAGGCCAGGGGACAGTCTTTGCCGGTGCCTGTTCCTTGAGACACCCTTTTCTCTTGGCTTCTGGAACATTGCACATACCCGATCGTTCTCATTTCCTCTCCCAGTCAACCTGGGTAAAAGAAACCTCATCATTAGTGGACAGCAGGTAAGCCACTCAGCAGGGTCTTGCCTCAGTAACAGGGAATAGTGAGCCTTAGACAGACGGCTGTTCTGGTCCCAAATGAGAAAGCTGACAAGCAAGACCTGCAAGGACCAAACCGTTTCCCAGGAACCCAGCTGCATCCCAGGACAAATCCCAAAACATCAACACCCAGCACAGCCAGTTTACAGTAATGTGTGTGCAATCATATGGGTTGTGAGGCATAGAGGAAACAGGAAAACACAGTCCATGGTGACCAAACATTAAGCTACCCAAACTGAAAACTGGCACGGGGGACTGAGTAGGTGCCACTATGAAATAGTTATTGTGATTGTGCCCCGTATATCTGGAAAGGTAGAGGAGAGACGAAATATGTTAAGTAGGAACAATGAAAATCTAAATTGAATTTCTAGAGATGAAATCTACAGTGCCCGAGGCTTGGAATCTATTGTATGGGGTTAATGGCAGATTAGACTTTGAGGAGGAAAGACCGGTAACTTGAAGATATAGTGGTAGCAACCATCCAAAAAAAAAAAAAAAAATCACACAGAGAAAAATAATTTTTTAAAAAAATGGAAAAGAGCTCAGTGTTTAGGTGATTTGGTGCCCTGAGTGGGGAGGAAAGAAGTAATATTTAAAGTGATAATGGTAAAAAGAAACTTTATACACCTGATGAAAACTATAAACCCATAGACTCAAGAAGCTGAACAAACCCCGAGCATAGTACTTATAAAAAGAACTACACACAAACAGCACGATCAAATTGCTCAAAATCCATCAAAGAGAAAATCCTAAAACTGCTCGGAGAAAAAAGACGCATTGCATACAAAAGAAGAAAGGTAACATGGGTGAAGCTTTCTTGCTGGAATCAATGAGGCAACATCTTCAGGAAACTAAAGGATGGGGTGGGGGAACCTATAACCTACATTCAGTGCCCAGGGAAATGGCCAGATGCCCAAGGGTCTTAGAAAGACACCGCAAACAGTTTGGAGCGTGCTCTCTCTCTCTCTCTCTCTCTCCTATCTTACTTTTATTTTTTGGTGCACAGGAACCCACTAAAGGCTTTCAAACACAGGAGAGGAGTGATATATGACGGGAGTGATATATGATTTGTTTTTCGTTCATGTCTGGGGTGCTGAATTCTTTTAGCTTTTATGCATCTGAAAGTGTATTTATTTCTTCTTCATTTTTGAGATTCATTTTTTTCTAGGTATCCCACATAAAAAGGCGTCACACAGCCAAACAAACCTGGGGAAATGCATCCTATACACTTTGCTCCAATCTTCGTATGCTAATAGCTCTGCAAGGTCCTATAGTAATGGTGACCCTTGAACAATATGAGGGGCTGGAGGCCTGACTCCCTGCACAGTAGAAAATCTATGTAAAACTTCTGATTTCCTAAGAACTTAACTACTAATAGCCCTGTTGACCGGAAACCTTATCAATAATATAATCAATTAACACCCATTTTACATGTTATGTGTATTATATACTGTACTAGAGGCCCGTTGCATGAAGATTCATGTAACAGGCCTTCCTTCCCCTGGCTGCCAGCACTGGTTTTCCTCTGGCACCTGGGACCCAGGCCTTCGTGGAGGAAAAGCAGAGAAGCCAAGCCTCTTCAGTCTTTAGTCTTCAGTCTTCAGTCATCTTCAGTTTTCAGTCTTCGCTCCGTGCCTGCATATGCAAATTAACCTGCCATCTTTGTTAGGTTAATTTGCATACCCACTCCTGATTGGCTGGTGGCATCATGGAGGTATGGTCAATTTGCATATTTTTCTTTTATTAGTGTAGTTTCTCACAAAAAAGTAAGATATGGGAAAAATGTTAATAAGAAAATCATAAGCAAAAGGAAACACATCTACAGTTGTTGCTGAAAAAGATCTTCACATAAGTGGACCCACACAGTTCAGGCCTGCATGAAGGGTCAACTGTATAGGAAAGTTATCATCTTAAAGTGTACTCTGTTTTCACTTGGGAAACACTTAATTACACATTTAGAGACCTAATGAGGAAGCCTTTCCTCCCTCGGACCCAATCTTTCTTAGAGAACCAGCCATACTGTTGGCAATGTTTGGATTCAGGCTGCCCATCAATCTATTTGTAAGTCCCCTGGGCACTTCTATCCTGCCAGCCACCGGGTTGGAAATTGGAGCATATTTCACACTTTCGGAATATTTGCAGATCCAGGAGAAACATGTCTATGCTTGTATTTACGACACTGTATTACTTGGTAGGAGTTACTTTTATGAAATTTTAGATTCATTTACAAAAACTTAAATAGTAAATGGCCAGTTTTGCTAAGTGGTTAGAGCCTCAGCCTGTGCACCCAAGGGTTGTGGGTTTGATTCCTTGTAAAGGGCACGTACCTGGGTTGCAGGTTCGATCCCCAGGCTGGGTGGGAGGCAACCAATCGATGTGTCTCTCTCACATTGCTGTTTCTCTCTCTCTTCTCCTCCTTCCCTCCCTCCCTCCTTTCCAATCTCTCTAAAAGTCAATGGGGAAAAAAATCCTTAGGTGAGAGTTAACAAAAAGTAAAAAATATATTTATTATCTGAATATATTTTGTTTTCTATTGAGATGGCCTTATGTTTCTTATTGATATAGCAATGTGATGCAATAAATGAGACTATTGACTAATTCCAGGTTCTTAGGAAAAGCTCCATATTCTAAATACCATGCAGTCATTCAGATCTTCATTAAGTGCCTACGGTGTGGCAGGATTGTTCCATTTTCTAGAAATACAGTAAAAAATGGGCAAAGTGCCTACTGAACTTACATTCTAGCAGGGAAGACTTATAACAAACAGGCAAACAAATAAGATTTCAGAACAATAACACATAAAGCAATAGGGAAGGGGATGAGAAATGCATGGGGATTGGTGGCTGCATTAGTTGCACCTAAAACCATTAACAAAATGGAATTTTAAGATAAAAAACAACAACAGGGGCTCTCCTGTCCTCCAGGGTCACTTCCCTCCAAAGGAAACCCTGCCAGGCCCACGAGCTGTTACAGGGACGTTCTGGCCAGTCTTCTGGAACAGAATCATCCTGGTCTCACACAAACAGCCTCAGAGTCTAAGAGATAAAACAAGAAACACAGCCCTGGCTGGTTAGGCTCAGTGGATAGAGAATCAGCCTGCGGACTGAAGGGTCCCGGGTTCGATTCCGGTCAAGGGCACATGCCTGGGTTGTGGGCTCGGTCCCCCGTGGGGGGCATGCAGGAGGCAGCCAATCAATGATTCTCTCATCATTGATGTTTCTATCTCTCTCTCTCCCTTCCTCTCTGAAATCAATAAAAATATATTTTAAAAAAAACCAAGGAACACACCTAACCCACTTTTTCAGGCTGGTGGAGCCAAGATATCAAATTGGATTCAGACAAAAGAAGAAAGAGGACATTCGGCACCGTCTCATTTGTGAAAATAGAGCCAACGTTTCTGTAAAGTATATTACACACCCAGCCCCGCAGTGTGCATGGCAAGAAAGTACATGTTGTCCAAGGAGAGTTTGTCCAACACAGTCAAAGATGAGCTAATTCATTACAGTGACAGAGTAAATAAGGGGACATTTTTCAGTAGCTGCAGAAAAAAAGCATTAACGAAATTTTATGGTCAGTGAAAAGGAAAGACTCAGGAAACTAGAAGAGGACCCAGCTTAATTAAGGTGGGCACAGAGGCGTCCTGCATGAGAGGTGTCCTTGCCCTGCTCTACCGGGAAACAATCGTTGCCTAGATACATGAGTAGAGGCAGCGCCTGCCTCCTGTGGTCTGCCCTCAGTTTACCTCATCAGTACAGGGGCCTCTCCCTGAGGTGATGCCATTCTGGGGCAAATCTCACTGGTAACTGTGCTGGACTGTTGGCCCAAGGTGGAACAACTCTGGGATAATTCTCACCCTTGGTTTCCCCCCGCAGGCTGCCGAGCTTTGTTCAACGTCTCCCTCTGCCCATTCAGTCAACCCCCCTCTCCCCCACCGCCCAACCCTTTATGGGCTCTGATCCCTCAAAAGCGTGCTTCAACCCAAACCCCATCTCCGCAGGCACTTCAGAGAGCCGGACCTTGACAGTAGGCACACTAGAGCATCTTCCTAAACCTACACCAAAATACTAAAGGACCACGTTTAAAGATTCCAAGCATTCTTCTGGCCCTGGCTGGGTTTCTCAGTGGTTAGGGTGTTGGCCCTCAATTCCCATTCAAAGGTCACGTACCTGGTTTGCAGGCCTGATCCCGGCCTGGGTCAGGGGTCGGGGCATGTGCAGGAGGCAACCAATTGATGTGTCTCTCTCACATTGATGGTTCTCTCTCTCTCTCTTTACCCTCCCTCCCTTCTACTCTCTCTTAGAATCAATGGGAAAAATACATTCCGGTGAGGATTAACAACAAGAAGAAAGCACTCTTCCTTTAGTCTGAAGTAAGATGCGTGGTTGTCATCACTCGGTGCCCTTCAACATTCCATTAGCATTTCCAGAAAGAAAAGTAAAATAGAAAAAAGTAAGTTGTAAGGCATAAAAGGGATGAAATGCACTTATCAATGGAGCAGATGCAAGAGGTTCTGTAGACAGAGTTTTCAGACGCGCAGGGGAGTGCACAGGGGTGGCGGATACAAGATGAGACATGGCGAGCCGTGTCCTCCCAGACTCAGCTGCATCAACTAGAAAGCACAGCCCTAGAGAAGACCCTGCCACACTGCGCTGAAAAGGAAATCTCTAGCACAGGTCCAGCAAGACAGGGCTTCGTGGGAAAAATTAAAGCTCTTTTTAAGTAACACAAAAGGCAGCTTGAATAAGCAGGAATACAGATCTAGACCATCTAGCGCTAAAAATTCATGTGCAAGTCAGTGCAAAGGGGCAAAACTTGCTGAGACAACTGGAAATCCTAGAGGGAGCGTTAGCACATCATTCTTAAGACGAATAACGTAACGTTACAGTGATAAAAAGCACACGATGTTGGTACAGGCCTTAGACAAACAGGCCAAGGGGATAGCTCGGAGGTCCAAACACAGACTCTCACGTCTGGCCAAGAAGGCTTTGATGAGTGCGGGGAGAGAGCCTTGTTTAAATAACGGTGCAGAGGCAATGGGAAGATACACCCCAGGTATATTTAAAGCTACATGTGACAAGCAAAACTTTAAAACGTTTGCTAGAAAATGTAAAAAATTCCATTACAATTTCATAAAAGCAGAGATTTTAAAAAAAATTTTTTTTAATGTTTTTGTTGATTTCAGAGAGGAAGGGAGGGAGAGAGATAGAAACATCAATGATGAGAGAGAATCATTGATCGGCTGCCTCCTGCACGCCCCCTACTGGGATCGAGCCTGCAACCCAATAGTTTTTATAAAAGAAAACCAGCCCAACAGAAAATAAAGGGCGATAATATGCCCAGAAATTCATGCAAAAGGAACTGTAAAGACCCAGAAACATGAAGGATACAGTCTCGCCAGCGACTGGAGAAAAAATGAAATGGAAAGAAGACCGCACAGTGTAGGATTTCATTTACGTAAAATGTTCAAAATTGAGACCTACCGTAGGTTAACGGTTGACCAGGGCTGGGGAGCGACGGCTGATAGCCCTTTGGTTTCTTACTGGGGTGATAAAATGTACAATTGGATTGTGTTGGTGGTTACACAACTATTGAATATATATAAAAAAAACACCACATGGAACTGCACACTTCAGTGGATAAATTATGTGGTATATGAATTATATCTCACTTAGTCTGCTTAGAAAATAGAGTGATGATGGAGTCATTGGTGAAACAACACACTGACCATGTTAAATGCTCCACAAAATACTATATGTATTTGTGGGTGTCTAGCCCCACGTACGTGGGGGGGGGTCACAGGAGGCTGGGATGCTGTCCACCCAGAGGAGGGGGAGGCTCGGGGAGGGATGGCATTCACTGTCCTTTTCTTTCTTGAAAAGATTGGACATCGACGTTTGTCAACCTGGACAGTCACGCGTGGCTGTGACTCCGAGGCACTTTTATGTTTGTTTCATCGTCTATTTGGCCCCAGCTGTCCTGCTCCTCAGCCACATCTGCATGGCTGTGTGGTTTATCCCTGCTGTGTGCATACCAGAAGCCTGGGGGGGGGGGGGGCAAGGGGAGAGACAGAGAGAGAGAGAGAAATGCACACCTATGTGGACATGATACATCAAATTGTAGTCAATAACTATTAGGGCAATTGCATTTCTCTTTATCTCCTTTAATTAGGCCTTAGCTGCAACCCCTGTTCTTTGTTCTCGTCTGCAGCATGACCGATGTGTGTGGCACTGTTCACTGTGAACCCCCAGTAGCTGTGAGGCAGCTACTGCACCCATCTCCCCACAGCCAGTCACTCGGTGCTTATTTATTGTGGGTCTTGACCGGCCCATGAGGTGCCATCCCCAGGACGTGGCCCAGGAAAGAGGACGAGCCCCCTGGCAGCACTGGACTCCATCCGTCCAAGCTCTCGGCTTCCCATCCAGCCGAGGAGCAGGCAGGCGTGGGGGCGGCTGGTGGGCCGCCCTGGGTCCCTTGTCCGTGACCTGGTTAGCATAATGTAGAAATGGGGGCTTGGGTGGGAGGGGGGCCTCGCTGGGGTACGTTTAGTTGTCCCTGGATTTATGGGTCTGGAGTTGCTAATTTTCTGTAGAATAGTCATTGCTCTTATTACAGAAAACGGTCTATTTTTTAAAGCTGCAGAAGGCTCTGGAATACAAAACAGCTTTTGCAATTCTTTTGACTGATTTATTTATAAGGGAGTTTTTTGTGTTGTTTTTTTCCGTTAGTTGATTTTGATGGAAACTGCAAAATTAGGCAGGAGTGTCTGCGGGCATCCGTATAGCTCCGTGAAACTAAGCTGCTGAATTTATACTTACATTTACACTTATATTTATATTTGAGTAGAACAAATGACAGCAATGATAAATGGACAGGAGGAGGAGAGGAACTGGGGTTATTCTGTTGTGATAAGGTGCTAACACTAGCCTTGAAGTGGGCGGACTTGGATTAGTTGTAAATGTATATTGCAAACTCTAGGACAACCAATACAAAAAAAATTTTTTTTTAAGTAGAAAAAATAAACTGATAAAGAAGAGGAAATGGAATCATATAAAACATTCAGTTAAAATCACAAAAGGCAGAAGAAGAGTGGAGGACAAAATCAGGAGGAAAGAACAAGGGCACCAAAGAGAAAACAGCAATGAACATGGTAGCTGTTAATCCAACCACATCCGTAATCACTCCGAATGGCAATGGTCTGAATGCATTAATTAAAAGACAGAGATTGTCAGTGGATCAAACACACTGCCCAAGCTTCTGTTGTCTACAAAATACAAACACACAAAAAACCCCCACACATTTTAAGTATAAAGACGCATAAATTAAACGTAAATGGATGGAGAAAAATATAGCATGCTAACACTAATGAAAAGGAAGCAGAAGTAGCTATATTAATTTCAGACAGAGCAGACTTCAAAGTAAGGAATAAAAGAGGGCATTACATAATGATAAAAGGGGCCGTGCTCCAAGAAGACATAATTTTTAATGTGTATGCGCCTGACAACAGAAGCATCCAACTGCATGAGGCAAAAGCTAATAGAACTGCAAGGAGGAAGAGACGGCTGTTTCATCATAGCTGGAGACGCTAACGCCCCTCACTCAGAAACGGGCAGATCCGGCAGGCAGGAAATCAGTACGAACAGAGTCGAACTCAACAACACCATCAATCAACTGTACGTAATTGACATCTTCAGACTACTTCACCCAATAGCAGGAGAAATCACATTTTTCTTATGCTCTTGTGGAACATTTATCGAGATAGATCCTATTCAGGGCCAGAAAACACACTTTAAGAAATTTAAAAGAACAGAAATCATATATTGTCTACTCTCAGATCACAATGGAATTAAACTAGAAATCAATAATGGAAAGACAGCTGGAAAATCCCCAACTACATGGAGATTAAACAACAGACTTCTAAATAACCTGCTGATCAAAGAAAAAAATCTTAGGGGGAATTAAATATATATATATATATATATATATATATATATATATATATATATATATATAGTATTGGATGAAAATAAAAACACAATTTCAGAATGTATGGGATGCAGCAAAATGCAGTGCTTAAAGGGGAATTTATATCATTGAATGCATATATTAAAAAGAGGGAATATCTAAAATTAATCATCTAATTTGTCACTTTAGGAAAAGAAGGGCAAATGAAATCCTAAATAAGCAAAGAAAACAAGCAAGAATTACAGCAGCAATCAGTGAAATTGGAAACAGGAAATCAATAGAGAAAAATCAACAAAACCAAAATCGGGTTCTTTGAATGAAGAGATCTATAAAATTAATAAGCCTCATGACAAGCTAACTAAGAATAAGAGAGAGAGAACACATACTACTATCAAAAATGAAAGCCGAGAGACATCACTACAGAGACGATGGAAATTAAAATGATAAAGAAATACTACCAAAAAAAAACACTTGATAATCACAAATTTGATAATCTACGTGGAATGAACCAATTCCTTGAAAGAGAAAACCTGACAAAACTCAGACAAGAAGAGACAGATGATCTGAATAGGCCTGTATCTATCAAAGGAGTTGAGTCGATCATTCATAACTTCCACAGTAGAAGCATCAGGCCCACATGGGTTTACTGGTGAATTCTAGTGAACATGTCAGGAAGAATTTGTACCGAGTCTCCACTGCCTCTTTCAGAGGCTCAAAGAAGAGTGAATACTTCCTATTCTCCTCTCATAGATTGCCATTATGCCAAACCAGACAAAGACATTATAAAAAAAACTACCGACAATCTCCCTCATCAAAATAGATGTAAAAATCCTCAACAAATACCAGCAAATCCAACCCAACGGTGTACAGAAAGGACTATACACCTTGACCAAGTGTGATTTGCCACAGGTATACAATGTGGGTTCAACATTCAAAAAGTAATGTGTGTAATCTATCACATAGGTGAAAAAAGAGAGAGCACGTGATCCTATCCATAGATGCGGGAGAGCACTTGCCAGAATCCAGCACCCCTTCATGATAAAACTTCTCAGTGAACTAGGAGTTGAGGGGACCTTTCTCAACTTGATGACCAATATCTACAAAAACTACAGCTAACATCATACTTAATGGTGGGGAACTCGGGACTCCCCCATTTAGGTCAGGTACAAGTTAAGGATGAAATCTCTCACCACTCCTTTTTCAACAGCATACTGAAGTCTTTGCTAATGCAATGAAGCAAGAAAGGAAATAAAAAATATTCAGATTGGGGAATGAAGACATAAAATTGTCTTTGCAGATGACATAATCGTCTATGTAGAAACTCCAGAAGAATTGACAAAAAAAATTCCTGGAACTAATAAGGATTTATAGCAAGGTTTTAGGATCCAAGATTAGCATTCAAGAGTCAATTACTTTCATATAATCAACAAGTGGAATTTGAAATTAAAACCACAACATTTACCTTAGTATTCAAACAATGAAATATGTAGGTATAAATCCAACAAAATAGGTACAAAATCTATATAGAAAAACTATAAAAGTGATGAAAAATCAAAGATATGAATAAATGGAGAGATATTCCATGTTGATGGTTAGAAAATCAATTTTGTAAAGATTCAATGCCATCCTAATCAAAGACCCGTAAGTTATTTTATGGACACTGACAAGCTGATTTTTTTTTTTTTGGCTCTACCTCCTTACAATTCCTAAGGGCGCTCTGAGGCTGGAGATGAGAGGGGAGAGGTTGGCAGCTAATGAGAGTTATTTATTTATTCATTTCTATCTTTTTTTTTTTTTTTAATGAGCACATTTTCTTGGTGATGCTTGTTAAATGAACGAAGCCGGAACTGGGTTCAAATCCCAGCTCTGATCATCACCTGGGCGCGTTATTTAACCTCTCTTGGCCTCAGGGTCTTCACCTGGAAACGGAGTCCTGTGCAGAGGCTAACGGAGGTGTGGCCGCCTGTGAGGGGTGAGCCTGGTGCCTGCCGCCGAGTCAGTGGCGAAGAAGCTGGTGCACCTGCCCGACACCCTGCGGGCCTGTCCCTGCGTGTCCTTTAGAAAAGGCGGTGAACGCGCCACCCGCCTGCCTTGTGTGGCTAAGGAGCCACCCGTCCATCAGGCGGGCCCCTACGGCAGGCGTGTGAAAAGCGCTTCCACCCGCGTGGCTCCATCAAATCCAGTCACAACCCCGTGAGGAGGTACCTTGTGGGCGAGAAAAGGAAGCACGGAGCCGTGTGTTCCTTGCGCAGGTCGGCGGAGGTCGGCGGCGGTCGGCGGCTGCCCGCCTTCAGAGACCCTGGTTCCACGCATACTGATGGCTCCTCGCATCCAGCCCACACGTCAATTCCTACCGAGGAGGGCGATGATAAATGAGTCGTCATGCTTGTACGACATGATGCCTCGAGTCCTTGCCTGGTTATACATTTAGGATCAATTTCTAAGAGTGAAATGCTTTTGAATGTATTTTGAGCTCTTTGATGACTGTTGCCAAATTACCCTCCGGATTCCACCCCCCCCCCCACCTCCACCCCGAATTTACAGTCCCATTATCAGGAAATAAGAGCACTCAACAGACAACATTATTAAAGGCCACACATTTTTCACTGGATGTGGCTTCCACATGTTGTCAGACATTTATTTTAATTCTTCGCTGTATAAATAAGACCCTTTCCCACATCTTGATGAATAAAGTACTTTCTCTTTGAGACCGATTTCTTTGATCAAATGCTCATGAGTCACAAGTCAAATTACTTCCCAGAAGGTCATTATTCCTCATTTCCCCCCAGACATTGACTGAGGGCCCCTGGGTGCCGCCTGTCCTAGAGTCCTCCTCCTGGCGAGGGCCCCATTGGGGAGCTGCTCCTATTAGAAATGAGTGCACCCTCACCCGGCCGGCTTGGCTCAGTGGTTGAGCATTGACCTATGACCCAGGTTTGATTCCTGGTCAGGGCACATGCCCAGGTTGTGGGCTCAATCCCCAGTGTAGGAGGCAGCCAATAAATGATTGTTTTTCATCATTGATGTTTCTATCTCTCTCTCTCTCTTCCTTCCTCTCTGAAATCAATTAAAAAAATACATTTTTTTTTTAAAAAGAGATGAGTGCCCCCCCATCTGTGCCTGGAAGGAGTCTCATCATCCTTCATGACCCTCGAGGCCACGGCTTGTGAAACGCCCCTTCTCCTGGAGGAGGCAGAGACCTGCATCAGCCTCCCCTTCCCCCCCACCTCCCCTTCCCCGCCCCCCCCCCCCCCCCCACCACACCCGAGCCTGGGCTCGAAGACGTGGAGAGAGAGCAGCCCTCGCCGCCCAGGTCCAGGCGGGAACTCAGGTGAATAGACACACTCTCGGACGGTCGCGTTGGTGACGTGGGCCTTACTTTATTTAAAAACGGTCTGGTTTTCATACAGAATTCATTTTGGTTTTAGTGCTGTTGGGCACTTGACAGCATTGAGATAAGACATGAAAACTTTTATATAAATCAGTGGGCTCTTCCACTGCTTGGCTCTCCTTTCAAGACCTGGCCTCCAGCAGCTGTGCGTCTGCCCTGGCGACCACGCTGGGCTTGCGTGCTGGTCCGGCGAGGGATCTCTCAGGGGGGGCTAAGCTGTGACCTGTGAGTTGTATGACAAGGCAGGACATGTGTCCGGCACGATTCAGGCCCGTGGGTGTCCATCACCAGTCCATGTCTTTTTCAGCCTCTGTCCTTTTCCCAGCTGGTGGGTACTGAGTTACGAACAAGGTCCAGGGTCGCCCAGGGAGGGGAGAGAAGCCACTGCTCCCGATGGCGTGGAAGAACCTCATCATGGTGACCTCGTGTCCCGCAGGCGTCACAGCCTTGTGGGTGGAGGGCTCGGAGCAGGACCCACTCTCGCTCAGGCAGGTCCTGGGTGGCTGCCAGTGTGACGAGGCCCTGCAGGGAGTGTGACGAGACCCTGCATCGCTGAGGGGCGGCCTCTGCCATTTCTCAGTGGGGCGTGTGAAAAATGCAGAGTCCAAGGTCCCACCCAGACTGGCTGACCCGGACTGCACTTTTGTGCAAGAATCACTGGCCGAGGTCCATGCCTGGGGCCAATTCCTTCAGCAGAATCACTCAGGGAACCGTTTCTAAAGGCCCGTGCCGGGCGCCCATCGCCAAGGTTTGTGCCATCAGAGTTTTGAAAGTGCCCTAGGGGGTGGGGGGAGAGAGCCAGGCCTGGGGCAGAGGGCTTCTCAGTACCCCCTTAATTCTGATTTGGGTCGAAAAAAAAAGATCCTCATTCACAAAAGTTTAGTCCTTTGAATGCTGACTCCAACTGCTCTGAAAACATATGTTTGTTCACAGCACTGGCGGGCCCAGGCCCAGGCCTGAGGACAAAAGGCGCTGGGTTCTGGCCCATCGGAGAGGGGCTGTTTGATCTCAGCGGCCCGGCGATAAAGAGAAGCAGCCACGTGACGCGGGCCCCGCCTGGCGTTCGTGTGCAGTGTGGGCAAATGCAATGTCACGGCGCTTTCAAGCCACGGTGGGGTTTATGACTATGATAAAACTGTGACAGTCAGTAAATGCGGATCCAGGTTGGGTTTTATTTGGAGGTTATAACCGATAGCACCTGAAAGTGCCTGTGGGCTCCGAGGCGTCTAGCCGGTGGCATCGCTGCCCGGGAAGGCAGGGCAAGGGGTGGCGGGCTGCAGGCAGGAGCCCTGGCCCCGCGTGTGGGCTGGTCCTGGAGCGGCCATCATGCTCCACACAGCACCCCTCGGTGGCTTGGGCCCCAACAAGGACGTCCTAGGAAGATGCCATGTACGTGTTCACGAATTGATTTTGCGCCCTCATAGTCACCACCCACACAGCACACATGTTTCAGGGGCCTGGGCTCCAGGCGAGGTCCTGTGAGAACTGGATTCTGGGACGGCCTCCAGTCCCCCCAAA
The DNA here is from genome assembly GCF_951640355.1 of Cnephaeus nilssonii. Classification (NCBI taxonomy): domain Eukaryota; kingdom Metazoa; phylum Chordata; class Mammalia; order Chiroptera; family Vespertilionidae; genus Cnephaeus; species Cnephaeus nilssonii. The sequence continues at coordinate 58,086,646 of NC_137087.1, forward strand.
GTTACCAGGCTTTTGAAAGAAGCAGGACCGTTCCGGGTCATGGTCAAGGCCAGTGTCACCGCAGAATGCTCCGGATTCAAGCAACCGGCAGCTCATTAGTCACCAACCACCTATTTCCCCCAACACAAGCTTTTCTTTTAAAAAACATATTTCATTTTGTTGGTCTGTCACCTTTCACCCGAGGAGCTTCGAGGGGGTTCCGGGGTGTGAAGACTGCCCAGAGAAAAGCCCCCTCCCCGCCAGGGCTGTGCCCACTCAGGTCTGCACCTCCAGGGGCGGAATTGAGCCCAGCCACACCAGCACTTCCTCAAGGTGCACTCCCAGGTGACAGTCATCCTGGGACCCTCAGTGCTAACACCAGGCAAGGCCTGGGCACAGGGCTACGGATTGCCTGTCCTTCCTCCCCACCCCCCACCCCCCGTGAGCCCCGAGTCTGAAGATTTCAGACAGACCCGGAAGTCCTGAGCGCCCTCTGCATGTCACCTCCCACCCAGCCTGCTCACAGCTTGGAACCAGGACCCAAGATTTTAATTTACGTCAATCAACAGCTTTTACTCGAGTCCTTCCTAGCTGTGGGGTTGAAGAAGCATAGACCACGAGAGCTGGAAAAGTCACAGAAAATCTAGCTAGACAGACCCGATATCTTCACTGGAGAGCTGAGGCCTGGAGAGTCGAGACCATCGCTCGGCTAATTGCTGGTGAAACGGGGTTTAGACACACATCCCCTGACTTCTAGTTATCACTGCTTCTCCATGCACGCCCTTCTCCTCCCCCCCGCCACCCTCAACCCCCCGCCACCCTCCACCCAGGTGCTCTAAGAACTCTTGTGACCAGAAATACTGACAGAATGCAACACACCATGAACCATATAGCTCGTGTTCTTACTAAAGTGGGTCATTGCTTTTGGGGTAACCAGGCAACTAGCTGTAATTGCTGTGCTATTTCTATGATTCCATGCCAATTCAATGAGACATTAAAAGGTAACTTACCAGTTTGCAACATATATGACCAGGTTTGGTGCATATGCCATTTCCATACATTTGGATAAAGGCAAACATCTCAAAAATATTGCAAGCTTTAAAAAGGGGGGTAATGAAACGCAGTGTGTGCTGGGGGCCCCTCCCAGTCTCTTTCAGAGTCCGGAGACGGTATCTACTATTTATCCTGGAGGACAGAGCGTGGCTGTGGCACCTGCCGGGACAGCCCCTCCTGTGTGCCAGGCCGCCGTGTCGTGTCTGCGTGCAAGGCAGCCCATGGTGACGTGGCGTGCAGGGCGCTGAGCACAGGTTGCACGAGGCAATGCCCAGTGTCCGCAGCTCCAAGGGCAAAGGGTCACAGGGTACCTCCACGTCCGGCTGTTTTAGTCACGGGAGTGTGGCCCCAGGCGAGCACAGCAGCATACTACCATTTTACCACCTTCCCCATTTTCTACTTAGTGTTAGGCCTATAGACACATGTCCACGCAGCGCTCACCACCAGCCTCCTGCCGACGGCTCCGGGGACGAGGGCTGGCAGGGCCCTCGCCGGGCAGGCGGCGGCAGCGGCTCGGCGGGCGTGGTTGTCTGCGAGGCTCCTCCGGCTTCCTGCGTGCAGACCCCAAGGGAGCAGACTGGAGGCCTCTTTCCTAGAGAAAAACCACTCAACTGGGATCTTTATGCTGCTCTTCCCCGTCAAAGCGCCGGGAGAGTGGATGCGGACTTATAAACGTAACGCCATGAAGGTGCCTGGGAATCACCAACGTGCCGCGTGCAACGTTACATCGTAGTGACCATGGAAGAATTTTTCATGCCTAGGAAACTTGGTACAAATTAACTAGAGAAAATATGACTCATGTCTTTACAGCCTGTGTTCCTGTATTTTAAAGCCATCATCAGCTGTGCCTGTCCATTATCATCTGTGCCTGTCCATCATCATCTGTGCCTGTCCATCATCAGCTGTGCATGTCCATCATCAGCTGTGCCTGTCCATCATCAGCTGTTCCTGTCCATCACCAGCTGTGCCTGTCCATCATCAGCTGTGCCTGTCCATCATCAGCTGTGCATGTCCATCATCAGCTGTGCCTGTCCATCATCCGCTGTGCCTGTCCATCATCTGCTGTGCATGTCCATCATCAGCTGTTGCCTGTCCATCATTAGCGGTGCCTGTCCATCATCAGCTGTGCCTGTCCATCATCAGCTGTGCCTGTCCATCATCCGCTGTGCCTGTCCATCATCTGCTGTGCCTGTCCATCATCCGCTGTGCCTGTCCATCACCAGCTGTGCCTGTCCATCATCAGCTGTGCATGTCCATCATCAGCTGTGCCTGTCCATCATCAGCGGTGCCTGTGCCTGCTTCCGGCCTCCATGGTGTCTCTGCGGCCTCAGCTGGGAGGTCCCTCAGGCACAGCTGCTGCCCTGCTCCCCGGGGCCCAGAGCCCTGTGGGCACGAGTCCTGTTCCACCCCGGGACGGTGACAGGGGTCTTTCCTTCCCATGGCCTCTCCGCGGGACTAGCACTGCCTGGGCTTAGAGGACGGAGAGCTACGCTCCAGGATCTGTGAGCTGTGTGGCCACGGGCAGACCAGGCACCTCTCGATGCCTCGGGTAGTAACCTAACTTGTGACAGGTCTGCCATGAGTCATTTCTCTCCCTCAGAGGCTGTGGGGGGATCCAGGGTGAAGCTGTGCTGCCTCGGGAAGCTCCCCGCTGTATGCAGGTCACCCCCCTGCTCCTGCTCCAGGCCACCTCCTTTCCCCACACACCGGGGAGCCGACTTTTCCATCCGTTCACAGTCATTTGCTCAGTGAGCGCCTCGAGGCTGCCCAGTCTGGGCTATTGGGGTGGGGGCCCGAGTGATCAGAGGCAGCAAAGGGTCAGGTGAGGGACCCAAACGGGTGCACTGTCCATGGTCCTTTCAGGCGGCACCCCGAGAAAAGCACCAGGCCTGGGGAGGGCTGATTCTGAGGGCTGATTCAACACGGGGCTCCCGGGGCCTGAGCCGAGGAGCTGCGGCCGGAATGTGACAAAAATCAGGAGGGCGGGGACATAGCTTCCCCGGGCGAGAAAAATGAGGTGGATCGTGGCGTTTTGATGAAATGTCTCGAAGGTTGAAAGATGCAGTATTTCCATGGCACTGGAGGTACATTGTAATTGATCAAAAAGTCCTTGCGACACGGAGGGCGTTCAGGTCCGTGCGTGATCGGGACCATAAATCAGGTCGACTTGAGTCCCCCGGTTGCCTGGCTGGAGGAGGATGGAGAAAGTTTGTGATGGATCTACTTACTTTTTGCAAGTTTCTGAAAGTCGTCACAGGGGGTAATTCACAGGTCGCATCCGGGGAGGTGGAGGCCAACTCCTGAGGCACCTGGTTCAAGGTATTCAGCGTGGGAACCCCTGGGCGGGGGGTCTCTCCAGGAGCGTGGGCCTGGCCGCACAGTGACCCACAGCTCAGGGTGGTCCTGTTCCTGGGCCTGCCCTGCCCAAAGCGGCTCCCTGCCCTCTCAGACCCACTCATGGGGCCCAGTCCAGCGTCGATGCCGAATGGTGGGTGCATGATTCTTGCGCCAGAGCTGCCCACTGAACAGAAGAAAAGGTGGTGCTGGCCTTGCTGTTCCAGGACGTCGCTCTGGGTCAGCATCCCAGGAGCTCAACAGCCCTTTGCACGTTTGCCTCGGACACACCGTCACACCGTCACGCCACAGCGGTGGCTCCACTGGAGTCTGGCTGAGAGCTGAGACTTCTCCGGGTCCTTCTCAGCCTGAAGGGCAGGCGGGCTGACCTTCGCTGACCCGTGACCCCCAGCGCTGCTGCAGCAAGGCCTCAGCACCCCTGCTCATGCCCCCCGCACCCACACCCCTCCTTTAGACGTCAGTCTGGCCTTCCATCCCACCGATGGGCCAGGGGCCGCCGGAGGCTCTCCTGCCCCGGCTGTGACCCTGCTGGACCTCCGGCCTGTGTCCTGAGCGGTCCACGGTCCCTTAGCAGCCTGGGGAGGCCCGGCCCTTGGTGGAGACGATGAGAATGTCACCGTGCTCCTGAGGGTGACAGCAAAGGCGGAAGAAAAACTGTCTTAATCCAGAGCCTCTAATTTGCATGCAAACCGCAGCGAGGTTTCTCACGGCGATAAGATTTGATTTTCTCTGATAAGCAATTACCATTAATGGAATACTCCTTCATGTTTGTAACACGAGTCATACCACGGGCAATTGTCAGCACACACAAAAGTGGAAAAACAAGAGAGGGCTGCAGGGTGGGGTGCTCACAGGCTGTCCAAGAGGCAGCCCAGTGACACAGCAGGACCCTTGAGTGGGGGCAGGGAGGGTCTCTGTGCACAGGGTCACTGCTCAGAGGGTGACTGGGTAGCCTTGTTCAATTAATCCATTTCCACCGTGATTTCAATGGAATCACCCCTGCACTGTGGTCGGGGAGACAGGAGCAGGCTTTTACTCTCCACTGTGCTGGGCAAGCACACAGAATCCGATGGCCGAGTGACGCGTGCTCCGTGCCAGGCAATCCTGAAACTGACGAAGGTCCGCACGTGCCCCGGCCTCGGGCCTCAGGCCTCGGGCCTCGGCGTGTTCCCAGCCCTCAGGATCAGACTCCACGGAGCCAGGGGTGCAGGGCCAAGTGCTGGCCTGTCCGGGCACTGAGCCAGGCTTTCTGGCAAAATGCACCTTTCCATCGCACACACGATGAGTTTCTCCGCCGGCGTCCTAACCCGAGGCTCCGGCCTTCACCTCCAGCCCGCCCGCAGCACCCGGCCCCCTCGCTCGCCCCGTAAGGCGCTCTCCCCCAATCCTCTCCCGGGCCAGCGTGCGCCAGGGCTGCGGGCTTTTCCTTTTTCTATAAATACGTGAAATGATGAGCGCGATGACAAACTGGTGTCAAAGGGGAAGCTGTGAGCCACAGGCCTCAGGGTGAGCAGCGCTGGAAACCCTGGCTCGTGCTGCCGAGAAGAAGGCTGGTCTTCGCGTCCTGGTGGGAGCTGCGGGTGGTTCTTCTACATAATCCGATTGTGAGCTTCTGCCGCACATGGGTTCCTGCTGCTGAGCTGCCGAAACATAGTGCCCCGGCTCCCTCCCCGCTGCCTCCCTGCTGTCTGGTCTGAGCTGCCGAAAACAGTGCCCCGGCTCCCTCCCGCTGCCTCCCTGCTGTCTGGTCTGAGCTGCCGAAAACACAGCGCCCCCGCTCCCTCCCGCTGCCTCCCTGCCGCCTGGTCCTCTGCTTCCTCCCTGGCCTCAGGTCCCTCCCCGCGGTTCACCCTCATCACCAGGCCCCGCGCCTTCCCAGGTGGGATGGGGGCGCACACGCTGGAGCCAGGAGCCCAACAGGCTCGCTGTGGTTTTCAAAATCCATCAGCAACAACTCCCTCCTGCGAGGATCTTTCTTCTCGCTAAAGTATGGTCATATGTTAAGTTCTGCCACATTGTGCATCGTATAACTTTCATCCGTGGTTTACTTTTTAAAAAATATTCTGTTACCAAAAAGCACCAGGCAGCTTCTGCACATAGTACACGGCGAAGGGAACACGTCGGCCGCCAGGTTTGTAGAGGGTTCACCTCCCAGAGGATGAGCCAGGATGCGGGTCCGAGGCCGAGGCCCCAGAAAGGGGGCGTTCTGTTAGGGGACACCCCGCCAGAACCTGGGCAGCGACCCGGAGTCATTGCTTTCCGTCTCTGCAGAGAAATGCACGAATACTCGCTGGAGAGGAACGAGTAACGATTACAAACGCTCTGCATCGGCTCGGATCGGGTTTTGTTGCCAAGCCCGGTTTTGGCCGAAATGAGGAACAGAAAAAGGATTAGCTTGTTGGGCTGGGGTCTGGGGATCAGAGGCTGTGGCCCGGCCCTCCCTCCACGTGTCCTTGCCGGAGCCGGTCGCCACAGAGGCCAGGGTGCAGGACCCCTGTCTGTCCCATGTTCACAGACGGAGACGCACCACACAGCCCTACCAGGCTGACTCATGACCCTAGGAGTGTGTGTGCATGTGTGTATGTGTGCATGCATGTGTACGCGCATGTGTGCGTGCACATGTGTGCGTGCGTGTGTGCATGTGTGTGTGTGTGTGTGTGTGTGTGTGCTCACCTGCCCACACTCTCGGTTGCCAGGAGGAGCACGCTGGCCCGGCCAGCACAATGGTCAGGGTCGGCGTGGGGTAAGGGTGCTGCTGTCCCCGAGGGTCTGAGGCCTGGGCCCAGCCACGGTGGCTGCAGAGGGAGACACAGGGCCGAGGGCAGTGACCCCTCAGGAGGCCCGGGAATGACACGTGAGGAGGAGCAGAGACCAGACCTCAGGCTGAGGGGGCGGCCAGGGCACGCAGAAGCAGAAGGCCCGCAGGGCCCGGGCCCGGCAGCATCCAGGTCCCGGCAGGTTTCTGACCTGCAATTCCATCGTACGGTCCTCCTTTTGCGGCTGTGAATATCTCTGCAGATCAGACCCTGACCAAATGCCAGCGGTTCCCCGAGGCGATTCTTCTGCCCCTGGGCGGTGCTGGGCGGGTCCTTCCTTGCTAATGTGTCTCCTTGACCCTCCTGCATCCGCCTGATTGATGGAGGTAGCATGCCTTCCCCACCATCTGGGCCCATGAGCAGAAAACAAATGCATTTCCTTTTCGGTGACAATGCAAACAATTGCCCCTACAGGGCACCGGGGGTGTGGTGGGGGTGGTCTGTCTCCAGCACTTCTCCCCACCTCCCCTGCCCACCTGCCCTGCTCTGCCTCCCCCACCCCCCAACCTGCCAACATTCTCTTCCAGCGTCTGCAGGAAGCCTGAGATCTAAAACCTGGACTCCTGGCCCGACATTGACCAGCACGGGAAGAGACGCAGCCGTCAGCTCCTCTTGGCCAAGAAGGGATCCTGCCCAGCCTGCTTCTCGGGTTTTCCAGGAGGCGCCAGGACTGGCCGGTGGCCGTGGGCTGGGACGGGCCGAGAGAGCTGAGTGCTTCGCTGTTCCCATCTCTGGGATCGGGGAGATACAGCATTTCCTTTCGTCGATGCCATTTCTGCAGAAACCAGGACGTGCAAATATTACCTTGGTTCGAATGCCGCCAGGCATCTGTCCAGTTTAAGAACCTTTTCTGTAAGCACAGCCGTTCTTTCAGTAGAGAACAGCTTTAAAAAACCCCTGTAGTTTATATGCATGCATACAAGTCCTTTGGTTGATCTCTTATAAACATAACCAATGGACGCAAAACTCTGGGGGGTGAGGGCATATATGGGAGGGGGGGGCAATGGTAAGATATGTACACATATAATACCTTAATAAAAAAAATTGGAAAAAAAATTAATAAAAAAAAAACCCTGTAGTGCTAAAAAACAAAACCAAAAACATACATTTACTTAATCCGCGGCAGATCCGAGAAGTGACATTCCTGGGCGAGGATGCGCATGAGCAGAGACGACGTTGGAGCAGGTGCCTCTGCGCCTCTGGTTTCTGCAGAAGCCGCATGGGCGCTGCTGCTGCTGCTGCTGAGACGTTTTAACCTGGTGCTCTGGCTCCCAGCCGACGGCTGGCCAGGTCGGGGAGATGCTGTCCCTGACCTTTCTTGGTGACAGTATTCATGGCGGCCGTTTCCTTGAGCCCCTGAACCTGTAGGACGTTGACAAGATGTATCGTGTCTGGGGCCACAGATACCCAGCAGACAGCGTCTTCCTGCGGATAATTCCTGCCAGCCAGTCACTGAGAAAAGCAAGACAGGAAGGTGTGTGTACATGCCCATGCATATGTGTGTGTGCCTGCATATGTGTGCATGTGAGTGTGCATGTGTGTGTGCATGTAAGTGTACATGTGTGTGCACACACACACGTGTGCTCACCTGCCCACACTCTAGGTTATAAGGAGGAGCATGCTGGCCCGGCCAGGACGATGGGCAGGGTCAGTGTGGGGTAAGGGTGCTGCTGTCCCCAGACTCTAACCTCCCGTGTGGGACGGCACGACCACGTGTTCACTCCCTCACCTGTCCCCCATCCGCTCATCCAGAGCTGTTTCCCTCTGGCAGGCAGAGTCCCGGGAAGGAGGGCCATCAGAGCAATGTGGGGCCTGGCTTCGCGGAGTCACAGCTGACCTGAGGACACAGACGTGGGTTTAGGGCTGTCGCGGGACAGGGTGGTCGGTGCTGGGACAGAGCACCGGCAGGGGTGGGGCCCAGCTGAGAGGGGCTGGGGGAGACCACGCCCCCATCCTGCCCCATTCGGTGTGTGCCAGGTGCAGGGGGTCTGGGGCTGCGGTCAGGACACCCCACTCGGGATTGGGCTGAGCAGGACCCCACTTGGCAGGACATTTGCTGCTTTAGAGATAAACTGGCCCAGACCTGGCCAAGGACAGGAGCCCGCAGGCTGCGGGGCAAGTGGCCTTTCCTTCTGTGTGCAGCCTGGGGCAGCCTGAGGCTCCTGGCTCTGGCCCACCTACCCTGCCCTGCCCTGCCCCTCCCCACCTGCCCTGCCCTGCCCCTCTCCACCTGCCCTGCCCTGCCCTGCCCCTCCTCATCTTCCCCCCCCTGCCCCTCCCCACCTGCCCTGCCTTGCCCCTCCCCACCTACCCCTTCCCATCTGCCCTCCCCTGCCCCTCCCCACCTGCCCTGCCCTGCCCCTCTCCACCTGCCCTGCCCTGCCCTGCCCCTCCTCATCTTCCCTCCCCTGCCCCTCCCCACCTGCCCTGCCCTGCCCCTCCCCACCTGCCCTACCCTGCCCTGCCAGTCCCCATCTGCCTTGCCCTGCCCCTCCCCACCTGCCCTGCCTTGCCCCTCCCCACCTACCCCTTCCCATCTGCCCTCCCCTGCCCCTCCCCATCTGCCCTGCCTTACCTCATTTGCCCTGCCCTGCCCCTCCCCACCTGCCCCTCCTCACCTGCCCTGCCCTGCCCCTCCCCATCTTCTCTCCCCTGCCCCTCCCTACCTGTCCTGCCCTGCCCCTCCCCACCTGCCCTGCCCTCTCCTGCCCCTCCCTACCTGCTCTTGCGTCCTCTCCTGCCCCTGGTTTTAGCTGCACCGTCACCCAGCCTTCTGATGTTTTCTACGTTCCCTCACCTGCCGGGGCAGGAGGAACTGTATGAAAAAGCAGCCATGTCAGCTAGAGCCTTTATCACGCTCCTTTCAGCCTGAGGTTTGCCGGCTTGGTAAGGAGATTCCAGTGGGAGCGCTCTCAGGGGTGACCGTGGCAGGCCCAGGCTCCCCGGGAGTCCCAGCCACACTGTCCGGAGGGTGCCCACGTGGCCCGTGGTGAATTACCGGGGCAGGGAGCAGACGCGCTGAGCGATGGAGCTGCCCACGCCCGGCGGGTGCTGCTTCATTTCCCATCAGCACAGAGTGCGATAGTACTTGCGTTCTAATGGCTCAGGGAGAGGAAGATACATCTTCCTTGGCTTGGTTTTTAGTCTGTTATTTAGACAGATGTTTACGTTAGAGTCTGGCTTATATTTTCATTATGAAATCTCAGAATCCACCCAAGCCCCTGGCACATGCTCCCATTGCCCGAGTCCCTTCCTCCCATGTCTGCTTGCTGGGCAGAGACAGGGACAGAGCTGCCCGTGGGAGGCTGGCTGTGGAAAGGAGCCCCATACATGACTGCTCTCCACAGGAGGCCCCACGGCACACAGCAGGACGTCCCCTCGTCCCCCGTCAGCAGGTGCATCGTCCTCACCTCACCAGGACCTGCAGGTCAGTGGTTCTGAGGGCAGGTGCTCTGGGCAAGTGTGGATGGTGCCTCCAACCACACCCAGACTCCACACGCCGACCATGAGCACCCTGGCCAAGCTCGCACCAGAAGAGTTAGTCGTCTCACAGAGAACAAGTGACAGGTGGGAACACGTGAAGTGTGGCGATCCTCCAACCTGGGGCGTCACCAACCCAGGAGTGTTTGTCCCTGCCTTCCATGTTCCATCCCTCCACCCATACCTCCACCCATACCTCCACCCATCCATCCATTCACCCCTCCACTCATCCTTCCACCCATCCATGAATCCCCTATTTATATATCTATCTACCCCTCTACCTGTCCATCCAACCATCTCCATCCATCCATCCATCCATCCATCCATCCATCCATCCTCCCACCTATCCACCCATCCCTCTATCCATCCATCCATCCATCCATCCATCCATCCCTCCCTCCCTCTACCTACCCATCCATCCATCCCTCCACCCATCCATCCACCCCTCCACTCATCCTTCCACCCATCCATGAATCCCCTATTTATATATCTATCTACCCCTCCACCTGTCCATCCATCCATCCATCCATCCATCCATCCATCCATCCTTCCTTCCTTCCACCTATCCATCCATCCCTCCACCCATACCTCCACCTGTCCATCCATCCATCCTTCCTTCTACCTATCTATCCATCCATCCACCCATCCTTCCACCTATCCATCCATCCATCCATCCATCCATCCATCCATCCATCCCTCCGCCTGCTCATCCATCCATCTGTCCCTCCACCCATCCATGCATCCCCTATTTATATATCTATCTACCCTTCTACCTGTCCATTCATCCATCCCTCTATCCCTCTACCTACTCATCCACCCATCCCTCTACCCATCCATCCATCCATCTCTCCACCTGTCCATTCATCCATCCTGTCCATTCATCTGTCTACTCATCCATCCATTCACTAAAACACACACACAGGCAGAGACTTCCTGGAGAGGCTCCCAGCCTGTGAAGAGTCCTGCCTGGGGCTGAAAGGAAGGCAGGCCGTGCCCGCATTTCCGGCTGATGGATGAGCCGTGTGCACACAGGCTCTCCACAAGTCCAAGAGCAGGCGTCGGAGCTTCTTGTTTGCCCCTTAAGGGCTGATGGATGGGGCTCTTGAAACCAAGAGGATCAAACCAAGTTCTGGTCTCTGGCTCCTGGGTTTGGGAGGGCCATTTGTATATCAGAAGCAGCTTTAAACCCCGTCCCCCCTGTCACACTGCAGGTAACAGGGATCCTGGAAAGTTTCTTTTTAATTGAATGTAAGGGTGACACCCGAGATGCTGACTTGATCCCCCTGATTTAGAAGTCCATGTCCTTTATGAGGTAAGACCAGCTGGGGGTCCCAGCTGAGGGCCCAACGTCTGCACAGCCAGGACCTCCAGGGGCACGGGTGGGACTGGGGCCCGTTTTCCTCAGCGGCCTCCCAGCGGAGCCGCTGGTCCCGCCCGCGTTCCCAGCATGTGAGCCAGCCTCCCTGTCCTTCAGGTGTCCCCACGGCCAGCCGGCTCCCTGTCAGAGCTCCGACGGGTCCCAGCCCACGGGACCCTCCTCTGAGCTCAGAGCCCCTCCCCCGAGCTGAGCAGACGGGACTCTCAGTCCACAGCCTCTCCTCCAAGTCTCCAAGTTTACATCGTCCCCACTTCTCCGCGGGCCCATGCCCGGTGAGAGCAGCTTCCGCAGCCTCTGCTCCGAGGTCACTTCACTCTCTCGTTAGCATCGCTTTCCATTCATCTCTGTCGGCTACGATGACAGCTGAGACCGCCGTCCTGACTGGCCCCTGACGGCTCTCGGTGTTTATTAAATTATTTCCAACACAGGAAACAGCTGATGTTGATCAACAGAAGCCGCGTGTCTTGGAGGGAGTGTCCGGAGCGTCCAAGCCCAGAGCCCACTGCCCACTGGGCAGAGGCTGGCGTTTCTGCGGCTCCGTTTTCCCAGACCAGCTGGCATCTGGCTGACGGCAGCCCCCCGGGGTGGGGACAGAGGGCGCGTTTCGATCGGCTGTGTGTGTTGCCTGCGCAGTCCTCGGTCCCTCCCTGATTATCTGAGTCAGTAGATATTCTCGGCACGCCTGGGACTGGGGCCAAACCAGGGCCCCACGCACGGGTGCAGCCTGTGTGGCAGCCCCGTGCAGGGCAGGCATGCGTGCGCAATGCATGATCGCGACCCTCGTGACCTGCCAAATTCGAGCCACAAACAGGAGAAGAGAAATGCGAGTGCTGGGTAACGCGGCGCGTCATTTTTGCTGATTCCAGAAGGGACAGGTCACTGACAGCCTGGAAATCCGGCAGGTGGGGAGAGGGCTTCCCAACCGACAGGAAGGGCGTTCCCCGCCCCCTCCGCCTGCCCCCCGCCACCAACACACACCCCGGTATTAGGTGCCTTAGGACCCCTCACCTGCTGCCTCCTCTCATGTGGTCAGAACTCTAAGAGTGGCTAATATTTTCCCATTTCACAGATGTGACAAGTGAGGCTCTAAGAGGTTGGGCAGCTTTTCTAGTGACGCTCAAGGCAGAATCGGAACTCAAATCCTAGTCGCGTGTTTGAAGAGCTTGGCACAGCACAGGCAAGGGCATGATGAGGGCAGTGTGGCCTGATGGAGAGAGCCTGTCTCCCCTCTCTCCTGCACCCCCCTTCTCCCCCGCGCACCACCCCCCCACTCTCCACTCACAAGCGGGATGAGCCAGGGGACCCTGTTGAACCCCAGTCTCAAGCTCATCATCCTTCCTTCCTTCTTTCCTTCTTTCCTCCCTTCCTCCCCTCCTTCCTCCCTCCCTTCCTCCCTCCCTCCCTCCCTCCCTCCCTTCTTTTCTCCCTTCCTCCCCTCCTTCCTCCCTCCCTCCCCTCCTTCCTTCCTTCTTTCCTTCCTTCCTTCCTTCCTTCCTTCCTTCCTTCCTTCCTTCCTCCCTCCCTCCCTCCCTCCCTCCCTCCCTCCCTCTCTTCCTTCCTTCCTTCCTTCCTTCCTTCCTTCCTTCCTTCCTTCCTTCCTTCCTTCTTTTCTTCCTTCCACCCATTGCATGGGCACTTCCTGTTGGCAGAGACTGTGCACTGGAAATCGTGAGGTCAGGGATCCCCCGCCCCAGCACCCTGGGGGAACAGAGACAAACGAGATGGTCACCTGGGTAGGGGCATGGCCAGGGCCAGCTCACCTGGCCTTCCTCTCTGGACCATTGCCTGAGGGTGGTGGAGTGGCCCAGGGTGAGCTGCTCGGATGGTGGGGGGCAGGGGAGAACACCCCGCCCTACGTTGGGCCACGGATAGGGGAAGTTGAGCCTGAATTCTGGGCCCTGGGCCTGTGCGTCTGCTAATGGCCAGGCTACCTGTCCAGCTCCCTGCTCTAAGGTCAAGGTCCCTCCAGCCCTCGCCCCCTGTGTCTTTGAGATCCATGGTATGGCCAGGGCACCTGACTCCTCTTATATTCTTCTCGGCGCTTCTTTTCAATATGCAGTTCATTCAAACAAAATTACATAGTTGTAATGCTATTCCTCTGAGCTGACAAGTCTGGAAATGGCTTCATAGGGCAGTAGATGAGAGAGCGGTTATTGCACACGGCGCGGGCCTCCGGGTCATTACCGTGGCGGTGACCTGAAGAAGCCCGTGCGTCCTGAGCTGATGTGTCTGCAAATCTGCTCGGTGGGGCGGGGCGGGCGCCACCTGCGCTGTCGGGCTGCCACTCTGGATCCTCTCAATGGCTCCCCTCAGTGTCCGAGATGCTGCTGCCGCCCGCCGCTGGGGGCTGGGAAACTGCTGACGATCGGCTTAGAGGAAACCAGGGGAAATACCAATTTGTGAGCGGAGAATCTGTCGCAGAGGATCCTCTCCGAGTTGCATGAATGAGATGTGAAGCCTGTTTATTCCTCCCACTGCATCTTGCAATAAAAATTAGATCATTTTTGCTACGCGGTGAAGAAGAAATAGATATTAATGTCTGAACCATGATGACATTCTTGGCATCACTGGGAAGGGAGGGTCTGGGAGGAAAAACACCACATGGATGAGGGCCGCGCAGTGGCGTCGGCGAAGTACTGCGCGGCGATCAAACGTAGCTTTTAAAACAATAGCATCTGTGCCGCCCCGGCCGCTGCCCCTCGGCTGGGATAACTTGGGACAGGATCACTGTGTCTGAAGCGCGGCGGCACGGACACGCAGGACGCTGGGTGGCCAGGCTGTCCAGGGCAGCACGCGGGTTTCCAGGTTGCACCCCGGCTTGCTCTCTGGCTGCGCCCTGAACCTGGGCTGCAGCTGTCGCCGTGTCCGGCCACCTGCTCCCAAGAATGCGAGGATAAATTGAGATGCCCACCTGCTTCCCAGTCCATGCAGACGGCCAGCGGGCCGTGGGACCTCACCGCGCCCTCACAGTGGCACCAGGACGATGGGACTGTGCGCGTGACCGGGCCTATCCTTCCCCACAGCCACAGAGACCGAGCCATGGAGCGGGCTGAGACTCGGCGGACTTGTGTGCAGTCCCGGGGAGACCGCGCCGAGGCCCAAGGCCCGGAGCTTGTGGACGGCTCAGCAGGTGTGGTTGTTGGTTGTTTGTGGAGGAGAGCAGGGTCCTGGGAGCGGGCAGGACTGTCCACGGAAGAACGCTTGCTGCCAATGAGAGCTCAAATGTGTTCTCCGTGGAATCCTGGTGTGGGCGGGACTCTCTGAGTGGAGGCCCATCCCGAAAGAAAAGGTGGAATTAGACGTGACATGAAGCCTCAAGCCCTCTCTGGGCCACACGTTGTTGGCCCGATGCTGCTTGGTCAGACCGTGGCTCTCTGTCACCCCGAGAACGTGCTCACGCGGACCCCCGGGGGACAAGACAGAGAGGGAGACACGCCGTGGGGCACCGCGTCCGCTGGATGACGATGCCACGTTGAGGTTTCTTGAATAATTGTGAACTCGGCCATCTCAGTGGAGGATAAATTGAGATGCCCCAAGATGTCCTTTTTCACGGGGAAGAGAAAAAGAATCGTCAGATCCCTTAGAACAAAAGTTTGCTTGTGGCCAAGAGCGTTATATAGGCATCCACTCCCCCAAGATGGAAGCTGCTTTAGGTGGGACCTGCGATCCATCAGCTTCAGCGCGCCTCGTGTCTAAGACGGCCAATTGCAATGCAGTCGAGGAAAACATAAAGACAGCATTACCAAGGAAGTGCGCTCATTAAATAAGCGATAAGAATGAGTAAGTAACTAACTGCCATTACCTACCCACCTCTCCGCCCTCATCCCCCCCACAGGCAATGTGCTGGGGATGGGGAGGAGGTTGGGGGGCGGGGTGGGGAGGCTGGGCTCTGGGTGAACGTGAAGAATCAGCTGTGTGACACCTTCAGGCGCAAACGACGTGTGTAATTAACGAATAGCCCGTGGGAACGTTGGACCTTGGACCTTGGTGAATCCCGACAGCAAATCAGAATGCAGTCCCGACCCGGCCGGCCGGCGTGGCTCAGGGTTGACGGTCGACCTATGAACCAGAAGGTCATGGTTAGATTCCCAGTCAGGGCACATGCCGGGTTGCAGGCTCGATCCTCAGTGTGGGGCGTGCAGGAGGCAGCAGATCAATGGTTCTCTCATCACGGATGTCTCTCTATCTCTCTCTCCCTCTCCCTTCCTCGCTGAGATCAAGAATGCAGTCCAGGACCCCTCTGGGTTTCTTCACTTAAGAGCATGCATTGCCTCCCTGTCTAATGTAAGTGCTGTTAATGGGGTTGGTGATTCTATAGAACGGTTCGTCTCCCCCAGCGGTTCCCGGCAGTCTCACTAACACGTGGCGTCTCGGCGGACACCTCGTTCTTCCTCTTACTGGGGCTCTTCCTTGGCCTTCGGGCATGGCAGGCACGCCATCTGGCCGTGTGACACGGATAGAAGAGATTTATAAACAGAGACCATTTAGATCCGGGCAAAATATCATCTCCCTGGGCGGAGAGGCTTCTCTGCCGTGGATGTGTGTTTGTCGAGGGAAATCGGCGCGCGTTGAGCCTCGCTGGTCTATTTTCAAAGGACATAAAACTTCCATTGATGAGCCCAGTGTCTAGCAGGGCTCCCGTTCCCTGGGCTCCCAGGCCAGATATATTGGGCTATTTCTCTCCCGGGCAGAGCGAGGATTATGCCAGTGCAGCCTTAGAGCGGAGAAGAGATCGAATGCGCCGCTAATGTCGCCGGGCCCCATGTCGAGCTCGGAGGAGCAGAAATATCATTTCCAGAGAGATGCGTGCGCAGCGTTAAATTTCCGGCTGTGCTTAGATGGCACAGATCATCCGGTCGTGACTGGAGGCTAAACACATACCTACAGAATGCCTCTCACTCCCTCCCACCGAAGGAGGCAAAGGGATCATTTCCTTGACACGACGTGGGAGTTTCTAAAATCCATCTCTCGCAAACTCATCTAACTCTCCTCTCTCCTGCCGTCGGCAAGGTCCCTGAGGCCCTGGGAAGGCACAGACTGTGGCTTCTTGCTCCCAGGACACCCTCTCAGAGGCACGATGTCTCCCAGGAGTGTGATGGGCCTTCGGTCCCCAGAGGAGCTGAAAGGCTCTTCCTAAAGGATCAACAGCCTCTGGCCTCATAGAGACCCTTCCACCTCCTTCAATGGTGAGCGTGGAATCCTGAGTAAATCTCGCGTCAGAGCGGATTTCCCTCTGCGTTTGAAAAGGGCGGCGAACGTCGGATGGCTGACCACTGAGCCACGCGGGAGGCACCGGGGAGATGATGGCGCGTGCTCCGTTAGATACCAGCGCGCTTGAAACGGGGCTGAGCTCAGGAACAAGACCCAGGGCATGAACCTGGGACGAAAGGCGAGCGTTCTGTCTATTCTCGGTGCAACAGTGTGTCCCCCGACCCTTCCAGGGGCGTGCCGGCCGTGTGCGTGGCATCCGGAGGCGCCAAGGTGTACCGCATGGCGCTGGCGAGGCCTCCAGCAGGGCCAGTGGGTGCAGGGCCCGCACCGCTGGGGGCAGCGACAGCAGCTCTCGCTCCGCCCTTCATCTCTGCGTGTCAGCGCCCCTTCGAGGCTCTGTGGCCGGCTCTGCCTGGCGCGGCCTGGCACCTCCCAGGGCACGCGCACCCCTTGAGTGACAAGAGCTGCGCTGCCTGAGAAATAGGAACACGTCTTCATTTGCATCCTGGTTTCTATTCTTGGACGAAGGCTGAATCCTGAGTGGGTGCTTACTCTCATTTAGTTGTATTTCCGTCTAAACTCAGAGGCCGGGCCTTCCCCAGAGGGCTGTCGGAGCGACTGTGTCGTTAATGCTGATGCCTGTGGTCCTTCCAGGCGTGACGGGAAGATGCACGATGAGGTGGAAAGCAGGGTCCGCTATGGCATCCCGTGTCTGTCCGTGTTCATCTAGGGCAGTGGTTGGCGAACTGCGGCTCGCGGGCCACATGCGGCTCTTTGGCCCCTTGAGTGTGGCTCTTCCACAAAATACCATGTGCGGGCGCACACGTACAGTGCGATTGAAACTTCGTGGCCCATGTGCAGAAGTCGGTTTCCGGCTCTCAAAAGAAATTTCAATCGTTGTACTGTTGATATTTGGCTCTGTTGACTAATGAGTTTGCCGACCACTGATCTAGGGCAGGGTTCCTCAAACCTTTTAAACAGGGGGCCAGTTCACTGTCCCTCAGACCGTTGGAGGGCTGGACTATAGTTGAAAAAAAAACTATGAACAAATTCCTATGCACACTGCACATACCTTATTTTGAAGTAAAAAAACAAAACGGCAAAAACACCCGCATGTGGCCCGCAGGCCGTAGTTTGAGGATGCCTGATCTAGGGAAAGCCACGGGGTGGCTACTCTGAGCCCAGCTCAGCCACAGGCGTGGGGAGGGAGGATGGGGGAGGCCAGGCCTGTCCCCAAAGAGCATGGTCAAGGCCAGGTGGCCACATCCTCTGGGTAGAAGCCTTCCGGAGGCTTCCTGGACGAAGAGCCAGGTGAGCTGAGTCTGATGGACGAGCCACACTTCGCAGCCTCTCTGAGGGCGCCTGAGCTCAGCAGAGCCCGTGGGCGGCGCGTCTGTGCGTGCGGGTTTGAAGACAGAGGGTCTGCCCCTGGGGCAGTCAGGCGGGTGTGTGGCTGTCCTGGCGCCAAGAGAGGAAGCCAGAAAGGCGATCTGGACCCAGCACCCCGCTATCCCAGAAGGCCCGTCTCCCTGCCCGCAGCACAGGGAAACAGCAAGTTCCAAAATTCTTTTCTAAATCCTTACTCTGGGCCGTGGAAACTGACAACCTGGGTCCGGACAGAGGGCCTGGCCGAGGGAGACACAGCGAGTTGCTCCGCCTTTCTTTCCCGGCTCCCGGGTGCTCTGGGAGCTCCCGTTGGCCGGACGCAGCATCAGGATGGCCTGGTTAATGCTGTGTGACCACGGCTGTCATGTCATCAGATACAAGCTCATGATCACGTCCGCGGGGTCGTCGCGCCCGCCGCCCGAGTGACTTGCACAGATCTGCCCTTCCTGCTCCCCATCTCCCTGCATCGTCCTGTCCCTGCGCCTCCGGGGTGCGGAGTCCCCACGTGCAAGGTGCACCCGCATGGGGATCACACCACCGGCGGCCCGCACCCCTCCCCCGCCTGACTCACTGACACCTGCAGTTTCTCCTCAGAGCTCCCACCCCTGCATTTACGTGGGCAACGGGGACCCTCACTGTGGCTCCTGGGACCTTTGGAGTGCCGGCGTTCCCTGCCACAGCGGCACAGGGAGGTCATCCGCCGGCTAATTTTAAAGCAGCGGGTTGACCTCTCATCTCCGAGTGTGGAGCCCGCAGGGCTGCTGGGGCTGACACGTGCTTATTACCACATTTGGTTCCGAGACCGAACTGAGTGATTTGACGACCTGTCTGGAGAGAGTGCTCAGAGGCGTCCATCAGGGCAGCATCATTAGAACATCCCTCCCGCCCGCCGAGCCCAGGACTTGGCGTCTCCTCACGGCCCGCTGCCCGGGAAACGGCTCGTCTTCCTGTAACACGGCCCTCAGCTCGGTGGAGGGTAGGAGCCGTAATAACTATTTAGTGGACGCTCAGTATGTATTGTGTTTTAGCATGAATTATTCAATTCAATGTCCAACCACTCCAGCCGTGGGCGCTCCCACGGCTCATGTGTTTTATGGGTGAGAACAGAGGGTGTGGGGGTCAGCTGGCTACCCCGTCTCTCCCTAGGGAGGGAGATGGGTCTGAGTCTTATCTGAATCTTGCTCCATAAATGACGGCCCCGATTCTTTACTACCTCTACTGTCCCTTTTAAAATTAAAACAACAAAAAATAGGGCAGCTAATACACCTTGCACAGTGGTTTTTACTCTATGGGCAGAAGGGGATGAAAGATTAAAAGTTGACCTCTACTGCCCTAGCTGGTTTGGCTGTGGATAGAGCATCAGCCTGCAGACTGAAGGGTCCCGAGTTTGTTCCGGTTGAGGGCATGTACCTTGGTTGCGGGCTTGATCCCCAGTAGGGGGCGTGCAGGAGGCAGCTGGTCGATGTTTCTCTCTCATCATTGATGTTTCTAATTCTCTATCTGTGAAATCAATAGGAACATTTATTTTTAAAAAGTTTACCCTCCCCAGGAGCCCGTCTCTGTCCCATTCTCAACCCTAACCCCGTGGGCGGGCAGAGCGTGGCCCCCATTCTAAACCCACGGACTGTGAGGTCCAGGGGTGTGAGCTGACCCACCCAGTGGCACGCTCCCAAGTGGCCGAACTTGGATTGGAACCCACCACTTCTGAAGGCCACGCTGCGCTGCTTTTAGGAGTTGATTGGATGTCATGTCCATACGCAGGGCGCGGGAGGAATTACACTTGGGAGGACGGGTCCCTGTCCATGGGCGCGCTCTGCAGAGGGCGGTGGGAGGCTGGGTGCACTGCGGAGCACGGCCAGGCTCTCCCTCTACAGAAGGAAGGGTCGGAGGGCATGCTGCTCGCGGAGGTGACTGGTGCACGTCCACTGGCCCTTGTCTCTGGCTTCACAAAGCACACGAACACGGTGGGGCCAGCCAGCGGGACGGATTCTAACCGGGTCCGCAGTGTTCAGGCGGGAAGAAGCGCTGGGTTCATTCTGCTCCTTCGATGGATGTTCTCGCAGATGCAACAGGAGCAATGGAGCAGCAACAATCCATGTGTCCCCAGGACCACTAAGCCTCCCCCGCCCACCCCGTGTGCCCCCGACACGCGCTCCTCTGTGAGTATCTCAGCGCCCTGTTGACTGAGTCCTGTCCGTGGTGCCCGTGGATGAGGGAATGTCCATTCATTTGACTTTGGTATGTGGGGCTCTCCCCAAACAGCACCCCCATCGTGTGGGCAGAATACATAACATGAGATGGTCCCCCCAAAACTCATAGAGTCACCACTGCAGCCAGATGAACCCACAAGACAAAAGGGACACCAGCCAGGAGCCCAGAGGGCAGGAGCGTGACCCTGAACGTGACCTTGGGAAAGCGACCTCAACGTTCTCTTCCCGCTGATGGAATCCGTGGCTGGGTTCTGCTTCCGGGTTGTTCTGAGGGTTGAGACAGGTGCAGGGTGACCAGCACCAAGAGCAGCCGGATACAGAAAGCTGCAGACGAGCATCAGCGGCTGTTATTGTTATTAGTGTTATTATTAGTATTATTATTACGATTATCCTACAAATGCGGACGAGTATTACTCTTCAGAGGGAAAAAAAAAATCCCAAATTTAAAACCTCTTAATAGCATTTATTAATATACTTTCATCACCGCAGATTTTCTACCTACATACAGCTAGAATACAAATGAGTATTAAATAAAATGTTACTACAGTCGTCATTACTTTTTAATACGTTGTATTAATTTTTATTTTACCGGCACGGAATAAAATATGAAAGAAGTAAAACTGAGGAATCGGCTTCTTTATAGGTGACTATCTCCTCTTTGCTTCATGCAGGGTTCCTCTGAGATTTACAGAAAGAACAACATTCTGGAAAACACTGCAGTGTGAGTCCTCCGTGGAGAGAGTGGCTCCATTCGCGCGGGAACGCCCGGGTCCCATTGCGGGGAGAGGAGGCCGTGCCCCACTCGTGTCTCCGCGGCTTCGGCCTTTGCGAGCAGCGCCGGCGTTTTATTTTGATGGTTGCCGTCGACTCATGAAACCTGCTGTTGTGTCACTGCAGTTCCCGCAAGTGTGTACCTTCTCGCTGTAAGCGATGGGCCGGCCTCAGCGCAGCCAGCGCGCGGCCCTCCCGCCCCTAGAGCTCTGTTTCTATTCCTCTCTGGGCTTTCAAACTCCATGTCTAGCAGATGCTTCAGAGGATGTACCGCGGCGATAGTCCCTGAGCGCTTCCCGCGTCCGGATTGGCTGCCGGTGGACCTGCGCCCCCACAGCACAATGGACGTTTCCTGCTCCTTACTCCCTTCACTCACCGTCGTTTTCCTAAAATGACAGCGAAGATGGTCCATAATGAGGTAAAAAGGGGTCAACTTGCGAGGTGCTGTAGGACCACCAGCCTCACTCTGTCACAAGAACCTGGCTGGGCGTGGCCATCGGGACAGGTGGTGCCCAGCTGGGCACGACTGCCCCAGGGGACGTGCTCCCCCCCAGCCTTCGCCCCATGGTCTGCTCGGATGGAGGAGGTGGGCTCGGAAGGCTCATCCCAGTGGCGGGCGGGGGGACCAATGTCCTAGATTGAGGCTCCTCACACCTCCCCACGTCCAGGCTCCCACCCGAGACACCGCCCTGCATCTGTCTGCAGACCTCCTTCACGTCAGTGGGACCTTCTCATGCGCTCCTCAGGGAAGAACACTCCCCTGGCTTCAGTTTTCCTGAAACATCTTTACCCTCCCTTTTAAGAAAACAGATTTGAGCCCTCGCTGGTTTTGCTCAGTGGATAGAGCATAGGCCTGCAGACGGAAGGGTCCCAGGTTCAGTTCTGGTCAAAGGCGCATGCCCAGGTTGCGGGCTCAATCCCCAGTCAGGGGTGTGCAGGAGGCAGCCGATCAATGATTCTCTCATCATTGATGTTTCTCTCTCTCCCTCTCCCTCTCCCTTCCTCTCTGAAATCAGTAAAAATATGTTTTTAAAAAGGAAATCAGATTTGAGATATAATCTACCTGTAACAAAATACACCTACATTAAGTAAAGAGTCGGATGATTCTGACAAAAGCACTCATCCACATGAGCACCCCCAAGAAAGGTAGCATTTCCACCCCAAAACTCTCTCATGCCCTTTGCATTGGGTCCCCACCCGGGCAACCCCCTGCCCTCTCCCCATCACTCCCTGTGTTCCCTGTTCTAGAACTGTGTGCACACGGGATCACGCCTGCTCTCTGCGTCCGGCCTCTGCACTCAGCTCCCGGCTGACCCGGCCCGGCCGGTCCCGGTGGGACTTGGATTCATTGCAGGTGTGGCCATGCGGCCCTTCCCGGTGGGAATAAGCCAGAGCGTGCTCATGCAACCCCTCGCCGTGGGCGTCCATGTGGCTCCCAGTTTCGGCGCCTTCGTTTTTAAACAATAATGTAAGTGGGCGTGCACATGGAGGTCGGACGCGTTTTCCTTCCAGCTCTGCCTGGACGCCATCCCAGCGCTTCCAGGCAGCGGGGGTAACAATGGCCACCGGAATCCGAATAAAAAACAGCACACAGGAACAGAAGAAGAAAGGAAACGCTTCTCTGCCTAACAAAAAACGCACTTGCTTTGCACAGACAGGGGCCGCTCTTGTCTATTCCGATGGCGGGGGCTTGCGGGATGTTACAGGACTTACTTACATTGTAAGAGCGGCCTCTGGGACTGTGTCCCCGCACACACGTGTCGGGGGTGATGGGAGGAGGGCTGCGTGGCCTTGGATGTTGGGGATCTATTTTTCCTTCCAAGGTTCCAACTGTTGCCATCTCCCTTGTTCCTCCCGCCACCCAATCTCCAGGGGTGCCAGTCCCTCCATTTTACCCTCTTCTCCTCCCAAAACAGTGCCGTCTGAGCCCCACTTAATTTAAGAACCTCCCCCCGGCTCCCCCCACAGTCATCGATGAATTTTTCCCCCCTAAACATTTGTTATTTACTGAAACACTTTGTTAGTAACCAAATTGCAAAAGATACTTGTCAACACTCTCGCATAGGGAAAAGCTAAAAGACTCTGTTGTCTTAAAGCAGTGGTCGGCAAACTCCTTAGTCCACAGAGCCAAATATCAACAGGACAATAATTGAAATTTCTTTTGAGAGCCACATTTTTTTAAACTTAAACTTCTTCTAACGCCACTTCTTCAAAAGAGACTCGCCCAGGCCGTGGTATTTTGTGGAAGAGCCACACTCAAGGGGCCAAAGAGCCGCATGTGGCTCGCGAGCCGCAGTTTTCCGACCACGGTCTTAAAGGGATAACCATTCCAATTCAAGAGTTACTGTGAGCACAGAAAGAAACCAAGAACTTGCCCTTAGAAAGTCGCTCCACAAAGCAACTCCCTATTCAGGAGACTTTTACTCCTAAAAAAAGGCAAACAGCTGCTACCTCATTTTTTCTGCCAGCTGCAAATCTAAGCAATGTGAGCGTGTCTTTCACACGGACATTCCTTCTCCCAGCCAGCTGGGCACCAGCCTTTCCTTCCCACTGTCCCCAACGTTACGGCCGCACAGCCACGAGCTCTTCAGACCATCATGCCCCTTGAAGACCTAAGGACCCTTGAAACGACGGAACGTAGCAGAACCCTTAAGCCGCGAAGGACATGCGAGATTATCCAGGGCAGGCGACTTTTAAAAATCATACACTTACCCCCTATGAACCCACCCCCTAACCCAGTGGTCGGCAAACTCCTTAGCCAACAGAGCCAAATATCAACAGTACGACGATTGAAATGTCTTTGGAGAGCCAAATTTTTTTAAACTTAAACTTCTTCTAACGCCACTTCTTCAAAAGAGACTCGCCCAGGCCGTGGTATTTTGTGGAAGAGCCACACTCAAGGGGCCAAAGAGCCGCATGTGGCTCGCGAGCCGCGGTTTGCCGACCACTGGCCTAACCCGTGGGAAAGGGGCCATGTCCTACGCGGAGTGGCCTCTGAAAACAACTCCTGGCTTTGTCTCCATGCAGAGTATATATTTTCTTTTATAAACCTAAACTTATAGCTAATTTTATAGGATTTATCCTGATATTTCACTTAATGAGGTAGTTCGTATGTATTCTACACACCAAAAGCTTAGACCTTAACTAAGTAACTCCATGTCTGGGAACCCTACGAAGCTAATGTGAGAGGTACAGAATAACTAAATGACCAGGGTTCTCCTAATGGTGTTATTATATCACACACACACACACACACACACACACACACACACACTCCATCAACCAACCCAAATGACCAGCAATAAGGGAGGAGAAGCATAAAAGGATGGTGCCTCCCAGGATTAATTACTATGCAGTAATGAACCATTATTAATCCAAAGTGGGGGGAGGTGCAGGGAGGCCTCATTGACGGTGAGATTGAGCCCTGCAGCCTTGGGGAGGTGAGTGCCCAGGCCCTGTGGTGGGGATGTTCTGGGAATATTCAAGGAAGAGGCAGGTGTACTGGTTGGCACATCGCAGATGACAATAAACATTTGTGGAACGCGTTTACAAAGTCTTAGACGCTCGGTAAACATCTGCTGCGTGAAATGCATGTGCACTGCCTTCTTTATGTGTAACAAAACACGTAATTATTACAGGTTACAGGCATGGCTGGGCCTCGCCTGGAGGCCTAGCGCCTGGGGAGGCAGCAGTTCGGACGTGGGAAAGACAAGCGCCCTAAGGAAGTGAGCCCCAGGGGCAGCAAGCCCTGCTCCCCAGGGCCCTGCGCAGAAATACCGATCCTCCGAACGCATCGCTCCCCACAGCGACGGGACTTCCCAAAGCAAATGACAATTACTGCGAATAAATGAAGATGAGATCTTGTTAGTGTTCCTGTCAGGGAATCCAAAAACGGATTGTGCGCCTGTGAGGAGCAAGGAACGAAGGCTGCTAGCTGTCGGGGCTCCGTGAGCATCCTTACAAGGCGGGGCGTCCGGCCGAGGGGGGGGGGGCAGGGGAGTCCAGGGCCCAGTCTGGTCCGCGCTCCCCTGTGGGGAGATGGCGTTGCCTCCGGTCTATTTGGAAACCCACAATGTCAGTGGTGCTCCCAGGGGTCGTGGTCTCGTGCACCCCCCATCCTTCATCTCAGAAACAGCTCCGTGCCGCTCACTGACGGCGGAGATGGGCGTGGGAGCTCCGCTTCTTTCCCCGCGTGGCCCTGCCCGTCTTCCCTCGGCGCGTGCCTGGGCCCGGCGGCCACTGTCACATGGGCCACTGGAGTTCTCCTAGTGCCATGGGTCCCGCCAACCTCCTGCCCACAGAAGCTTAAGGACACTGTGTAGAGAAAGAGGCAACGGCAAAGAGCTGTGACTGTCCTTGTGTGGGTGACGGGTGGACACGCTATCAAACAATGAAGAATGAGACGGAAGTGGAAAGACGCCAATCCTCTTTGGGCCGAGGGACGCATCTGGGTCCATGGAAACCATTTCCACCTGAGCGGGCAGGGTCAGGGCAGCAATGGCCATGAACAAGGACGACTGTATGCAGGGCTCAGTGCCCAGGGTGCCGGGTGCAGGCTGCGATGAGGCTTGTGAGAGGTGGGTGCATGTGTTCCGGGCATGGCAGGCGTGTGTGGCTCAGGAACCCTGGCAGGTGGTGGGTGCCCCTGCACAGCCACCTGTACTGCAGTCCAGCAGGCAGGCCACGCCCCCTGCACCCTCCCTTCTCTCTCTCAGTGGGACATTAGAGGTAACGGCTCACACACGCACCCTCTGTTACTTTGTTTATTTATCTTTCATCCAAGGATATTTTTTCCATTGATTCTTAGAGAGAGTAGAAGAGAGAGAGAAAGAGAGAAATATCAATGTGAGGGAAACACATCGATTGGTTGCCTCCTGCACGTGCCCTATCCAGGGCTCGGGCCCGGGAGGAGCCTGCAACCGATATACATGGCCTTGATCGGAATTGAACCCAGGACCCTTCCGTCTGCAGGCCAACACTCTGTCCACTGAGCCAAACCGGCTAGGGCCACCCTCTGTTACTTTAGGAAAAAGACCAGGACACAGAGGGTCCTCACAGCCTGTGAGCATCCAATCTGCTCCCTCCCTCACCTGCTCGGGGTGGTCTGCGGCCCGATTTGCTTCAACGTGTCCAGAGCACAGACTCTGTGTTCTCGCTCTGTCCAGGGCTGGAGTCGTGGGGAATGGCCACAGAGCGGCCACAGCCAGACGCCCGCCCCGTGGTGCCAGCCCACTCTGCAGCTGTCCTGACCTGCACCGGGGCCCGGGCTGTGCCCCGCCTGTGGGGTGGCCGGGCAGGAGGCCCCAAAGCTCAGGCTCACTCTCAAGGCTCCAGGATTCCTGCTGTTCTCTGCCGGGAGGGAAGAGAGTGCGGGGCGCGGGATTACTGGGGCCTGTTCCATAGAAAATCAGCTAAACAGCCTTGAAATGGGAGGCTGAGCTTCATGAAATGATCGATTTTCCTGTGTGCAAACGCAAGCCTTTAGTGGGGCGGGCGCAATCTTTGTAGAGTAGCCTTTGCGTGGGTGAAATTTTAATTTCCCGTCTGCCAGGTGCTGGAAACATCCCGGGAGGGGAGGGGGGGGGGGGCGGGGTTGTGACGCCAGCAGCTTCGCACATGAGGCCCCCGTGAGGCTTGGCCTGCAGGGTGGCGGCAGACCGCGCAAGAGCAGAAGTCAGGACAAGAATTTACTTTGAGTTATAAAAACAACATTTTAACGAAAACAAAACAAAACATAAAACAAGCCTGTGTGCCGGCGTGCCTGACCGTCCGCTGGTGCTGAGAACGGCTGTATTCTCGCGGAGCTGAGCTAACGCCTCGGCGAGGCCCGGTCCTGCAGGTTCAGAGGGTGGGCCGCTGCCCCGGGGGGTCTGCAGCCCCGGTTGGCGAGGCCCTGACCTTCCCGCGGGGCCCCCTCCTGGACGTGCAGACCCTCCTCACTGCCGGCCTCTGGCTGGGAGGGGACGGGAGGGAGAAGTCTCTGTGCTCTGTTCAAAGGCTCGCTGCTGTTTTTCCAGGTGTTTGAAGGTCCTTTTCGAGGTACTTCTGGGGGAAATGTAGGTCTGGATTATTCCATGTTGCAGGCCAGTGTCTCTGGCTTTTTTCTCAGCTAATTATCATCCCATGTTTCACATGGGATGGGCGACCTTCATCACCTGGTGTCACCTGGCTCGTTCTGCACTGAGGTCGGCTTCTCTGTGGCTTCAGCTCCGCACCCCCGATGATGGGTGTGGGAGAAGAGCCATTACCCCCCCCCCTTCTACCCCCGAGCCCTTTGAAAGACCCGGGGCTGTGGGCCCAGCTGTCTGGAAGCAGCTTGTAAAAGGCCCCGGTTCCTGGTTCCCGGCTTACGCGGAAGCGTCAAGAGCCTCTGTGATGCTTTGGAGGCGCATCCCCAGAAGGGCTACAGTTGCCCACGTGCCTGGTGCCCCGTTTCCCATTATGAGACAGATGCGAACCGTCCCAGCTTCAGATACAAGCAGAGGGGCCCGAGTCCTGCTCGGCTGATTAAGGACACGGCGCGGAGCTCATTACTTGGGACTTCAAAGAGAGGGGATACAGGCAGTCTGCTCACTCCACGGGGCTGGGGAAATTGGACAGATGGGTGCACAGAACAGTAAAACTAGACCACCTTCTGACAACATCGACGAGAATAAACTCAAACGGATTAAAGGCTTACATGTAAGACTTGAAACCGTAAAAAAAAATATATTAAAAAAAAAAACAAAGGCAGTAAAATCTCGGACATTTCTCGGAGCAATGTTGTTTCTGATATATCGCCTCGGGCAAGGGGAACAAAAGACAAAATAAACAAATGGAACTACGTCAAGCTAAAATGTGTTTGCTCAGCGAAGGAAGCCATCAGCAAAATGGAAGGGCAACCCTCTGAGTGGGCGGCTATCTCTGCCAATGATACATGGGAGAAGGGGTTAATATCCAAAATTCATAAAGGACGCATACAGCTCAACACCCACCGTAACCAACAGTCCCATTATCCATGGGCCAACGACCGGACATATACGTCTATATGCTTACTTCCCCTGCCCTTTCAGAACCATAAGGATTTTTTTTTTTCTTGGCTCCTCTGTATGAGAATGTGGGGGGTTCCTGGAGGCAAAACCCATGGAAGTGTGCCCCCTAAAACTGCAGCCCCAGCAGTGTCTCACTCCTACGAGTGAGCCTCCAGCAGTTCATCAAAATCACCAGCAAATCTTCCTTCCAGGGGCGGCCCCCTTGGCCTCCGTCCCGGGATGGGGACCCTGGCTTGGCGCTCTGGACGCACCGCCCCTCCAGGTGTCAAGGTTTGCCTGCCACCTCACTTCCTGCCGGGTCCACGCCAGGCCACTCCTCTCCCGTTTGTGCAGCTTTTCCCTAGTTGTCAGGGCAGCATGATGACGTGCAGAGTCGTGACACGTCAGAGCTGAACCCGCAGGGCCTGTCGGATGCTTTGAACCAGGTTCGCAGAACAGCGCGTTGCTGGGGCCGCGGGGCGGCGGCTCCCTGCCAGGCGGCCGGCATCTGCTGCGAGAAGCCTCTGCCAGATCCGGCACGTGGCGCCGACGTGACCGAGGCTGATGGCCCCGTCCTGCTGGGTGGCGTGATCAGAACCAAATGCCGACAATGCCTTCAGGAGGCGCTTCACAGAGTTCTGTTTGATAAACTGAGCGACGTGTTATTTAGCAACTGGAAGATAATTAGGAAGCGATTACCGAAACAGAAAGGAAGCCTGAGTCCCCGGAAAACAATCAGAATCCAGCCGAGTTTATGGTCGCCCCCGAGCCCCTGCTTTCATGCCAAACGAAAGCTAATTTGCACGAGGGAAGTGCCTGTCACAGAAACACAGATTTCTAATTTTCCATGTGGCCGAGGAGGGCGCAGACCCCTCCCCCTCATTGTGTCCCGGGTAGTGCAGTGGGTTTCCATCGAGTTTCTGCCAGCGCCCTAGTGCGGGGCCTCTTGCTCCAGACTGGGGATGCCTTTCAGACTGAGCTGGTGGACAGGTGGCATTTGATCCCTGGGTGTGTGTGTGTGTGTGTGTGTGTGTGTGTGTGTACATGTGTGTGTGCTGTGTGGGGTTATCTGTGTGTGTGTGTGTACATGTGTGTGTGTGCTGTGTGGGGATATCTGTGTGTGTACGTGTGTATGCACATGCCTATGTGTGTACGTTGAAGACCGTTGTGGGGGCCGGCCCTGCCCGTGTCTTGCGGTAGCATGCGCACACACTCTCTGTGTGCTGACTACCTAAGAGAACGCAGGGCGGCGTGGCGTGCACCTGACCAGCTTTCATGGACAATCGTAAACCGTTCTGCAAAGCGTTGTCCCGATTCACCCTCCACTCACCGGAGCCCAGGGCCCCAGGTGTTCCCCGCCGTTCACTGCTGTCTGACTCCTCGCCCGGCCTTTTCTCTTCGGGTCCCCTGTGCTTCTAACTTGCATCTCCTCGTGACCACTGACTCTGGGCACTTTTCATGTCCCGTGTCCATTTGGATAATCGTTTTCAAACAGTACGTCCTGGTCAAGTGTTTGGTCAGCACCCTCAGCATCTGTGAGTCCTGGCACCTGCTCTCCACTCCCATTCGGCTTGGGGAGGGCTCTGGCCCTGCTGATGTTCCCCCCGTTGATGTCGTCTTGGGTGCCAACAACGCAGGTGGGTCTGAGCATTTACGAGAACAGTCTGACCCCCTCACCCACCGTTTCCGGTGGGAACAGAAGCTGGGGTTGTGGTTTTGCTCCATGGCGTGGCTGTGGCTCTCCGGAAGTGGGGCTGACTCGAGGCAGCCAGCTCGGTCCCCGTCACCTGGCACATCCTCCCTGGGCCGCAGCGTGAGCCTCGCGTTCTCGTCTGCAGACGCTGGCTTCTGGGTCGCTGCGCCCGCTGCCTGCTCCTCAATGAAGCCCATCCGTCTCCCCCGCACGCCGCACTGGAAACTCACGCATTAGTTGTTCTGAAATGCCGATGCCCGGCTTGGCGCCGGCTGGTGGCAGGTGAATTCTGGTTCCACTGTCATAATGTTTCATTAAGAGAAAAACTACCAGAGCGGCGTCTCGATGAAGAAGGATGCTCCTGTCACACATTATCCCACGGGGAGCCCTTCTGCACGGAGCCGCACCTGGTGGAAGATACGGTGAGCTTTGGGGCTGCAGACACACCGTGCGGGGCGTCAGGGGCTAGAAGGGTGGCAGGTGAGGGGACACGGGACCAGAGGAAGCCGGCAGGGGTGCTGCTGTGTCCAGTGCCACGGGCATCTGAAACCTGGGGCCACACCCTCTCCCCCTGAGCTCTGAGCCCCAGCGCATGGCTGCCCCACCCAGCATCTCCCCTGCCAAGCTGGTGCCATGAAGAGGCTGCTCCTGGGAGCGGCAGGCTTGGGCCGAAGCCTTGCTCACGAGACGGCCTGTGCCCCCGCAGGCCTCCACCTTTCCTTCAAGGGGGTGCTAGGCCCCTGAGCTGTTCCGAGGGCCCCTGGGATGCCGGCTGTGGACTGTGCCTGTGAAGGCCAGCCCGGCGTGTGTGCTCAGGAGGGCAGGCACCCTATTGGGATGGCGACGCTGGGACGCGCTGGCAGAGTTTTGACTGGCATGACCAGGAAGCAGAGAGGGCACCGTGCTGGGGTCCGGCCCCTTCTGAGCCAGGGGCTGCTGGCCGCATGGCCAACATGAAGTCCCTGCCCTGACACCGGCCCCAGGACCGAGTCTGGGGACCCAGCAGTCACACACGGAGACAGGTGAACTGTCACCATGAGCACGGAGTCACCCATGGGACTGAGGAGCCATACTCCCAGCGTGGGGGCAACGCTGGCCCGGGCGCAAGGGACGGTCAGCCAGAAGCGGCCGTAGGAGGCCGACCTCGCCTTCACCCACCTGCAGCGGCCCGAGGCTCGCGTCAGGCTGCGGGGAGGCGTGCGTGACACCCGAGGACATAAAGGATAAAATATTTCCGAAAACGAGACCAGCAGCGTGGTCGTGGCTGGCTTTGATTTAAACTTCCCTTTGGTTTTTATAAGATTTCCTTTCCCTAAGCAATAAGCGAGAAACTGATATGATCATTTACATGCGAGTTCACATGAACGCAATATCTATGACTTTTCATTTTCCTGCCGTTTAAACTTTTTAAAAGTAAATTGAGACGGATGACTCAAGTTATTTCATTTGATTTCTTGAAAAATACGGGCTTGAGAAGAAAAGTACAGGGAAGCGATTTTTCACCTTGTTAAAAAAAAATTGAGAAGAAACTTTTAAAATTTAAAGATAAATATTAAAATATAACTAATTAATGTAGAAGCAGAAGTAATTAAAACAAATGAGGTCACTGAAGACTTAAGCAGTAAAATAAATTGGGTTCATGCAAAAGTTGGGCAACATTGAATAACAGTGCACCTTTCATCACGGCCCACTTGAAATTGATTAACTATGCCCTTGAAATTAACTATTGAACATTTTTAATTGGCTAGATGTAGCCCATTTATTTTCCTAAGGACTTGGGCTAAATTTCATAACTTAAGCAATTTCTAAAAAACACATTTTTTACTGATAGTGCGGCGTTCCGATGGCGGCGTGAAGAAGGCTGGCGGAGGTGGCGGAGTGAGAGGCAGCTTTTGCGCAGCGAGCAGTGCACCTGGGGTCCGAGGAAGGAGGGAGCGAGACCCCGCATCTGCTTACCCTGCAGGTCAGCTGTGTTTCTGGGTCGCGTGTTTCCCACATTTCATTTTCAGATGGTATAGGCAGCGTGGAGCTCAGACTCAGGAAGCGGACATTAGAGAGTATTCCCCCCATTTTCATTGGACGTGTAGATTTCTCTCCACTTTCTTGTTTGTCTTCATGGTCAGCTCTTCCATTAGCTGCCACCCCAGAACCTGCCTGTCCCCGAGTGGACACGAGGAGGAACTCCAGACCTGTCTCAACAGGAGGACGTCTGGCTGCTGACGCCGTGGCCAGGGTCTGGGTTGTGGGGTCCGATCCGAAAGGCGCCACGTGGGGAGCTTGCCCAGCCGCGAAGAAGGAGCAGCTCGGTGGCTTGGGTGCAGGGGAGAGGCGTTTGGGAAGAAGAGTTCGTGTTATCGGTTACTGACTCGGGGAAGGGTACCATTGGGTGCCTTCTGAGCATGCCCGAAGCACAGAGAGAACTGGTAAAGGGCTTTTCAATAAAAATGTTGTGGCCACACAGCCTTTCTCCTCATACGATGTTTAACCTCTTGATTTCCTGGGTATGGAGCTCTGTTGCGAGCGTCCACTACAGGAAAATGCGCGCAGGCCCGTGCCATTAGGACGCCATCGGAGGGAAGCGCTGGGTTCAGATGAGCTGAGGATGGAGGGCTCTGGCTGTTCAATCAAGGCCGTTGCTCACTTCGGGCGCACCTGCGTTAAGATGGCCTCCGGGATGCTGGATGGTGGCCGTGTCCATGAAGCTGGGCGGGGGGGAGAGGGGGACTGGCTGTGTGAGAGCGCGGCCTGGGGTTCCAGGTAGGTACACGCCACCCGTGGTCAGGTGGTCACCAGGAAGGGCCATTCGGTCACACAGGACAAGTGCTCACACTACGGTCCGTGCTCTTACTTGTTGCACTAATACAGGGCTTACCCATGGGACAGGCAACAAGACCAGTGGTTTCCAAACTTCTGCACAGGGGAACCATAAACCGTCTCCCGGAACCCGGAGACAGGATGAAAGAGGCGGCTCGCAGAGGCGTGCACGGCGGGTGATGGGGGTCAGGGAGGGCGTGGCCTCTGAAGCATCTCCGTGGTTGGGGGCGGCCACAAACACCCACTAGCTGGCCAGTCTCTGATACTCTGACCCCTACCGACCTCTGCACTCCGAGCAGCAGTGGTTCTGACACGCAGCGTTTTGTGGCCTCTGTCACGGTTCCAGGGAGGGGAACATTGTCTCCCCTCAGCAACGGCGATTACTGAGAGGTGGGAACATGCCCCTGGCTGCACCGGGCATGGGAGGTGCTGATCGGCACTTCCAAACCTTAAGGCTCTCTGGCCATTGCGGCACATGCCCTGTGATTACTTGTGGCTGCGTACGAACCATCTGAAAGCAGTGAATTCAAACAGCCATTGCACTTCCTACCAGCTGTGCGAATAGGCCTGGCTGGGTGTTCTCTCTGCTTCCAGGGGCGTGTCTGGGGCGGTGAGCGGCCCTTGGTGTGTGTGTCTCTCTCTGATCCTCATTCTCTGTCTCTCTGTGTCTGTCTCCATCTGTCTCTCTGTCTCTGTCTCTCCCTGTTTGTCTCTGTCTCTGTCTGTCTCTTTCTCTCTGTACCTGTCTCCATGTCTCTCTCTGTCTCTCTTTTTCTCTCTGTCTTTTTCTGTCTCTCTCAGTCTCTCTGTGTCTCTGTGTCCTGTGTCTCTCTCTGTCTCCCTGTTTGTCTCTGTCTGTCTGTCTCTTTGTCTCTGTACCTGTCTCCATGTCTCTCTGCCTGTCTCCCTGTGCGTCCCCACCCCTGTCCCATGTGAGGGCCCATCGCTAGACCAGAACCTCTGGTGGTGCCTGGACTTGCCGCAGGGTTGCCTGAGGTGCCGGATTCCTCACATGGTGACTGGCTCCATGTTCTCTGGTGCAAAGCGAGTCACCATCCCCCAGGTTCAAGGGGGGACTAGGGGCACCAGCCTCCCGTTCTAGGGGGGGACAGCAAAGCCACACACAGGAGAGAGTATTCGATGGGACACACTGTGCAGCCAAACATGGAAAATAAAGCTGGCCACGTAAGGACCCTAAACATACATGTTTCCGGGAGACGCACAGACTGGGCGCTCGGGCCACTGAAAGGCTGACGCAGACCTGACTGGAGACTGGCGTGCTGGCCAGGGAGCCAGAGCGGAGCGCTGCTCAGTGTCAGGGAGAGGGCCACCCGCCCTGGTCCCTCTGCTCAGCGTCAGGGAGAGAGCCACCCGCCCTGGCCCCTCTGCTCAGCGTCAGGGAGAGGGCCACCCGCCCTGGTCCCTCTGCTCAGCGTCAGGGAGAGGGCCACCCGCCCTGGTCCCTCTGCTCAGCGTC
The DNA here is from genome assembly GCF_951640355.1 of Cnephaeus nilssonii. Taxonomy (NCBI): domain Eukaryota; kingdom Metazoa; phylum Chordata; class Mammalia; order Chiroptera; family Vespertilionidae; genus Cnephaeus; species Cnephaeus nilssonii. Next base: position 58,120,279 of record NC_137087.1, read on the forward strand.
AGGGAGAGGGCCACCTGCCCTGGTCCCTCGGGAGCCAGGAGGCACCTCTGCCATTAGGAGGACGTCTGTATCCCTCCGGGTGGCCGCGGGCCGTGGGACTCGCACCTGCTCCCCCCACCACAGCGGGCATATGTGGGCCAAACTGCACGCGTGAGGGTGCCAGGACCTGCATCAGGACCCTGCCCTCTCAGAGTGCCATCTCTGCCCACTGAATCCGAACGCCGGGCACCAGGTGAGAGGAGAACCCAGGACACTCACCACGGAAGGAGTTCACGGGCAGCACACGGAAGGGACCTTCCCTCGGAGGCCTGACGTGGCCGGGGCGGTCCCCGGGGCCGTGCGCCTTCACCAGCTGGGCTCCGGGAGGGAGGGGCGGGTCGCGAGGGCCATGGGGACAGCTGAAACCAGGATGCCCGAGGGCGCCCCCGCCACATGTGGGCCACAGGGCGGTGGCATCTGTGGCCAGAGGCGGGTTATCACGTGCAAACCAAGTTGCCCTTGACTTCCTGTCTCTGCTCCCAAAAGAGAGGCCTGGCCATCCAGAACGACAGCCAGGGCGGCTCAGGAGAATCGTGCCAGAACGACTTAGGTTTAGGAACTGAAACTTAGTACATTAATTAGTCCAAATAGCAGCGAAATCACAGCCAGAGCGCCAGGGGAAACCGCGTGAGGTTGTTGTTAATGTTTAGCATAAACGGTTTTGAAATCTCCCAGATGCCAAGATCAAGGAGAGGACGCTCTCCACGCTGCATCTGTGACCGGATGACAGGCACGTCGCGCAGGAAGCCGGGGTGGGGTGGGCAGGGTCCCAGGCCTGCGCCCGCCCCGGCCTGGTCCTGTTGGGAGGCTGGGTCCTGGCTTCTCCGAGTTGTTACGACGGTTCTTCTGCTCAGCGATCAAGGAGGAAGTCACAGTCTGTTGGGGCATGTTTGATTTCGCTTACATATGAGGAGCTGGAGCAGACGGCTGGGTGGGAGTGAGGGGAGCAATCCACCCCCAGGGGACAGTGTCAGCAAAGTCAGGGCACAAGGACCCTCCGTTCCCACCTGCGCATCAGCCCCCTTTCCTGACAATGTTTCTTTGTCTCTGAGACACCCTTGTTCTCCTACTTGAATCTTTTTATAAACGTGCATTTCCCCTGATGACTAAGATGCTCCTGTTTTCAAAACGTGGGTGTGAACTGCCTTGCAGCTGAATGTGGTGGGTGCTTCCTCCTGAAGGCAAGGGCCTCGCTCCCCTCTGGAGCCCAAAGCATCTCTGGGAGGTGAGGGGCGGGGCAGCTGGGGCCCGGATTGTCCTCTCAGACACCGACCAGCTAAGTCCAGGGTCTTCCTGCTTCCCTGTGGCTGCTCCCCTCCTGGCTTCCTGGACCGGCACTTCAGTCAACAGCCGTGCGTCCCGGGGCGGCCAGAGCCCACTGCCGGCAGGATTGGTTCCCACCGGAGGCTCCGAGGAGGAATCCGTCTCCTTCTCCAGGTTGGTGGGGCTGCCGGCCACCCCTGGGCTCCTTGGCTTGTGGCCGCATCCCTCCAATCTCTGCCTCCACCTCCACGTGGCCTCCTTCCCTGTGACCCCGTGTCTCTGCTCCTCTTCTCACAGGGGCAGCAGCCGGACGGGGCGAGAGCCCACCCTTCTCCATTGTGACCTCGTCTTAACTACCCACCTCAGCAAAGACCCTATTCCCAAGTAAGGCCCCATCTGAGGTTCCGGGGGGATATGAATTTGGGGGGACACAAATTTGGGGGGACACTCTTCATCACGGCATAACAAGCAAGAGTCATATTTCGTAAGTTCTAAGCTGTGGCCTATTTTCACAGCAAGGAACGGCAGAGGGTGAAGGGGTGGGTACCCCCTGCTCACCGCTTGCCTGTGGACAGCGTCCCCTAGGTCCCGTCCCCACACAGCTCAGCAGGCCTCTCGTCCACTGGCCGGGTGGGGCCTGGAAATTTCTATATTGAACAAACCACTCAGAAAATTCTCATCCGTGTGGGATGTAGAGAAGCCCCTTGGAGATCCACCATTGAGCCTAAATAGCAGCGAAATTGAAGTCAGAGGCCAGTTGGTGGATGGAATCCTATTGACACCTAGCGAATGAAGACTCCCAGGGAGAAGAGACGGGCCTTTGTCTGAGACGCGGCTGCCCAGTCGGAGCCCAGTGAGTCCCTGCGCTATCGAGTGCCATCGGATGTTCGGCGGGGAACAGGGGCCAAGGAGAGGAGACTGCAGCCGCTAAGGATGGGACCCCGCAAAGCACCAGGCCCTCGTCCTGCCCAGCTTGAGGGCTGCGGGGGGACTGGAGGTGGAGCACTGGCCGGGCCTGCGGCTGGCGGAGGACCCCTGACACCCAAGTGGAGGCTCCTTGCTCAGAGGGGAGAGGCCTCCAGCCTTCACGTGCTCTACAGACACGCTTCTCCCCGACCTGTCACCCAACACGGCACCTCAGGACGGGAAAATGTGGCCCAGAGCCATGCCCACACCAGCAATGGCACCCCCGGACCTCAGGCCTTCAGAGGCCTCCTCACCACACGACTAGAGGCATCACCATCACTGACGCTGACGTAGGAGTTAAAACCAACTGCGGGCTGTGACGTCTTTTTCTTCTTCTATTTTCCCATTTTTTACATCTGAACCATGACTAGTTGAAAGAAATCCTGGGGAGGGTACTGAAACACCAAGGGCCCGGGCATATATGTTCCTGACTCTGGATTCACGGACTCCTGCAGGGAGGTCACCCCATCACCAAGTCAACACCCATGGGGGAAACATTCCCAAGGGGATGGGACACCCACGGTGTCCACGGCAGAACTTGACATTGATGAAGCAGTGATTCGGTTCTTAGGGCATTTTCTGCTAAAATAACCCCAAGCAAAAAGATCTTTCTTGGTGAAAAGTAACTGCATTTGGTGATGTGTGTGCATGTATGCACATGTGTATGTGCATGTGTGTGCACATGAGTGCCTTTGTGTACAGATGTTCACACATTTGTGTATGCATGTGTGTGAGTGTGCATGTATGTGTGTGGGGGTGGGTGTGCATGTGTGCACACATGCATGCATGTATAATTGTGCAGGCAGGCATACATGTGTGTACATGTGTGAGTGTATGTGTGAGTGTGCCTGTGTATGTCTCTGTGTGCGCATGTGTGTGCATGTGTACGGCGGGGTCCCTGTCATCTGGGCACGCATGCTGACACCCAGCACAGGCTAGGAGGGCACCATGCTGTGCTTCCTGAGGAAAATATATGCTTTCCCTTCCTGAGACAGATTTTTCCTTTGTGGCATTTTCTCATGATTTCTGACTCTGTCTTGTGAGCAAATACAGGATGTACTTAGGGGTTATTTATTATAAATGAAGTAAGCGGAAATGCTCTGGAGAAGAGAGAAATATGACCACCAGGAAGAACCAGAAAATTGAGCTTTCAACAAATGCACCTGTGGCTGGTGCTCCATCTGCCGCTGCCTCTCTTTCCTCTTCCTCAACTGCACTCGCACTGACAAGGAGCTAATTAGGTTCTGCTTTTTCAAGAGCAAAAGAGTCGTTCATTTCAGTGTTTAAGATGCCACACTTCTCCTGTCCTTCCCGAGGCCGCTGGCACCTGCGGGGGGCGCTGGCCCAGTAGCCTTCCTACTGGGGATCCTCCCAGTCACCCATCACCCGGGAAGCTGCGGGTGAGAGCCAGCCGGGCTGGGAAACCCCATGGAGAATCCGTGCCTGGGAAGGAGCCCCGGGTTGTGGGCGGGGCCCCAGGCTGTGTGGTGCCTTCTGGCCCAGCACCACGTCTGTAGGAGGTCCGGAGGCCCAGCTCCGCCAGAAACACGCGGTGAGGGTCACCATTCATTCCTTCATCCATTCGCTGATCACTTCTTATTCACGCCACATGTGGACGGAGTGGCTCCACACCAGAGGAAAATGCCGCATTCTCTGTTTTAGTTCGTGTTTACCTCTTACTCCTCTTTTTAAAAAAATTGATGCATCAAATGCCATTTCTCCTCTCTTTCAAGTTACCCAGTGGAGCTGTGTGCAGCTCACGGATCAGGTACCGCCTGGCCCCATGGAGGCGGCCTTGTAGGTGGGTTCTCTCTGCTCTAAGCAGCGAGCAGTCCCGTCAACTGGAAAAGTGGCAGGACTCTGTCTGTCTGTCCTTCCTCAACTGGGTAGCCAGGTCTCTCCAGTTAACAGGGTGTGCCTGCCTCCCTTGTCCCCAAGCCCCGTGCAGACACCCACAGACAGCCCGTGGCGGTCGGGGCTCGTGCAGACGCCCACATCACCGTGGCAGCGTTCAGTGCTCATTTAAAACGGTCTGAGAAGGCGGGCCTCATCGATGTGCAGTCACACCTAAAGCCGACCGAAGCCATCAGCGAGTGCCCGGACCCGGGGCGCCCCTCTCCAGCCCTGCAGGACTGTCCCCAAGGCCGAGTGCCAGCTGTCCTGTCCCCAAGCCAGCCCCTGCGTCGTCCTCTGCGGGGGGAGCTGTCCGAAGGGAAATGAGGGGATGCTCTGTTCAGGACACGCTCTGTTCGGTTTATGTGTTCCATTAAGAACACTGCCAGTTCCATTAAGGTGGGAGGGAGAGAACTCTGCTCTGGTCGTTAAACAGCATCTGCAGGACGAGTGCCCATTTCCCGCCGCTGGGTAGTGAGTGGCCTCGTTTCAAAGCCCAGAAACCTCAGAGGAGGAGACCAGAGCCAGGCCTACTGTCTCCCAATGACGACGAAGCCGGCCCATCCCGCCCCAGCTCGCTGGACGCTGCCCTCCGGCCACAAACCTCGAGATCCTGCAAATACAACGGAAGGGAAACGAAGGCCCGGAGAAGGGCGCTCTGGGGGGTTCTGACAACCGCCCAGCATTTTAAAGGGACAGTGGGGGATCCAGGAATTAGGGGTTTCCTACGAGATCCTCAGCACCCTGCTTCATTGCCTGCAACCCATCACCATCTCAGGTTGCCTCTTCATGACCTCACCTGATTATCGTTACCCGTCCACACAGGCGCGGGGGGCTCCATGCAGGCCAGTCCCGGCACCACCTGCCCCCGGTGCCCAGCACTGAGCGTGCGGGAGGCCCTCTCTCTGTAAGTCGTACACACTCACTCGCTCACTCAAGGGTAAACATATTCATCAGAGAACAGAAATACAACTCGTATGTCTATGAATGCGTGGGTTGGCTAGGTCCTCGTGGCCATCTTCCACGTCTGCCAAGGCGTAGCGGCACTCTGTGCACGTATTGGCGTCCGGGCGCTCTGTGAGGAACGCGTTTAGTGGAGAGGAGAGGGTGATGGAGTGCACTGCGCAGCGAGGCCCGGGAGCTGCTTGGCGCTGGCCGCTGGGGCCTGGCTCTCCGGGGCTGATGCTCGGGAACCGCGGTCTGGCGCTCCCTTCTGGGAAACCATCCACCGAGCCCTGGCGGAGCCTCTGCAAACCCCCCGAGGCAGGCACTCTTTCGATTAAATATTAAAGACGGGGAAGGAGGACGGGAGAGAAAGCCCGAGGCACCGAGCCTCCCTGCAGGCAACGTTCCTCTCGAACAGCAGCGGGCAGCCAAGCTTTGGATGACCTTGTACGTCCTGTGCCTGGTCTTCTACCCTATATCCAGTGCACCCACTGCCTGGTGTTCATAAAAGGGGGCTCATACAAGGGGGACGGCGTCTCTGTCCCGTCCAGCCTCTTCTGGGTGTGAGGCCCTGTGGGGTGAAGGCCCGGGCTCTGCCCCAGCTTCCCTGGGGGGCCGAGGGGGCGCACTAAGGCCCCACACTCCAGTCAGCAGGGCCGCCCCCTCGCAGAGGGACTTGTCTCCAAGTCTACAATGCGTGGCCTCAAAGACGCAGGGCACCAGGGTAGGGAATGGTGTGTTTAAGGGACTTCGCCTGGAGCGACAGACGTGCCCTCCAGCCTGCTTCTGCCTGGGGAACTTGACGATCCCGGAGTGGGTCTCAGAGGGGACGGTGAGCCCCGGAGAAGGAAAAGGGTCAGAGGAGGAGGAGCAGAGAGACAGGAGGGCATTTCCAGCAGCCTCAGCTCCTGCCTCCTGCACTCACGCCAGGGAAACAGCCTGGCGCCCTCCCTGAAGGAGCGCAGCGGGGCTTTGCCAACCTCTATTCCCCGCGAGGCCCGGGAGCTGAGGCCGGAAGGGAACCGAGGGGAGGAGAGCAGACCTGCTGATCTGGACACCCCAACAGAGCTCTGTTCCCCGCAGTCTCGGAGCAGCATGAGGCGGATGCTTGAGCCATAAAAGGTGAATGTAGCAATCTACTCGGTGGTTATATTTCTCTGCGTCATTGTGCTCGGAGGGGAGTGCAACGTGAGCGGGTACGTGGTGGGCTGAGGTCCTGGGAAAGTCGCCATGCTCTCTGTCAGAGTCAGACCAGTAAGACCGGGTCCGAGAGCAAGAGCCGCTCAGAAACCGCTCGCCTTGGGGCCAGCTTGAATGGGGAGGCTGCCGGCACGGCCCCGGCTCCTCACCGAGATCATTTTGTTATTTCTCGTTCTGCAGACTGGGCGAAGGCTGGGCCGAGAGGAGCCTCTAGTTCCAATTCAGCTTTTTGCTTTCTAAGGAACCCCAGGCTTTTGCTTTACTTCCCTTTCCTTCAGTCCCCTAACCGTGAATAAGAAAAGATTCCCTCTTCCGCCACAGACAGAGGCGGCTTTGAAGTTGGGTGAGAACTCCTTGTCACATTGGCCGGCTGGGTTTTAGGGACTGAGACGGACCCCGAGTTTCCTGGGGACGGAGCAAAGCCGAGGGACCAGGAGCCCTTTGAAGCAGGGCCCAGGGGACACGCGCTTGTCCCCACGGAGCCACAGCCGGTCACCCTCCCTCCCCGCTTTCGGCGTGCCGTCACTCTGACGGTGGCCCCCGGGGCTGTCCAGGGGGTCCCTGCTGAGTGGCATGTGTCCCCTTCTCTACCCACTTCCTCCCAGAGGCAGGCTTTGGGGCAGCGGTCTGGCCCCCCAGGCAGAGAGGGGCCTTCTTGGGTCAGGGACAGTCGCTGGAATGCCACTGGCCGTTCTGCTAAAACCCACGAGCATCTGAGGGCGGGAGATCCTGGCCGGGCGGGGCACATAGGGTCTCCGCAGATGTCATCAAGCCACGATGAGGTCACAATGGCAGGCCCCATAGGATGACGGGTGCCCCAGACCCACAGGGAAGAGGCCACGTGATGGCGGAGGTGGAACTGGAGGGAGGCATCCCAGGGGACACCGAGGATTGTGGGAAACCGCCAGAAGCTGGGAGGGAGGCAGGGAACGTTGTCCCTCAGAGCCTCAGAAGGAACGAATCTTGGATTTCCGGCCTCCAGGACCGTGAGAGAATACGTTTCTGTTGCTTTAACTCCCCCCGTTTCCAGTACAGCAGCCCGGAGGACTGGCTCACCACCCTCACTGCAAATGTGGGCAGAGGTGAGCTCTGGGGAAGGGCCACAGGGACCCCCAAAGAGGGTGATCGCATCCCACAGACACCCACGTTCTTCCCCTGAGCAATGAGAGGACACCAGACCCGGCTGGGGGCTGGAGACACCCTCTTTCTGTAAAGGTGACCCCAGTTGTGTGGAGACCCTGCTGAGGGCTTACAAGTGACACCCCTCCCTGGGTGCCGGGTTCACAGAGATCTCAGAAGCCCAGGTCTGACAGTTTGGGGGTTGGCAGCGGATATGAGAAGACTGGGACCCCACCCCCAGGACGCTCCTACACAGACACCCCCATGCCCCCACACCCCCGCTGGCCAGCCGGCCCCGTCCATGCTGTGGGGCTTCTCATGCCACAGGAGGTGGGAGTTTGAAATGTGCCAATTCCAAGCAAATCGAAGCTTGAGTCCCCTGTGGATCTTAAACGCATCGGGCTATTTATGTCTCTCCTTCCTGCTGGGAAAATCCACTTTGAACACTTGAGACCCAGAGCCGCTGGCCGAGGAGAGTTTTAATTTGTGTGAGGGCCTGGCGCTGCGTGCGGCCGCCGCCTGGCGACAGAGAGAAGAGAGAGCTGGGGGGCCGGTCTTGCCCCCTGAAAGCGGGAGCTGGGCATGCCTGGCAGGCCCTCTGCCCTTGGCGGACGGCTGCCCAGGGCTGTGACAGACAGTGGGGCCGAGCACGAGGCCAGCACCGTCCGCTCACTCAGAGTGAGCCGGCCGCACTGCGAGACGCCTCATCAGAGGAGTTTACTGGGTAACACTGTCCGGGAACCAGCCCTGTGGGGAACACACAGCAGCAGGCGTCCTGACGTCCCCCTGCCCCGGCTGTGGGCTGTGGCTTTGCTTGTCCCTGGGTGTGTATGTCGGGGGGGGGGGGGGGCGGGGTGCTGAATTCCGAAAGGAACAGGCATGGCCAGGGGCAGGAGTAGAGGGAATTTTTGAGGCTCTTCCAGGAAGATCATGGGGCCATTCCGTAGGCGCTTAAAGGAGGATGGGAGGGTGCCAGCGGTCCTGGGCCGGAGCCGGCCACGTGGCGGGAAAGGGCCGTAAAGCAGACTCTGGTTCTCACGCCGCGGGAGCACGGGGCATTTCTCTCCTGCACGGCCCCTCCCCTGATTCTGCCCGACGTCCTAGGGGGCCGCTGGGAGCATCCCCACTGGGCACCAAGGACAGGCGCATGAACCATCTGCTGGCTACATCAACTCATCCCACCCACCCAGGCCAGGGGCACCAGCCAGAGAGGGGCGGGCCTGGCTGAGCCCGGCTGGGCTTGGCGCTGCCCAGGGGGCTCCGCTGGGCCTGCTGTGCTGGGGGAAGGTTCTGAGAACAGACATGAGCCCACCCTGCTCCACTCAGCAGGGACCTTTCCCCGAGAGCACCCCTAGTCTATGCCAACAGGGTGACCTCTCCTAACCCCTGCGTCTTCCGGGGATGCTATGCTTTCTCCGTGACCTGGAAGGTTCCGCAGTCCTGGCCTTACAGGCGTTTCTGTGACCGAGTTTCTCCCAAGTGCTCCTGATAGGACCAGCTCCAACCGGCAGGGCCAGCTCCACCCAGCGGGGCCAGAGGAGACCCCGCCCCCCGGGAGAATGAGGGAAAGGGCCTGCTGCCAGGTGAGAGGCTGGGTCAGGCAGCCCTGCCAGGCCTGGCTATGGAGGATACAGGTACCCAGACATCCACCTCCCTGCCTTCCTCCATAGGGGAAGGTTTGCCCAGCGTTTCAATGATTTGGAGGGAGAACCATGTGTTTGAAAAACAAACACCTGACCCCCACAGGCAGCAGGCAGCCTCGTCACAGCCCACCTGGGCGGAGAGCGACGCTCCGTCTGACTGTGAGTCAGTAGCCTGTGCGGGCTGTCCAGCGAGCGGCTCGGCTAGGAGGGGTCTTGACGGTGACCCTGCCTTGGAGCCGGCCAGTGAGAAATCCCTCAGACAGCCAGTGGGGCTATCGGCTTCATTAGCAAATATGCAAATCAGCTCCAGAGAGTCCTATCTAGGCTGTGACACAGGAGGAGATTAAGGGACTGATCTGCTCGCGTGGAGGGACTGTGTGTCCGTGTCCGCCTGTGATGTGTATACAAACACTGTTTGTCAACGGAGAGCTTGACACGGCCCATATGTTAAAACGTTTTTATTTTGAAACTCCCAATACATCAGATGTTATTTATTTCCTATTTAACGTTTAAATGAGGAGGAAATATTTATCCCCCAAGCAAATCAAGGCCAGAACAACAATCTCACAAAGGTCAGATTCTATCGCTTTGGTTAATTGGATCTGTCTTCAAAGCCACCCTGCCTATACGTCAGGGGCCGCGGAGGGCACAGGAGGCTGCTGCCGAGGACTGATGGGCGTGAGGCCAGGCCTGGGGTGCCCAGAGGTCCTTCTGCCATGTTTCCCGAGGGCAGCGATGGGGCCGGCGGTACCCTCGGGTCGTCCTGGGTCGGAGAGTGAAGGTTTGTGCCTGCCTCGTGCGCCTGTCTACAGCTTCTGTTTCCTCCAACCCCACAGAAAATCGAACGCTCCGCCGCAGCTCTGTGTGTGGGTGGCCGGGGAGACCCGAGCAGGGGTTTGTGCTGCCGGCCATACCGGGGAGGCCGCGGGGTGCCCGGCTGCGGCCCAGAGGCCAGAAAAAGGGCCCGTCCTCGTGGCTGCCACTGTCCATCGTTTTCCTAATTCTGTGCGAGGCTGGGATCACATGGCCTCTTCAACCTGAAGATGTAAATCAGGAAGGTAGGTTCACAAACCTCTCTCTCTCTCTCTCTCTCTCTCTCTCTCTCTCTCTCTCTCTCTTCAAACCCAGAGAGGGTTCCCGAACATAAAGTGAGAAGAAACAGAAAACCCGAACCGCCCTTCCCTGGAGGGAGCCAGAGCGTGCTGAGCAGAAGGTGATGGAGATCAGAGTGGCTGAGAGGGGCCTTGCCCGCGTGTGGGGCGCGGAGGGGCACACGCAGGCCCTGTCGTGTTTGTTCCCGGCGGTCAGCAGGCAGCGCGCCTCCTGCCTTCCTGCGGTTGGCGGCGGCTGGTGCTGTCACATTAATGAAGCATGAACGTGGACCTCTTGTAGATTTGAGTCAGAACGGGCCCGATTTCTGCAGCGTGATATGGCAGGACGTAATTGAACATTATGCTCACCTTGTTTTACTAAATTCGGGGTTGTTTTGAGGCTTCCTTGTTCTTTTAAGCACAATTCAATTCACGAGCTGCTTGCAGTGACCATAGTAACGTCCAGATGAGGTGCAGGAGGCGGGGTTTCCACAGGGCCACTCCGGTCCCCATGTGGCTGCCAGGCCAGCCTGTGCCCGGTGCCTCTCGTCGCTGCCGATGCGCAACAAGTCCAGCCCCAGGGGAGGAGGGACTTTGTTCTAAAGCATCGTTACCACAGGTGGGGAGACCCCCACCCCAGGAGGTCTGCAGAAGCCTCGAAGTTCAGGGCGACGGGCATTTTCTTTAAGGGAGGAGTGAGCAAGGCTCGAAAGAATGGGTGTAGGGGAGGAGCGGGTGCTGTGAGGGTACAGCTGATCAGGGGTGTTCTTGGGAACAGCTGTTGGGAAGAGGTCAGTCCACATTCCCATGTTCAAGTGTTGGGCCAAGCTCAGGCCCTGGGGCAGAGAGAGAAGCCTGTGTTGGAGAGGAAAAAAGTTTTCTACCCTCTAAAGTTCTGCACCTGAGGCCTGTGAATTAAACTGATTAAAAAAAAAAACAACTACACACACACAGTAAATTAACAGGAGAGAAAGTGTGTGCATGCTATGTGGGAGTACTCCGTGATGAGGAACTCCAAGAGATGGATACAATTTTTTAAATTATATTTTTATTAATTTCAGAGGAAGGGAGAGGGAGAGAGACATAGAAACATCCATGATGAGAGAGAATCATTGATGGGCTGCCTCCTGCACGCTCCCCACTGGGGATTGAGCCCGAAACCTGGGCAGGTGCCCTTGACCGGAATTGAACCTGGGACCCTTCAGTCTGCAGATCGATGCTCTATCCATTGAGCCAAACAGGCTAGGGTGAGACAATTACAATTTGAAGCCTAACACAGTAGGGTAAAGGGATGGGAAGAAAAAGCATAATTTTATGGGAAGAATAAATAGATTTCTTTAGGAAACAGGAATGGATTTTTAGGAGAACAAATGAGGAGTGAGAAAGTTTGCAATGTTTCTTTTGCAGGTTCAAGTGGTCTTTCCTCCTCATCATTGTCATGACACGCCCCCAGAGAGAGGGCTTCTGGGCAGTTCCCCACCTGTCCTTCCCCCTGCAGACACAGCTCCTGTCCCCCCCTGCAGACACAGCTCCTGTCCCCCCCTGCAGACACAGCTCCTGTCCCCCCCCCCTGCAGACACAGCTCCTGTCCCTCCCCCCCCTGCAGACACAGCTCCTGTCCCCCCCTGCAGACACAGCTCCTGTCCCCCCCTGCAGACACAGCTCCTGTCCCCCCCCCCTGCAGACACAGCTCCTGTCCCTCCCCCTGCAGACACAGCTCCTGTCCCTCCCCCTCCCCCTGCAGACACAGCTCCTGTCCCTCCCCCTGCAGACACAGCTCCTGTCCCTCCTCCTGTAGACACAGCTCCTGTCCCTCCCCCTCCCCCTGCAGACACAGCTCCTGTCCCTCCCCCTGCAGACACAGCTCCTGTCCCTCCCCCCCTGCAGACACAGCTCCTGTCCCTCCCCCCCTGCAGACACAGCTCCTGTCCCTCCCCCCCTGCAGACACAGCTCCTGTCCCTCCCCCCCCTGCAGACACAGCTCCTGTCCCTCCCCCTGCAGACACAGCTCCTGTCCCTCCCCCTCCCCCTGCAGACACAGCTCCTGTCCCTCCCCCTGCAGACACAGCTCCTGTCCCTCCTCCTGTAGACACAGCTCCTGTCCCTCCCCCTCCCCCTGCAGACACAGCTCCTGTCCCTCCCCCTGCAGACACAGCTCCTGTCCCTCCCCCTCCCCCTGCAGACACAGCTCCTGTCCCTCCCCCTGCAGACACAGCTCCTGTCCCTCCCCCTGCAGACACAGCTCCTGTCCCTCCCCCCCCTGCAGACACAGCTCCTGTCCCCCCTCCCCCTGCAGACACAGCTCCTGTCCCTCCCCCTGCAGACACAGCTCCTGTCCCTCCCCCCCTGTAGACACAGCTCCTGTCCCCCCCCCTGCAGACACAGCTCCTGTCCCTCCCCCCCCCCCCTGCAGACACTGCTCTGTCCCCCCCACCCCTGCAGACACAGTGGGACCAGGGACAGCTCAATGAGCACCATGGGGGAGCTCCCCTCTCCCCGGCCTCAACAGCACAGTTGTGACACTAATTAGATCCGCCGCCCAGATTGCTCAGCAAATCGCCGCCACAGAAAGGAATCTCATGCCATTTAGTTGGAGCAGTGTTTTTTTGTGAATAAAATAATTAGAAACAAATATGTAAGTGGACGATAATAACCCATTAGCAAAAATTACACCCTCGTATTTTTCACTCTAAGTGTGAAATGCTGAGAGTCGTGCTGCTGAGCGCAGACACCCGAGTCATCGGCCAGGTCTCCGGAAACAGGCAGGCGTCAGGCGCACACGGATCATTGCCCTGAAGAAACTGGGTGTTGGCTTTTCCGCCTGTCCAGGATGATATGGGATTTAGGGTTCAAGTTTTGGAGCATCCATTTCTAGTCTGAAACCAACTCACCATGTGCTCCCGGTTAAGTCCCCAGAGACCTTACTGAGCTGCAGCCTCCTCACCTCTGAAATGGGGTGTTAGGGAGGGAAAGGGGTGATGGGATTATGGGCAGTGGTCTGTGTCCCAGGGGTAACTGGCATCTGCTGCCTAGGGTTCGTGGACAGTACCCCCCCTGTCCCTCCCCCTCGTGACACGCTGTCATTAGGTGCTGAGCTCAGCTCTCGGGTGCTGGGCTGTGTCATGGGGACGAAGGGCCCTGGAGGGCTATCGGCCCAGCAGAAGCAAGGGGCTGGGAGGGGCAGCCACAGGTGAGCAGGCGCTGATTCCAGGGCAGTTAGCAGAGGGCACCCCTCAGATCTGACGTCCTAAACTCCCCAGGAGCTCAGGGCACGAAAGAGACGTCACTCACAGCAAGACGGTGCTGGGTGCACACAGAGGCTTGGCGGCAAGTTCGAAAGAGACGTGCAGGCATGTGCTAGTCAAACAGCAACCCCGAGCTGTGTTGGGTCTCCCGCTTCAGGGTGCCCAAACCCTGGCTGTTTTAAACGAACATCACTTGAGAATAAAAAATGGCAGCGTCCAACTGTTGGGCACAACTTGGAGTTTCTTTTTGTCCCTGGAGCATGATAAATAGAGGCCAGTGCAATGGTCTGAACACCAACCACGGGATGGAACCAAACACACGACGGACAAATGGTTTCAAGCCTGGCCACCACCAGCTGGGGCCTATGCTATTCTGGTCAAACACAAACAAGTCTATTTTAATCCAAAATGTGGTACTTCCTCCTTCAAGATTCACGTTGAAGAACACTTTTAAACTTCTTTGAAATGCTGCTTGGCATGGGGAAGGCGGCGAGCAGTAAATCGGTGTCACGCTCTGCATCATGACCCAGAAAAACAGCCACGTGAAGCACTGACCTCAGCCGGGGGTGCCGTGTAATTCTTTTCCCGGGAAAATGCGCCCTGGCAGCCGGGAACGCGGCCCTGGATTTTACGGTGCTAATCAAACGACGCCTCGCAGATAGCGTTAGGGCTCAATGTCTGAATCCAGCTTGCAAAGTAGAGTGTACCTTGTTTCCTTAAAGCCCATCTGAGGGCACGAGGGCACCGAGGCCCTGGCCCGCGTGTGGAAGGCAAGCGGCCCGCCCTTCCTGCTCTGGGGTTTGCAGGTGTCTCCACCTCTTTGACACGGATGCAACACGGCTCTGGCCCAGGGAGCACAGGCAAGGGCTGATTGAAGGTGCTTCCTCACGCTTCTCTGTGTCTCGATTGCATGTTCAAGGCTGCTTTATGCGTGTTGACTGTGCAAGACGCCCCGGGACCTGAATATGGGGACCCTCTCCTAACAGCCCCGATGGGCTGTGACAAAGCCGGGAGAGCCGGAGACGGGCTCACTTCACTGATGTCACCCAGGAACCCGCTGGGTGCATCCGTTTAGACCGGTGTTTCTCAACCTTTCTAATGCCGTGACCCTTTAATACAGTTCCTCATGTTGTGGTGACCCCCAACATGTGGCAACCCACAGGTTGAGAACCGCTAGCAGGGTCACCTAAGACCATTGGAAAACACAGATATTTACATTACGATTCATAACAGTAGCAAAATTACAGTTATGAAGTAGCATCGAAAATAATTTTATGGTTGGAGGTCACCACAACATGAGGAACTGTATTAAAGGGTCGCGGCATTAGAAAGGTTGAGAACCGCTGCTCTAGACCCTCACTCTGAGGCGGTGTCTTTGCGTACTGCACAGACAACTGGCTCCTTCCAGGCAAGGAGAGAGGGGTGTGCTAATGGGAGCGCGGGCAGGCTCCTCCATCCTCAATGGATGGGCGCCCTCTCTTGAGTCACCCCCACGCCGGTCCCCTCCTCTAGGAGTCTCTTTCCACCCCCACAGGTACCCCGAGGTTAAGTGCAGTAAAGATGACAGTCGGTCGTTTCAAAAAGACAGATGAACACAAATTCCCCGGCACCCCATTTTTCTTTTCCCTCTCAGAGGAAGTCAGATAAGCCAGTCGCTCAGACAGAGCCCGGCACGCAGGGGACAAGTGATTGCCCAAGTCTGGAGGAATTTGCTGGTTATAACTGAAGTAGATGGCCTCATCTCTCCATTTTTCCTCGACACATTTCTGTGAGAACACAGCTTTCTCTTCAAGCACAGGCACTGTGATGGCGAGGAGCTTGCGATTTCTGTTTCTAATTACCAAATTAATTACCTCTGAATATAGCACTTGTCTCCGCCACAGATAAGTGCTCTTGCTGTAAACAAGGCTGCGGCGGCGTGCGCACAACCTGGCAAGTGCAAGACTGTCCCTCCCGTCAGACCCTCAGGACTCACCAAATTGAGGGCGTTATTTATTAAAGGTGCCCCGTTATTTTCTTAAAATATTTTTATTGATTTCAGAGAGGAAGGAGAGGGAGAGAGAGGGAGAGAGAGAGAGAGAGAGAGAAACATCGATGATGAGAGAGAACCATGGACCCGCTGCCTCCTGCACATCCCCCACTGGGAATCGAGCCCACAACCTGGGCACGTGCCCTGACGGGAATCGAACCGTGACCTCCTGGTTCATAGGTCGATGCTCAACCAACTGAGCTGCACCAGCCGGGCAAAGGTGCCTATTTATTTCATTATTTCAATGATACTTTTTTCCTACAGCAAGGATTTGATATTTTTCACTCTGTTTCCCTGACATGAGTGGGTCTGCCCCCTCTCGCGGCAGTGTTTAAAGAGCTGAGTGACTATCACCCTTTTCCTCAGCGCTGCCGTCGCGTGCTGTGGAACAGCTGCCAGCCCGCTCAGTCGTGGTTTCTTTTCACACCCGGAGCCACTGCACCTGCGCGAGTAGAGTGGTCCTTGAGCACCGAGGCGGGGAGACGGCAGGGAGGACACGTGAAGGAGAATGGGCCACTTAGGCCCTTTGCGAGCGACTCCATCGATGGCCATTATCCTGTAGAATCCCCGGAAGGGAGGGGGCGTTCTTTCCACGCTGCAATGGAGGAAATGGGGTCTCAGAGCAGGAAGTCTCCCTTCACCGTGACCCCGACACCAAGGGGCTGAGCTGGGACCCGAACCACAGCCTGTGGGACATGACCTTCACCTTGAAAATTTTGGAAAAGATGGAATACTTTTGACCAGATGTCACTCCCTCTACGGAGGGTGCAGCATCTCCCTCCCCTGCCTCGTGTCCGGGGAAGTGTCCACGCGGGGAGCAGCCGGCCTCCCACCTGCTCTCTCAGAAGAACACGCTCACGGCTGCACAAGGCCACGATCTACCGCACTAGCATCTTCCCAGCAGCCTCAAGAGGTCGCCCCCTCCCGAGTTAGACAGTCCCCGGAAACAAAGGGGCCTGGAGACACTCGCATCAGTTACACCCCGAAAGGTTTGCCTGTGCGTCTTTCAGAAAACAGCCTGATGGACTGTGAATTGGAGCCTAACTCCTGCCCCCGTCAGGGGCTGGTGTAAAAATGAGCAACACTTAGAACCGTGCTGCGTGAGACTCCATGTTTATTGAAAACTAGAGGCCTGGTGCATGAATTCGTGCACAGGTGGGTCCCTCGAGGTGGCCTGTGGCAATAAGGCCCCAACTCGCGCGCCCAGCCTCGCAGCCCCGCAGCCCCACCTGGAACCCTGCTGTAGCCAGGCGCCGCCCCCTCACCTGCTCTACCATCCCACCTGCAGGGTGATTGATCGGGGCCAGGCCCCCTGCCCGGTTCCCTCAGCACTTGGGAGCCAGGCAGTGGCCCTGCCCCCTGCCACCACCACTGGTCCCTGTCTGTGGGGTGGGGGTGTTCGGCAGGGCATTCAGGCCCCCACTCTCACCTGCCTTAACCTGGCGCTGCCTGCTCACCTGCTCCACCATCCCACCCCACTCTCATCGGGGCCTATCGGGGCCAGCAGCACCTCCACTGCCATCAGCTGCCAGCGCTGCATCGCCAACGCCCACCATGTTCTGCACCACCCCCTGGTGGTCAGTGCACCACAGCGAGCGGCTGAACTCCCAGTCTCCTGGTCGAACGACTGCCCGAGGGGACAATTTTTGTATTAGGCTTTTATTATATAGGATTACTAGAGGCCCGTTGCACGAAATTCATGCACGGTGAGGGGGAGGGTTCCCTCAGCCCATCTGCGTCCTCTCACAATCTGGGACCCTCCCTCAGGGGATGTTGAGCCTAGACCGGCAGTCGGACATCCCTCTCACAATCCGGGATGCTGCATGCACCAGTGACCATACTTCTCATACAGGTGAAAGGCATCTTGCTGTTGTATGGGCAGCTACATTTTTTGCCCTGATTATAAAAAATGGTGCATAACATAATCCTTCTGAGGCAGTAGTACCATTTTCCCCATCTTATGGGTGGAAAAACTGAAGCAGAGAGAAGTTAAGTAATTGGCTTTGTCACACAGTTATAAGTGTCAGAATCAGGGCTGACCACAAAATGTGCAAGCCAGAGTCCATGCATCTCATCGCTGCATTATCCTGTTTTTTCAGCGTTAGAGTAAGTAGCCTTGCCAGGTTTTAACTTTTAAATCAAAGAGACTGTTCCCAATATATAGGGTAGGGTCCCTAGGCCTGGCCGGCGATCAGGGCCATCTGTGGGGTGACTGGTGGGCGGGGCAATTGGGGGGCCCCCACTGGGACCCACCTTGGCTGGTAGCCTGGCACCGCCTGCTCGCCGGCCCCGCCCCCCAATCACCGCTGCCCATCGCCTCCTTCTTGGGGCAACTCCTGCATTGAGTGTCTGGTCCCTGGTGGTCAGTGCGCGTCATAGTGACGGGTCATTCCGCTGGTTGTTCCGCTGTTCGGTCGATTTGCACATTCGGGTTTTATTATACAGGATGTCTGTGGTCCCCACCTGCCTGGCCTCTGTCTCCTCCGTCCTCTCACGGGCCTGGATGTACGCACCTGCTCATATGAAAAGCGCTGTGGTTTCCCATAAACATGCACAAGCTTCTGTTCGTTTGCACAATGAATATCGCAAAGATCATAATGAAATTAGGATGGAGCGTGAAGACGGCTGCCCTCTGTTGATGTGCTACACGTGAGTCACATCCCAGGAACCCCTGTCCCCAAACACCAGGGTTCCTGTACGAATATTTTCCTCCTCGGTTCTAAGTGGCAGAGGAGAGAGGCCTCGCTAATGGATTTATAGCTCATCAGCGGGTCTCGGGGAGGCTGGAGATGGATGGGTTCTCGCCAATACATTCATTTAGAAGCAATCGACCAAGTCCAACCCGGCAGTCTATTTGTTTTGGTGAACTGGGCCGCTCGCTATAATTCACCTTAGCGTTAAGGAGGGCGTTTAACCTGCGCAGGCTCGGGAACTGCGTTCCTGTGGATCGAGTCATCGGGAAGTATTTGCAGAGGCGTTTTTAAGGTAAGAACGTCCATCTTATGTCTGAAGCTGCCTTGGGGATGGGGACAGGGCTCTGAGTTTGTACATTTGAATAAAATCAAGTTTAGAGCATAAATTACATGGCTTTCAGGCAGAAGCATGACTTGGGGATTACTTTGAAATTGGGCGACAGAATGGCCGATGCTCTGGCAGCCCCTGCCCTCAGCAGCTCTGACAGCGACACTGCGGACAGCTGTGGGAAGGTGACGACACAGGTGAAATGAGTGGCAGGTGAGGGCGGGCGGACGCTGAGCCTCTGGCCTCCCCTCCTAGAATGGAGGCTCCTTTGTAAGGGCATTTGTGTTCTGTTTCGGGTAATGACGGGCGCAGAGAGCTTGCCCTGTGTCTGCTGGTTTTTGATTGCCTTCAGCTCAACATATGCCCACAGTGCCTCTGGGGTGGCATGTCCTGAACCCCTCCCCCCTCTAAGAGAATGACTCGGGTCCCTGCACACACAGGTCTGGTGTCCCAGGTGCTCACACGCTCGACCTCCTCTAGGTGAGCAGCAAGCCAGGCTGAGGAGGGAGGACCTCAGAGCACGCCGTGGGCATTTACAATTCTACATCAAGGTATCGATTGCCTCTTAAAAATCCCTGCCTTCCATCCGCTGCCTGCAAGCGGAGCGTGTGGGTGTCCCTGCGTGGGCGTCTGGCTTTCCCAGCAGCTGGGACCAGAATGCAGCTGGATTATGTGGCTCAAACCTTTGTGTTTCGAGAGGTATCGCTGAAAAGCAAGCACTGTTTGGCTGGTGTGTTTTTTAAGAAGATGCTCAGTGGAAGGAGAGAACAGCATTGTGAAGCTAGTTGCCCCAGAGAATCAAGTTTCTGAGCGTCTGCATAAAGCCACACGTTTAGCGTCAGAGGTTATTTCCTTGGGAGAAAATGCGCAGGCCTTTCAGGGGCTGCTCCTGAGCCAGCAGGCCGCTCGCTGGGCTTTAGAGGCCACGCAGCGGGTGTGGCAGAGTCAGCGCTGGATGGCATCCAGCCCGAGGAGCCGCAGGTAGTAATGCCCTCTCTTTGTACCCCTGCTTAAGTAATTGTCTGCACCGCCAGGGAGGATTTTCTCTCCACACTTTGGGGAGCTGCCAATTGGCCCTGCGCCCTGCCTGGGGTTCAGTTCCTCAGGGCCAGAGAGCACAGAGGCCAAGGTCGAGCCTCGTGAAGAAGAGGCTCAGAAGAGCTGACTAAGGATTGGACAAGGGGAGAGTCTTTGTCAAAGGAGGAAGAAGGAAGGAAGGAAGGAAGGAAGGAAGGAAGGAAGGAAGGAAGGAAGGAAGGAAGGAAGGAGGAGAGGGAGAGGAGAAAAACGTGTTGATAAGATTAGTTAATTGATGGGTTGGTTAATTGATAGATTAATTAATAAGCGTTTTGTTAATTGATCTAAAGCAATTCATGTCACTTGTAGGAACACATGCTGAGTGAACGAATGAATGGATGAGCATATAAATGACTCCATAAGTGAACTAATAAATTAACAAGAACACATCACATCTAACTTATAAGTGGCAGATCCAGAAGTAAAACAATAAAAAGGTAATAGAAAAATAAAACATCTTGCCTGTTAATGTATACATTATTCACACAAATTTAACTTTGTAGAAATGTCATCACTTTGATCCCCATTATATTTATACAGGATCAGAAAAGTTTAAAGATGGCCCTTGAGTGACTTTCCCCTTGTTCAGAGACTTTCTCTCATCTGTCAATATCAAGGACAAGGACCGTGCACAGCATGAACCGTGCACAGCATGAACCGTGCACAGCATTAATTATGCACAGCATGAACTATACACAACAGGAACTGCGCACAGCATGAACTGTGCACAGCATGAACCGTGCACAAGAGGAACAGTGCACAGCAGCATCATGTGCAAACTGCCCTGTACCCCACTGTCACCATCCAGGGCCCTGCTCTCCTTCAGTTTGCACATGCAAGTCAACTTCAATGTTTTAAAAACCCAAACGTCTATCTGAGGGGGACAGAGAGGGACGTGATGTCCAAGTCTCTTCTCTGTGCCCCTAGGGCACTTGGAGGGCAGCAGAACACACAGGAAGCCCTTCCCATCTTCACAGGAGAGGGCTCGAATGGCCGCGCACACACCACTTCCGACACCACGACACTTCGGAGATGAAGAGATTCGTGGATGGGGACTACCCTCTAGCATCACCTAGGCCTACCCTATCCGTTTGTTTGCCATGAAAACAAAGCCCCGGACATAATGACCTCAAAGGCCACCTACTCATAGTGTTGAAGGTACCCTGGAATTTAGAGCATCACGCTAAGTGAAAGAAGTCAGACGGAGAAGGACAAGAACCATATGATTTCACTCCTAGGTGGGATATAAGACAGGAAGCGACAAACAAACCATAGACACAGACACAGTGTGGTGGTTACCAGAGGGGAAGAGAGTGGGAGGAGGGCCAGGAAGGTAAAGGGGTTAAATACAGGTGACGGAAGGAGACTAGTATCCGGGTGGTGAGCACACACACAATAGAGTGTTATATAGAATTGTACACTCAAAACAAATAATGTTATTAACCAATATCACCCCAATAAATGTAATGATAAATAAATAAATGTACAGTCCACACTCTGAGCTCTGCGTCTCCCATGGTGATCAAGTCGCAGCCGTCAGAGGCACCCTCCACAATGCGGGTCATGTGTCTGATGGAGGGTAGAGCAGAAGGAATTACAGCATGAGCACAAAAGGGCACCTCAGGGTTCACCTGGGCGAGGTGACAGCAGGCCACAGCACGCCTGATGACCCACTGACACACGTGTCCAAGCCCAGCTCCTCCTCCCCGCGCCGGGCGATCAGAGTGGCATCGGCCACAATATCCTGACAATATCCCATTCACATTCGAGGGCCTGGCGATCCCAGGAGCAGAAAGATCCGATCGTTGATCAATGGCCGTGATTGCCTCTCTCTGTCGATGTCTCCAGGCAGCTCTATCTAACAGGATGGTTTTTAAATAAGAAACTGAATGAAGAATCCGCAGCCACCAGAAAGGGAAGGTTTGACTTAAAGGCCAGAAAAAAAAAGACACCGCTAATGGATCAGAGTCATCCCTGTAAAGAAAATGAGGGATCGTTCTATCAGCGGTCACCGTCCCCGGAAGCTAAGTATCATTGAAACTTAGTATCCCCTCTGGCAGCAAGAGCCATCAGGCTGACGAATGTCAAGTGCTGATCTCGAGCTAATGGGATTTAATGTTATGAATGGTTTTGGTCAATATGAGAAAGCATCCTGAGACAGCCCTCGGTTCCACATCTGTGCACAGGACGGATGCAGGCAAATGACCGGCTGCTCCTGAATAATTCACAACATCCCTTTCCTTACATGCGGCAACCATACTGGGTGGGCTGGGGTGGCTGAGGCCATGGTTTTGGTGGGTCAACTGAGCCCCGGTGTGCAGGCGACAGCCCCGGGCAGCCGAGGCGCTCTGCAGAGAGGACGGCCCCTTCGCTCACCGGAGTCCCGGATTCTCTAGCAAACAAGTGGGAGCTGACTGGTCTAGTTTCCCGGGCCTCTCTGCAAAGGTGCGTGCAGGTCTGCTTTCAACAGGAACCCCCTTTCCCTGCCTCTCGCGAGTGCTGATGAGGCCTCTGCTTGCTTTTGCAAAGGCCTGTTATTCTTGATGTTGCTGTGAAAAACCAAGTAAGAGAATGGGGGGGTTGAAGGAACGCGACGAGAATCCCAGGAGGATGCGGGGCAGGCTCCCCAAGACCTGGGCTCCCCCTCTCCCTTGGCCGTTTAAAGAGCATGTGGGGGTGAGACTACACGAGGAGGTGGATGGAGAGGGGGCGGTCCAGCTGCTTCGTGTGAACTCCGTAGACCGAGGGCGGCTCTCTGCAATGAGGTCCTGTCGCTTTCCTTCCGTAGCATCAAACCTGCCCGGGGGCTGGCGCCGCCCCCAGCATGCGTCCCAGAGCCCCAGTGGGAGCCCCACCTGGTAAGAACCTAAAAGCAGCTGGTGGTTTGCTTTGCCATGGAGGGGAGATGGCAGGAAGAGGGGGCACCCCTCACCTGACGCCTACACAAGTGTCTAGACTGTGTCATTCATCACCCCATCCCCAGCATGCCCACGCAAGTGGCATTCCCAACCATAGCTGAGGGCTCTGCACTGACAAAGATGGGAGGAGCTTCGGTCTGAAATGCGTGCCTGGCGTCCCCTGTCAGAGCTCGGCACTCACAGCAGGAACCCCACGGCAGCAGCCAGAGAAAAATTGGTTTCTTGATAAAACAATCGGGAGAAACCGCGAGATCGCTGATCAGTTCATCTATTAACTCATCGGCAGACAGACCAGGCGCCGTGGGGCACTGAGCACAGTATGTTGGTCACTCGGGGTTGATCCATGGCCCTGTGGGGACGAAGCCTGGGGCTTCCGACTCATTAAATCGACCTCGTCGCGAATGTTCTCCGTCAGGTTGATCTGAGAAGCATTTGTTTTTCCTTTGCGTTTGGCTCCCGCTGTTGGGATTTTATATACTTTTTTTACATTTTGAAAATATGAAATATGAACAAGGCCGTCAATGTCACCTTTTAGGTCTTTCCCTTCCCTTTGCCAAGACAGCTGTGTGGGGTGACGCTCCAGTGGTCCAATGATAGAGGAAACACTCTGATTTCACACGCCAGAGGCAAGTCCTTACCGGGCGTCCTTGTTTTCGAAGAGCTCCTGAAAAAGAAGGCTCTCTCTCAAACGTGAGGCATCAACAAAGCGTACTTTTACCTTCAGCACGCTGACCTGGCATCTTTCTGTGGTCACGGCCATCCCAGCAGAGATGCGAGGGCATGGGGGGCTCCTTAACATTCTCCTTCCTGAGCGACCTCACACCCATCGGGCAGTGTCCCGGGAGGGCACACCTCGTCCTGCCAGAAAACGAATGGCAGGAGCAAACTGCATAGAGAGAGGAGCTGACCTTCACCACCGGAGGCCCAGGAACTGCCTCATCTTCCTCTTAATGCGACCTTAATAGACCCTTAATCAACGCTTCTTTGAGCCGTGGAAGAATTTCTTGGTCCTCGTGTGGGCAGCAGTTAATACCTTCATTTAGACTCAGTCAAGCCTCCTCTTGTTTGGAGAAAGGCCTGTCCGTGAGTCATTACCAGTTACTACGAGAGCATGAAGAAAAGGGATCTTGCATTTCCCAGCTCCATTAAGGCCCAGGTCACAAACCCACACGCGCCCGCCCACCAGGGACTCCTGTCCGGTGCCCTCGGCCCTGCACCCACAGACGCACCTCGTCGTCTCCTCTCCCTTCCAAGCCAGCTCTGTGCCAGGTGAGAGGCCGTTCCGCAGGGCTAAGGCCTGACGCTGGCTGCAGCTCTGTCCCCGTGGGTCCCCACATGCACAGTCAGGCAGGGCGCCCTCCTTCCTTCCTGCGGGGCAGTGATTCCCTCAAACAGCCCCGACAGAAAAGCCCGCTGCCACCTCGAGGGAACGGCTGCGTGTCTTCGGTCACTTAGCAAATGAGTAAGAAGCGCGCCAACGGAGCGCCGCAAACTGCCTCCCGGGGAAAAGGAGAAGTGTTTGTGGTGTTTGTCACTCTGTGGTGTGTGACTACCCCCCAACGTGTTCGATTTCAACCTGGCAACACGTCAATAACACGAGTCGGGGAAAGATCACGGAATCGGCGGCACGAGCCTGCGCTGCTTCAGCACGGCACTCAAACACCTGTTCTGCGGACACGAGGGGATGTGATGCCGCCGCGAGGGATGCACGGAGGAGCTCGTGGTACAGCCGGGAACACAGCACATGCGTGAAACACCTCCTGCAACTGCGGGACACCCCGTAGGGGCATTAGGGAGAGGGGCTTTCCCTCCTGCCGGGGTTAGGGAAGCACATCTATAATAATAAAAGCAGAATATGCTAATTAGACCGGACGTCCTTCCAGACGACCTTCTGGACAAAGCCGGGGCTGTGAGGGAAGCCCGGGTTCCGGGTGCTAGAGGGAAGCTGGTGCCGGCAGTCAGGGGAAGGAAGGCCTACTCTTGCATGAATTTCGTGCATCGGCCTCTCGACTAGATACAAGTCGTGGCTGTGACTCTGACATTACCGCTTGACACAAACAAATAAAAAATAAATCACATGAAAAATCACCACAGAAAAGACAGTGCTGATCTGCATTCCAGGCGATTACTCCAGGGATTTTTGTCATTAGTTCTATAAAACTTTAACAAACATAACTTATGCGAAAATAAATGTTCAAACGCAGCTGAGGTGACTCAGCAAGGAACGTAAAGACCGGCGACTCATTATACTAAACGCCGAGACGGAAATCTGTGCCCAGCTGGTAGCAAAGGCCGTTTATGCCAGCGCACCCGCAGGAACTGTGAACATGGACCTAGGGAGGGGCAGATGCCAGAGGTGGCCCCGGGGAAGGCTTGGCCCCCGAAGAACGGGTTTGGGGTGCTCTCCTTTTCCTGGGGAGGCGCAAAGAAGATTCCCTGCTAAGAGGCAGCAGGCCTGTTGGGTTCACACCCTCGGAGCGATCGAACGCGACCGCACACAGGGAAAGCCAGCACGTTTGCAGTGTAGAAAAATAATATATTTTTCTGACAAAGAGTGGGACAGAGGAAATAGCACAGAAAGGAAAATGGGACGGAGAGGGACGACATCTGGAAGGGATGTAAAACACCGCTTGACGGTCAGTGAAGAGTGCTGGGAGGCTCCGGGGAGGGTGCACACTCCACGTGCCTCTTGGGAGACACAGGCCTTGGCTTCCCAGGCGCTGCGCTTACAAGGACTCAGGACTGTGCCCCCTGCCGCTGCACTGCGGCTCCCGTCTGTCCGGCAGCATCTCTGATCGGCCAGACAGATGAGGCCCAGCCTGTCCTGGTGTTGGGGGCGCGGTGGCTGCCCGCTGGCAGGGGCTGATTTGTGTCATCGCGGGTTGTCATGAGGACTGGGAAATCACGGCCTCTCATGACCTCCCAGAAAGGCATTTGTTCCAATGTCACAGCCGTAGATACGGCACAAGAAGGCAGTGGGTTTACTACCTTACGTTACACTTCATTAGTGCAGGGAATTCCCATGAGCTCTGCTAACAAACAGGCTTTGGCATCACATCTCCAAGCCAGCTCCTGGTACCCCAGCCCGTGGCTCCGCCCAGGCAGCACGGTGGGTGGGGACACACTCCCGTCCATCCCACCTGGAAAAGGCCGCAGGCAGCCAGGTGAAGGCACTGCCCTCGCTCAGGGCCACACCAGGACTGGCTGGTGACGTGACCTCACTGCGAGGCACTGGTTATGACGTTAAAGTTATGGGAGTCACTAAAGGTTACTGACTCACCCGTATCTATTCTCTGTCTTCAAGAAGCCACGTGACTGGGGAAGAAAACGGCGGCAGGACCATCTCCTTGTGAAGTGATCTGTACAGTGAACCTCCTCGCTGTCCCTCCGCCTGCGCAACCCTCCCCTGACCTGACACGGACTGGGTCCCGCTGACCAGGGCGGGCGGGGATCTGCGGACATGGTCCTGGCTGGGATCCAGTGGGAAACACTAGGCCTTCTACCAGGGGTCCTCAAACTTTTTAAACAGGGGGCCAGTTCACTGTCCCTCAGACCGTTGGAGGGCCGGACTATAGTTTAAAAAAAAAACTATGAACAAATTCCTATGCACACTGCACATATCTTACTTTGAAGTAAAAAAACAAAACGGCAAAAACACCCGCATGTGGCCCGCGGGCCGTAGTTTGAGGACGCCTGTACCGAGTGCTGGAACAATTCCTTCTACACGGAGTGACGCCCAGCACAGGAGGGCCTGCAGGGGACGCTCACATCCCGGGGTCAGACTGGCCATGGCAGAGCCGGGAACCCAGGGCCTCTGGGCGGGAAAAAGGCCCCGTGGGGCAGTGGGGGCAGCTGAGACAGGGCAAGAGGGCTGTCCGGGCGGAGCTGGAGCAGACGGGGATGCAGTCGTCTCCAGAAATGTCCCAGGTTCTCCCCTTTGCCGCCCGCCAACTTCCTACCAGCGCTTCCATGAGGCTAAGCCAGCCCAGAGTGAGCTGACGGGGACCCAGCCAGTGTGACCCCCAACGCTGCAGGGCGGAGGGGAGCAGCGTGGAGGCCTGGGCTCTTGCCTGTCCCCGCATCCACCCTCTGCCGTGGGAATGACTTCCTTCAGCGAGGCAGCTTCCCTCTCCCCACCTGGAGCGCCTGGCCGCACATGTGACTTCCTGGTCTGAAGAGGAGGCAGAGGGGACTCCACCGGGATTTCCTCCGCACGTGGCCTCTGGGACTCTCTGCTGAGGGTGGGGACAGAGCTCAGGGCACCGGCAAACCCGCAGCTGATGGACTGGGGCGGCCAAGGCCAGGCCCACGCCCGTGCCTGGGAAGCGGCACCCGCTCCAGGGTAAAGCCATGGGCCCGGTTAATTCTGTTCTAACACAGGACCCTCTGTGGAGAGGGGTTTTACATGGGTGTGCTTTCCGTTATGGTCTACATCAGTGGTCGGCAAACTCATTAGTCAACAGAGCCAAATATCAACAGTACGACGATTGAAATTTCTTTTGAGAGCCAAAATTTTTAAACTTAAACTTCTTCTAACGCCACTTCTTCAAAATAGACTCGCCCAGGCCGTGGTATTTTGTGGAAGAGCCACACTCAAGGGGCCAAAGAGCCACATGTGGCTCACGAGCCGCAGTTTGCTGACCACTGACCTACGTGAAGTAAGAGGCTCCAAAGGCTTGGAGCAAGGACGGGCAACAGAGATGGTGAGGGGAGACGGTGAGGGGAGGGGGTGTGAAGACTGCCCTCCTGCTCCCTGCACCCGCCCCGCTGGCCTCGCCCTTCCCGCCTCCTGTGCCCCTGCAGCCTGCACCCCGCAGCCGCAGCCGGCACAGCTCTAACTCCCCAGCCCGCCGCCGCCTGCCACGGGAAGGCGCTGAAAGTTGCCCATTTGTCCTCCAAGAGTTAACACGTCTGACAATCACTTTGCCGGCACCCGGGTTTGCAACGAGTTCCTTCTCTCCGGAGCCGCCTTCTCTGCCCTTCTGAAACACGGACTGTCACGGTGCCGTGATTAGGAGGAAACAGGGACAGGAGTGGGGAAATGCGCCTGAGAAACCTGGGTACGGTCTCTGCTTAATCACTGACGTGGATGGACTGTGACGGGGGGGGGGGGGGGCGCGGGGGGGGGGGCGCCCTCGTTGCACCTGCACGGCTTCCTCTGTGACAGCCACATAACGCTCTCCGCACGTCACTGCCCTGCGGTGTCGGCTTCTACACAGGCTCGCGGGAGCTGCCCCCAGTGGCCCGCGTTGAAAGTGGCGCCATTTCACACCTGCATGCGGTATTTCCTGATCGGCACCCCGATGCATTCTGCCTGCCCCCCGAGGAGGCGGAGAGAGAGGGTCTGCATGGGCCCGCAGGGGCAGCGGGAGCCGGCTCTGGGCCCACGCGATGTCTCAGCCTCACGTTCAGTCCCAAGGCGTCTCCAGGGCCAGTCTGACCTCGAGCTGCAGCTCCACACACAGCACCTGGACGTTGTCACTGCTGTCACCTGAGGGCCCTTCCCCACAGAGCCCACGCGGGCGGGCTGCCTCGTCGTAGCCGTGTGTTCCCGGGCTCCGTTCCTGTTTCCGCTTCGGTTCAGCTGGGGGGGGGGGGGGGGGGGGGCCGCAGCTCGCGTCTGAAATGGAGCTTTGCCATGGAAACGTGTCCGTGAGAAGCCCAGAGAACCGTTTGGCTACAAATTCGTGGCTCAGCCTACGTGTCACATCAAGTCCCCAACTGCTTTCCTGGAACGGCTGACTCAGACAGCACCTCGCTGCCGTGTTCTGGAAGGCGGCATGGGGTCGAGGGGTGAGGGTGGGCACGAGGGACCCAGGAGGTGCATTCACGGAGCCTGGGCCGGGAGGAGACGGGGCAGCGAGGGGAGGGACAGGAACTCGGTCACCTTAGAGGGGTGGCGTCCACACCCCAGCAGCCCCCCATGCTGTGAGCCGTGGACACAGGGTGTGATCAGCCACGGACCCCAGCATCGAGCTTCTTCTATTCGCGTTCGTGGATGGCTGAGGTCGCCCCCGCAGCCAAGGCTCCTCTGGGGGCAGAGGGCTTGGGAGCCGGGGGGCAGGGAGGGTGGGAGCTGGGCGGCAGACGGAGCCGGGTGGGCAGGAGGAGGACCCGGGGGCAGGTTCCTGGCTCTGGACCAGGAGCCACGGGTAGAGCGAAGCCAGCCGGGGGCGTGAGGTCGGCTCGGACCGCACGCTCACCTGCGCCTCCCGTGCTTTCGGGAGAAGAAAACGTGAGACGAGCGCCCAACGGCAGCAGCACATGCCGGGCTCCGACTCGCCGCTTGATGCCGCCGGCGCTGCCCGCCACCCTGTCACTCCGACCGCGTACGGAGGACCCGGCACTTTCCGTGCGTGGGAAATGGGACTCTGCCTCGCGTCGGGACACTTCATTTGCTCGGAAGAGCGCAGGCGGCTGCTTGTGCCGCCTCCGTGGTGGCCCCGGCCGTGTGAGCACCCGCCGAGGCCATCCCGAGCCCATGAAGGGCGTTGGCCACTGATGACAAGGAAACAGCCCAAGGTCCAGAAGCGGCCCCTGGCGAGGCTCCAGGAAAGGAGGGCGTGAAGCGTCGCCGCGGGGACAGGAGACTCTTCAAACGCCATCCTGTTAGGGCATCCTGACAGATATTTTCTCCATGACCAGTAACGAGTTACAGAAGGGACGCAGACTGGAAAGTGACGAAATGGACGCAGTGCTTTAGAGGGTGGCTCCTGGGACCACGTGCCATTCTCTGCTGTGGTGTACCATCCAGGCAGACCCCACCAGACCCTCCAACCACGGCAGGGACGTCTCCCCTGCCCGTGACCCCGGGGGCAGGGAACCGGGGCTTATGCACCCTCTGAAGGAAATGCAGACCAGGGCGTGCTGGGGCGGCTCAGGGCAGGGAAGTTTCCCGGTTCCTCTCCATTGGATTGCAATTACCCTATCGATCGCGGAGGGCATCCCATTACCAGCAATCCATTGCCCTCTGTCTAGCCCTTCTCACAGTGTGCAGCGTTCCCATCCATGGTGCGGCTGCAAGTGGTCAGCGCAGAGACCGGGCTCTGCGTGGACTGAAGTTTCTCTTGGCTCCAAGGGCGCCTCTCTGCGCGCGGTGCTTCCCGGGCCGCCGTGTTTCAGGTGCTTCGTCCCATTCCAGTTCACAGAGAGTCCATCTACAGCAGTGGTTCTCAACCTTCCTAATGCCGTGACCCTTTAATACAGTCCCTCATGTTGTGGTGACCCCCAACCATAACGTTATTTTCGTCGCTACTTCATAACTATAATTTTGCTACTGTTATGAATCGTCATGTAAATATCTGTGTTTTCCGATGGTCTTAGGTTCTACAGCAGCGGGTCGCGACCCACAGGTTGAGAACCGCTAGCAGGGTTGCCAAAGACCATCGGAAAACACAGATATTTACATTACGATTCATAACAGTAGCAAAATTACAGTTATGAAGTAGCAACGAAAATAATTTTATGGTTGGGGGTCACCACAACATGAGGGACTGTATTAAAGGGTCGCGGCATTAGAAAGGTTGAGAACCGCTGCTCTAAAGGCTAACTCACGTTCATTGAAACGTGGGAACCTCCGCAGACCCCTGCACCTTGGTTCCTGGTTTCACGCTTCCCACGTCTTCGCTTGGCACGTGGACGATTTAACCACCCTGCGCCACATGGTTCCAAGATGCGAGGATTAAAGCAGGCTCCGATCTTCGCTCAGCAGCCAGCCCGAGGGCTCTCGGACCAACAGCCGGCACGCTCTGTGGGCCCGAGCGGGGCCCCCCGCCACTGTGGGTTCTGTTAGAGTTTCGTTAATCACTTGACCAAAACGACCTCGACTGGTTGCCCCCACAATGCTCTACGAGCAGGACGAGGCCACGTGGCATAAGACACAACATCTCAAGGACACAGGGAGCAGGGCTGGCACACGGGATTATGGGCAGGGGCACAGCCATGCCCGCCGGACACAGAGATGCGGGCAGAGCCAGAGCGGGGAGGGGGAAGGTGCGTGAAAGTGTGGGTTTGGGCTGCTGGGTGCCTGGCTGTGCTGGGAGAATCTGCCACAGGCGAGGCCTTCGCCTTAAAATGACCTCGAATGTCTTTCTTTCTTGGTTTAAATTCAGAATCTGCAATGTGACCGGTCAACCGTTCCGCACTTGGAGAATGTCACTGAAGTCCTGCTGAGGTGTAGGAACGGGCCTTCACCGTCATCAGCACTTCCTGTGGGGAAGAACGTCCCACCTGCTCAGCAGGACTCGCCCACCTGCGGTTTGCAGGCAGACCCCTCCCACCTGACCCATCAGACGTCCCGAAAATGAAGGCATCCCTTCAGCCCCCACTCCCAGGCGGCTCCCAGGCGGCTCCCAGGCCCCGCTTGGCGCCCGCACGGTCAGGCGCCGGGATGCTGCGGGGCCCGAGCGGCCGCACAGGGAGCAGGTGCTGGACGGAGGAAGGAGGACACCTGTGGCCGCTGCACGGCGGGCGGTACTGAAGCCCTCCATGTTACACATGAGACGGGAGCTGCTATTATTTACTGTAAGAATGAAGCTTCATGGCAAAGACGCACCGGAGACGCGTGCTGTAGCCGGATGTGGGACGTCCCTGCCGCCGGCTTCGGCTGCACACCACGCCTCACCCTCCCCCACGGCCCGCATCCCTGGATTAGCTCTGTGTCTGTCTGTCCTGACTGTGAAGTACACGTGAGTCCCCGGGACATCCCTGGCCCGCCTTCCGCACCACACAGCTCAGGCGGGTCTCTCGTCTGGCTCATCTGTAACCCCTCTTCTCATGGTGACAAACGTGCTCCCATTGCCTGGAATTTATTTACTTGTTTACCCAACCCCAGCATCCGTGCGAACTAGCTCCGACTTGCTAAACGGTACCCCGGTGAGGAACAAATCTACCCGCCGGAGCGCAGTGCTCGCATTAAGTCCTGCTCCTGCGTAGACTTACAGGGTCCAATTAACACCAGCGTTACCCAGGCGAGCTCCTTCCCCGCCCGCCGTGGGCAAGTGTCACCGAGCGCAGCTCACGTAGATGCATTTGTCAGCGTCGGCATTCCGCCCCGGCATCCCCAGCGTTCGGGGTGATTTTTCTCAATGTGCACACAGTGAGACTCACCGTCTGTGGCGCGTGGTTCCTTGGGTTTCAAAATGCACCCGGGGTATTTGCCCCTTCTGCCGTTCGTTCCTGGTTTGGGGAAATCCAGTTTTCTACCTCGTGCGTTTCCCTTCAGACTAACTCAGGTCAGCATTTCTTGTACCAAAGGCCTCCTCCCAGTTGTCTTTCATCTGAAAATGTCTTTATTTTACCTTAATTTTGAGGAGTCTTGTCACCAAATATAGAATTCTTTTTTTTTATCCTCACTCAAGGACATGTTTAGAGAGAGGAAGGGGGGAGGGGAGAGGGAGAGAGAGAGAGAGAGAGAGAGAGAGAGAGAGAGACCAATGTGAGAGAGAAACATCCATCTGTTGCCTTCCACACACGCCAAAGCTGGGGCTCGAACCCACAACCCAAGTATGTGCCCTGACAGGGAATCGAACCAGCAACCCTTCTGTGCACAGGACAACACGCAGCCAAAGGAGCCACTCTGGCCGAGCTAAATATAGAATTCTGAATAAAGATTTTTGTCTTTTTTTAAAGATTTCTTTATTGATTTTTAAAGAAAGCAGAAGGGAGAGGAAGAGAGAGAGAGAAAGAGATCGGTGAGAGGGAAACATTGAGGATTGAGCCCGCAACCTGGTCCTGGGCCCTGACCAAGACTCGAACGGCGACCATGGTGCCTGGGTCGATGCTCAACCACTGGCTGCACTGGCCGGGTTTTGGTTTGGTTCCCGCCCTCTGTAGGTGTTGTTCTAGCCCCTTCCGTCCTGCATTGTTGTGGTGGGAAGCCAGCCGTTAACGGCATCACAGTTTCCCGGTAAGTAATATGCAATCTCTCTCTCTCTCTCTCTCTCTCTCTCTCTCTCTCTCTCTCTCTCTCGCTTTTGAGATTTGCTCTGTCTTCATTTCGATGTTTGGTGAGGCTCACAGGGCTTCTGTGCATTTGTTTCTTGGAGCTCACTCAGCGCCTCGTGTTTTACATCGGACGGATGTAGACTATTTAGGACATTATGTCTTCCGCTCTTTCCCTGTCTCATTCTGTCTTTCTCTCCTGACAGTCCAATTACATGCATGCCGAGTCTTTCGACACAACGTAACCAACCCCTGAGGCTTTCTTCTCTGAAAGGCACACACTGCTTCTCTGTTCTCCTGCGTAATTCGCATAGCATCCCCTCCACGGACGCCCTCCTTTGTCGGACCCCCCTGGCGGGAACACGTATCACAGGAATGGTGCTTCTAACCAGAGACTTTCTAGTTCTCTGCAGAGGTTTTCTTTAATTAAACGTGATTAGAGAGGGCCCAGGGTTCGGAGGAGCATCCTTCTGTGAGTTTCCCCCACCCGGTTCTCGCTGAAGATCAGAGAAAAATCCCCACCGCCTCCCACAGGCGGAGGGAGGGTATTCGTTTGGAAATAGGACCAGAGCGTTCTCTTCTCCTTAACAAGGCTGCTCACACAGAAATCACTTCCCCGGGGCCTGACCACCTGCGGAAGGAGGAAACCCAATCAGGCTCCGGACAGAGCCTCCCCACCCCAACAACGGGCTGCTGTGCAATAACTGGGGGTCACAGCCGAAGAGCCGTGGGCCGCAGACCCCACTACAGAGTCTTTCGGGAAACCCGAACATAGCAGGGGAGACAAGGACAGGGTCTGCAGAGGACACCTGGGCTCTGACACCCCAGCTGCCGCACGGTGAGCGCAGCGACCCCACCGATAATCCTAACCCCTCACACGGCCAGGTCAGCTCCTTCGCCCAGCCTGTCCTGCCCGGCTTTGCCAACACAACAACTAAAGGCCGTTGCCATACTTGGGTATGGCAGAGACTCTGGAATTATCAGACCGGGAATGTTTTAAAACGATGGCTAATATGCTACGAGCACTAATGGAAAAAGCGATGGCATCAACAGCAGATGGTGGCGTGAGCAGAGCGGCATACACTCTAAGGAAGACTCAGAGGGAAATGCTAGAAACCTAAAACAATGTCACGGAAATGAAGAGAGCCTTCGACGGCTCCTCTGGGGACTGGACATGGCCGAGGAATGAGGCTGCACTTGAAGACATGTCCATGGAAATTTCCAAAACTAAAATGCAGAGAGAGAGAGAGAGAGAGAGAGAGAGAGAGAGAGAGAGAGAGAGAGAGAGAGAGAGAAAGAACAAAAAGATGAAACAGAATGTCCCGGGCGGTAGGTAATGAGAAAAGAATAGAACCTATTTGAAGTGGTAATGGTTGAGAATTTCCCAAAATTAATAACAGAAGCTAAACCACAGATCAAGGAATCTCAGAGAACACCAACCATGATAAATACCTAAATATCGTCACCTTGGTTTATCATATTCAAATTTTTAAAAAATCAAATACTAAGAGAAAATCTGAAGAAGCTGGAGGGTGAAATGGAAAGCATTCCATCTGAAGAAAAATTAAAAGCAGCAGCCTTTGTAAAATTGAAATTATTTAAGCCCAGCCAGGGTGGCTCCGTGGTTGAACACCAGCCCATGAACCAAGAGGTGCGGGTTCTATTCCCAGTCAGGGCACGTGGCCGGGTTGTGGGCTCGATGCCCAGTGGGGGACCTGCAGGAGGCAGCTGATCAAAGATTCTCTCTTATTGATGTTTCTATCTCTCTACCCCTTTCCCTCCCCCCTCTCTAAAATCAATAAAAAAACATATTTTTTTTAAAAACGGAAATTATTTAAGAATTAAAAGTTAAAAACATTTAGATCATTAAGATGAAGTTCTAGTAACTAAGCAGCATTCTCAACGTCAAGGCGCTGTTACACGGAAAACTCCCCTTCTCTCTCCTTCACCGTGGACACGCCCACGCCAGCTCCCCCTGAAGGGCAGTCCCACCCTCACAGTGCCAGGGGCGGGGCCTGCCTGACGTGACCTATCGGAGGAGGCGGCTTTGCCCAGGATGTCACAGGATGAGGATCTGAGGGGCAGAACTGAAATGTGCAAATCGAGGAGGATTGATCCATCCCCAGCCCTTCACCGTGATTTTTGAAAATGTTGATGTTAAGGTGTGGAGCGTGTTTCTGTGACAAATTAATTTGAAAATTTTCAAATGCCATGTTCTTTGTAATACATCTTCCTATTCAATTTCTAGTCTCGCCTTTTGAAATGCTGGTAAGACTGCTTGAGGTGTTATCATCAAACCTATGTTTTATTCACAACACGTCTACTGCATTTGCCCTCGTGCTAAATCGTATTTAAATGCGGGACTATCGTTACCAATTGCCGAAGGACTTCTTGTAAACACAGCTCTGTGAGATGCCCAAACTCCGGCTGAACGTGGTGTCCGTGATGAGAGCAGAGCCAGCGGAAACAGGGGTATCTGCTTTGATGGTGGGCGCTCCGGGAAGCCCCCCTGAGCATTGCCTTTATAGAAGGACCAGGCATGTTGGCATTGCAGCGCCCCCACCTGCAAGCAGGGGGCAGGCACACGGGTTCCGTCCGTCTGTGGCCAGGACGACGCGACCTGGCCGGAGCAGAGCAGCAAGTGGCGGGTCAGGGGACAGCGACCTCACCTTGGGAGACCGGCCATCTTCATGGCTGTCCGGAGGAGACCTGGCCCTTCTAGAATGCCCGTGGACTGTGCGGGCGAGACCAGACCGAGTCCAGCCACGTGATGACACCTGGTGGAAGCTCCGAGAACCTGCTGGCAACTGAATTGTGGGGAAGCCGCCACGTGGAAGAGGCCTGAGGTCAGACTGGACCTCACGGGGCTTCGGGGGGCGGGCTCTTTGGGACGGACTTTCCTGTCCCGTGGATGGTCCTGCTGCCCTGGACAACAGGTAACGTGCTAGCCTCTGGGCTCGGTCCCCAGTCCTGTGACAACCAAACACAGCCGGCACCCCACTGTGAGCCATTTGGGAAGAGCAGTGAGGGGACTGGTCACCACCAGAAGCCGACTGGCCCCTCCACTGGACGCTGACTGGACACTGGTCACTCCAGCGTCTCATCCAACGAGCTGCTTGCTTGTCTGGCAGGAGGGGAGGCGAGCTCGCCTCCGGACGCGTGCCTCGTCTCCCACATCTTCCCAGAGTTACCCTAGCGCTACGTGGACTGAGACTACACCTGGGTCCACAGTGAGGGTGACCCATCTGGTCCTTCGCCATGACCCAGACCCCCCCCCCTTTCTCAGATCAAAAACAACCTGTGACCTTGGCCCCATTCGCTCTGAGAACCAAGCGTCCCGAATCCCCCGGGTGGCCACAGGGAATTGGGGCCCAGCAGGCTCGCGTCAGCTGAGTGATGGAGGATCCTCTGAGCTGCCTCACAGGGACTCACTTGGGCCGAGAAGGCTCATGGGCCTCTGCCTCCTGCCTCAGGGACGTTTCTGGGAGGCGATGCAGAGTTAAAGAGGCCGCTGAGTTTCCCCAAGGAAGACGGGCCGTGGGGAGACTCAGGCCATGCTGAGGACAGCAGGAACGCTTCCGAACAGGAGTGGGGTCAGCTCCCACCTCTAATCTCAGCCCGGAGAAGGAGCAGGAAGCTCCACAGAGTGAGAAAGTGGCATCGAGGGAGGTGACGGTCCATTCGACCCTGGCTGTGCTGGGCTGAGCTCCGAGGCACCCGCAGGCCACTGACCGCCCCTGGGGAGGCCAGAGCAGCAGCCGCCATCCAGGGATTTCCTGTGGGTGCCCACACACATCGTCGCTCATGCCCTACGACGGACCCACTGCTTTGTCGTTTAACTAGCATGACCCGAAATTGGAGACTTTGCCACCGCCAGCAGCAAGGACACAGCCTGGCTTTAGGAAAAGGAAGCCTCAGGAGATCTCCTGGAAATCTTGAGTGGGAACTAATGGCCACCAAAACGTCAGGGTGGACGTCCCATCAGCCTCATAGAGTGCCGCAGGCCAGAAGCCGGCGTGCTGAGCCAGGAGCGCAGCGCGCACCCCGCAGCTCTCAGGAGAATCGGGGGACACTCCACAGCAGACATCCTGTTAGCACCGCTGTCGGGGTGTCTCACCATCCGACCACCTGTCCTGAGTCAAAGGTGTGAGTGAGTGTGGGGCGGGTCTACACACACCTCTGTCTGTCTATCTATCTATCTATACACATTTGCAGGTGTATAAATGTACTGTATACCTATACACATGTGTATACATTACACACATATAAGTTTGAGTGTATATATAATACACGTATATAAATATGCATACAGTGATACAGTGTACACCTACATAAATATACATAAAAGTATATGTGTGGCCGCCTAGCGTGGCTGAGTGGTTGAACGTCGACCCATGAACCAGGAGGTCACGGTGTGATTCCCGGTCAGGGCACAGGCCCAGGTTGTGGGCTTGATCACCAGTGTGGGGCGTGCAGAAGGCGGTTGATCAGTGATTCTCTCTCATCATTGATGCTTCTGTCTCTCTCCCTCTCCCTTCCTCTCTGAAACCAATAAAAACATATATTTTAGAAGTGTGTGTGTGGATAGGTGTACATACATATGGTGGCCGTGTGCACATGACAGATGAACGGCACTGGCTCTGCTCTCCGTGTTCATCAGACTCAGAAACATCCCTTTGCCCAGTCAGAGCCCTGCCGGGCGGCCCTCCAGGCCCGGCCTGCGGGAAGGGGCAGAGGAGGCTCCGTGCAGCGGTCCTGTCGTACGCGGTTGACAGCTTCCTTCTCGGCCAGATTCCAGGGGCTTTAACGAGTGAGCCAGCCGCAGAGAACCTCACTTCCGTCTCCTCTCGCAGCCAAGGCCGAGCAGCCACACATCAGTTCACACAAACAAACGGAAGCGAGCGGCACTGTAGGTCAATGCGTGGCTCTCTCCATTCTTCTGCTGCAGCCTCAATGGACTCAGCAAAAGCCACATTTGGGTTTGTTTTTCCATCAATAATAAATGAATGTGTCCTGTCCCCGACCCCACCAACAGCGAGAGAGAGAGAGAGAGAGAGAGAGAGAGAGAGAGAGAGAGAGAGAGAGAGGTTGCAGGATGTGATTCAGTGTCAACCTGTGGCGTGGACCTCGCCTCCTGCCACAGTAACTCAGGCTCATACATATTTAATACTCTAGCTGTGTTTTCTTAAACCAAAAGTTGACCCTTATTCAAAGTAATCATTTAAGTGATCAGCATTGGCACTGCCTGAGGAAATAAGAAATTTGCATCTGGCTTCTCTGAGCCCAAATTAAACATTTAAACACTGCGTTCGCATGGCTGTCATTAGGCCCACCCCCTGCCACAAAAACGTGTCCTCCTTGAAACAGAATCACCCACGAAAACTGCCCTGGCTCTAGGAGTGGCAACGTGCCCCTCCCAGGTCTTCGAAATGGTCTTCTGGAGGAGGACGACGTAGGGCAGATGCACTTGACCTCGAGCGGAGAACTCCACATCCCGGAGGGTGGCAGCCCCCTTATCACACTCAGCGTCTGCTCGCTTGCTCTCTGAGGCATAATTCAATCCTTAACAACAACCTTGTGTCCAGACCACTATTTCCCCTTTCTCACCTACAACCAGGGAGGAGGGGGCGCTAGACAGGAAGGGATGGTAGGGAACAGAGAGGCTTGAAGATAGAAACGAGGACGAGGGAAGCTGTAGGGCAAGTCAAATTCGCTGCCCGAGGGCCGCATGCGTCGTTTATTTGGCCCGTGTTAGCCTTTGAGTTTGACATGCTTGCTGTAGGGTCTCCAAAGTCAAGGGGCTGGATGTGAGGGGGCTTTCACAAGCTGGAAGTGGGAAGACCAGCACGTCGGTCTTGTTCAGCACAGGACTTACGTAAACTCTAACACGGGGATGTGACGGGGGGGCTGCTCTTTGGAATTTCCATTGCACACTCCAGGTTTCCAGGCAACGGGTGTGAGCTGGCCCATTCCCTGCAGCCCCAGCCTCCTCTCAGTAGCTTCTGTGGGTCCTGAATGGCCAGTCTGCAGGAAGTAAGGGTGCCATTGTCTGATTGGCCATTCACTCTGCCTATGTTTTATTTGTAACCATTTTATTGTTTTTAAAAAAATTACTCCGACATGCAACAAATATCAATGCCTACTTAGTGAATGATTATAGAGTGGACCATGTGTAAGCACCACCTCAGGGCCATTGTCAGACCCCAGGAACTTCCTAAGTGCCCTTTCTCACTTTAACAGGAAACACAATTTTGTTTTCCTGGGAATCAATCAGTGCCTTTTCTGTGCTAGCACCACACAGCTAGTCATCGCTCATCACCACAGAATAGTTTGGCTTTCTTTTTTTGTGGGGTTTTTTTGTGTGTTTGTTTTGTTTTGGTTTTTTTGTTATTGTTGTTTTTTGTTTTTTTTTTTGAGGGTTTTTTCAGTTTGTGTAAATGGAACTGTCCACAATGCAATCATTAGTGTCTGGCTTCTCTCACATGACACGTTACATTTCTGAGAGTTGTCTATGTTGATGTGCAGAGTGTGGTTTCTTAATTATCAAGTCTGTGTTTGAGTTGTTTGGAGTCTTAGCTATTGCGAATGAGTGAAGCATTGGCATTCTTAAATACATCTTCAAGTGCACGTGGGCACGAATCGCATGGGGCATTGGCCTGGCTCTTGGGGCAGAGATGTGCTGAACCATTTTCCAAAGTGTTGTGAAGCCATATCCAGGAATGTGTCCGGTTCCCATTGCTTCACACCCTTGCCGACACTAGTGCTTTTAAGATCTAGCCATTGGGCACTGATACCCATTGCGGTTTTCATTAGTATGGGCACAATAGCACCATTTTTTGACTACACCGTTCCTGCCTCATTTTGTAGCGAGTGCCCACTGCACAGCTGACTTTACTGTAAGTCACGTGACGACCCGCCAATCTTTCCCTCTGCACTCTCCCTCCTGCAACATTAGTTTAAAGTCCACCTTGTGCCAGTACAACCTGGATTCAGCTCTGCAGCCGTGATCTCCGGAAGAGCAAGGGTTCTCATTGCTGTTTTGTCTCCAGGAAGGTGTGGCTTCCTTGAGTTAGAGACGGAGCAGAGGAGGCGGCAGGGGACGATCTGAGAGCAGACAGTTGCAGATGAGCCCGCTCTCCCCCCTTAGTCTGACCCGTAAGCTATTCTCTTGGGCTAACCAGCTCCACATACATCGCAGGTTCCTCTGCAGACAGTCTTCAGTCCATCCTCCCACATCCTTACCACTTCCTGTTCTCCCATCTTTCCTGAGTACCTTACACGGGGCCCACTTTCGCCTTCTGCCTGGAAAACACGGTCAGTATTTCTCCGCGGGCAGATGCCTGGGACAAGCTGTCTGTTCGTGTTTGCCTGAATCCATTTAATCTTCATCCCGGAAGGACGGCTTTGCTAGGTTAGTGATTACTTTCACTCTATTGCCTCCCACTCTTCTCTGTTGGTTTGTCAGCTGCCGGAGATGCCGGCTGTCACTCATGGGCGCTTCCTCCTGCTGCCCAGAGGAGTCTCTGTCTCAGTTCCCAGCTCCATGGTGCAGCCCCCTTTCGCCTGGCGGGCTGAGGTGTGTAGACGGACATCATTCACTGGTTTTCTCAGCCACTGTCTCTCCTTCCGGTCTGTAACGGACTATGTATTCGGTCAACTTGCCCCGTCCTCTGTTTCTCTCACCTTCTCTCCTGTGTGTTAGATTCCTGGGGCTCACCGTGACTCGCCGTCGCGAGTTCTTAGTGACATAGTCAGGTTACACATCCTGTCTTCAGTCCGTTGCCAAGCGAGGCCATTGCATTTGTAAGTTGAGTTGTTAAATGTTTTCATTTCTAGAATTTCTCATCATTTCTTTTTCAAATTGACTTATGATTTTTTATTTATTTCAGAGAGGACTGGAGAAGGAGTGATCGGCTGCCTCCTGCCCACACACACATCCCTGACCCCCACTGGGGATCAAGCCCCAAACCCAGTTATGTGCTCTTGACCAGAATCTAACCCAGGACCCTTTAGTCCACCGGCCGATGCTCTATCCTCTGAGCCAAACCAGCGAGGGTAAATGGACTTACTTTTTATCCTTTCCAGCTCTCTGCTCCATTTTTTGCCTTTTGTCTCCCTGAACAAACACATACAGTAATTTTTTACTTTGTGTCTGATACTTCTAGTTAATTGTGAGGATTCCTCAGGATTTCCTGTGTAGACATCATGTCTCCTGCAGAGGAATCGAGCTTGCCTTCACCTCTGTACCCGTATTACTCTTTACCTGCCTCGTGGCCTGGGCAGGCCTGGCACGTGGGGCACAGACGCCTGCCCTGCCCCTGACCGCAGGGGAAGCGCTTACTTAGCCGTCGTCAGTTAGGTGTGATGCTGGCTGCAGTGGCTTCTATCGATGCCTGGCATCAGGCTGAGGACGTTTCTTCCTACCCTGAGTTTGCTGGGACCTTGGACCATACACAGGTGTTGCATTTTGTCAAACGCCTCGTCTGAGCTTCCTGGAGGGAAGGAGAGAATTTCTGCTCACCATGCTCACCGAGCAAGCGAACAAATGGCAGAAGCCAAAGCAACGATAAAGGAACCAGGTTAACTAGCCAAGGCTCTCCTCTAAGAGTTTAGGGAAAGAACAGTAAAACGAAGTTAAAGAGGAAGAGAAAGCAATACAGCTAAAAAGGAGAAGTGAAGAAATAAATCCCTTTAAAGCAGAACCCATACATTTTCTTTGAGGGTTTTTCATTATGGCAAAAAGTGGGGATAAAAGTAAATAAATGGATTAGGAAAACACATGCATCCTAATCAAGCTGGGAAACGGGAAATAGAAATACAGAACAGTAGCAATGGAAACAGATAACCGCAGACAGGGAGTAAATTTCACAAAGGTGGGCAGTCACAAGAAAACGCCCTATAAAATGCAGACGAATTCTCTTAATGTTCATAATTTTAGTAAATCCAAACCTATTACTTTAAAATATATCGTGCTGTTAGCAGATGGAGGACAGGGATTTTGGTGTATGTTTTTCGAGACGCGTGTTAAGTTCTAGATAACAGTGCCTGGTATGCAGCGAGTGTTCAAAAAATACTTGTTGAATGGATGAATGAGTTGAGTGAATGGAGAAAAGAAGGAACAAAATCTAGATGAAATTGAAGATATTTTAGGAATACAAATGTTTCCAAGTGTGTTTAAGGAAGAACTACAAACTATAAACAAACCAATAACCATAAAAGAAATAATACCAATGGCTAATTAAGCTAATTAATAAAGTTACTTCCATCATATAACACCTTATTCAATAGTAAAATACAGAATTAAGATAGAGCCACACATATTCGCATGGCAAGATTTCTAAGATTTGTTATTAAAAGAAAAAGGTGAGTTTCACCTTGTCTCTGAATATGCATTCAGAGTTCTTGAATTCCTGTAAAAACCAAGCGGAGAGGAAAACGTTATATTTCTATACATACTTATCAGTCTTTGAGATACATAGAAGAAAGTCTGGAAGAGTCTGTGCCCAGACAATGTGTTTGCTCCTGCTGAGGGAACGGGAGAGAGAGTGTGGAGATTGGCAAGCGAGACTTCTGCTTATCTGCTATTTTATGTTATCCACATTTACATAGCACAAGTTTATTCCTACTTGGCTGATAGTTAAAAATTAATTTAAAAAATTGAAATGTTTAAAGTTGCCCAAGAAATAACCTCATAAAATATGCCAGGTCCAAGCATTTTTATGAGCAAGTTATTTCAAAACTCAAAAAGAGATCATTTCTTATGCTATTTAAATTATTTCAGCACAGAGAACTTTGGAAAACTTCCCAGTTCGCTGTATATAACCCTGACACTAAAATAATTTTTAAAGTATAAAAATAAAACTATACAATAATCTTAGTTATGAATAAATACTTGAAAATTCGAAATGAGTGTTTGCAAATATAATCTGTCAATATATCTAAAATGATCAAAAATGTTTAATTCTAGAAAAAAAACAGTAATTTATTAACATAACTTACCATAGTAGTTCTAAGTAAAAAACAAAAACAAAAATGTATATGGTTCTTTTTATAAATGTCAAAAAGCATTTGGCCAAATTCAACATTCATTCCTGATTTTTATAAATTATTTGTAAAATAAGCATAGAAAAATATTACTCAGAATATGTTTAAATGATACTTAAAAAAAGATTTAT
This sequence comes from Cnephaeus nilssonii, assembly GCF_951640355.1. Classification (NCBI taxonomy): domain Eukaryota; kingdom Metazoa; phylum Chordata; class Mammalia; order Chiroptera; family Vespertilionidae; genus Cnephaeus; species Cnephaeus nilssonii. Next base: position 58,162,845 of record NC_137087.1, read on the forward strand.
GTCAAACTATTAGCCCTTCCTATTAAAGCAAAAATCCTCATTAGTACTACTATTTCTGAAGTCAATGCAAATTTTGAAAACATGATAGAGCGTAATATAAAGAAACTATATTATAATTTTTATGTGCTATGACTTTTTATCCAGGAGAATCAGATTGAAATGTATTAGAACAAACTGTTTTAATGCTCCTAACTCCAGTAGTGACTGCAGTGTAGCCAATGCCAACCAGGCATAATGTGGCAATACAAAGGCCCGTTGGCAATGACCTGAGCAAATGTGTCTGTGCCCTGTAGGCAGAGCAGACATTTCAATCCTTGAAGGATGTCACGTTTCCCCAGCTCACTCCGCAGATTTAATGCAATTTTAATGAAATCGCAGCTATAAATGGAATTTCCAAGAATGGCAGAAAGATGACTTATTCAATAAATGATGTTAGGACCATGGGAAACCAGATGGAAATAAAAATCAATGCTTATACTGCATTTGATACCAGCAAACCCGTTCCTGACTTACAAAAAGAAAACCTTTTGAAAAGTAGGCATACTCACACACTTCTACCACAGGTGGAATCATCATTTGATGAAAGACTATAAAAATTCTAGAAAAATAAAAACCACCAGCACATCACTCTCACCATAATCACTCACAGTCTGACAGTAGTGTGGCCAACGTGCTAACTCTTGGGGTGCAGGGGGCGTACATTAACTTTAAAGGGAGGTGCCCTAAAATCACAGAGGGAGGCAAATGTCGCAGCAAATTGCAGTGCAAACTCTCCCACAGAGAGAATTATAAAGCCTAGGCGAAATGTTAAAAACGGCTTCTTAGAGCCCGGCTGGCGTGGCTCCGTGGTTGAGCATTGACCCATGAACCAGGGGGTCACAGTTCCATTCCCAGTCAGGGCACATGCTCCAGTTTTTGACTCAATCCCCAGTAGGGGGCGTGCAGGAGGCAACTGATCAATGATTCTCACCGTTGATGTTTCTATCTCTCTCTCCCTCTCCCTTCCTCTTTCTGAAATCAATAAAAAAATAAAAATAGCTACGTAGAGACACTTAGAAAACAGGAAGCAATGAACAAAAGCCAGAGGAAGCGTTCATGTTTTTTAGAAACAAAAAACGGAGAGGAGTAAGAATCTGAACGTGTGGCATTTGGGGCCTGAGGGAGCTTTGCTCCAGCCCAGCGACGGCAGCAGAGATGGCAGCAGCCTGGCCACTTCGAGGGGCAGAAGTTGTCGGGCAGGGCTGGAATAGAAGCTGGAAATGTCCGGGCGGTGGTGGTGTGTGGCGGGGGGGGGGCGCGGGGGGGGGCGCTGGGAGTAAGAGTGCTGCAAGAGTGAGATTTTTAAGAATTAAACGTAAACCCACCCACATCACTGGCCGACGGCAAACCATGCACAGGTGGCGGCACCAGAGTAGATTAATGATAAAGCCGCAGAGCTGGGGGGGGGGGGGGGGGCACACTTCCTGAAATGAGAGCTGCAGAGGGAGACCTGTCCCTTTGCTGCTTTGCTCACTGAGCACGGTCCCCAAACACGAGGCTCAGGAGGCAGAAAGCAAACACCCCCTGGGCTCGGCATTTCAGGGGACAGAGCCGCAGACTAGCAGAGCTGCTGGAAACCGGGGGGCGGCGGCGGGGGGGGGGGGGGGGTGGCGGGGGGGCGTGTCTCAGAACAAGGATGCCACAGGGAGGCTGGGCCCCCAAACGTAAGATGATCAACCGAAATCTCTGATGGACTGCTAAATCGTGCGTGCACGGGTTAATTGTCCAAACACATAAGGAGCTGTGAAAATTGATTTTAAAAGATTACAATGAAATTGACAAAAGCAGGCTGCCTAGTAGCAGCCAAAACACACAGATACAGAGTAGAGATTCCTGCAGCTGCACAAAACAAAACAACAAGCAGTTTGTAACTGGGAGCCTGGCAAGGCGACTGTGGTTTGGACAGAAAAAAAAACCACTCAGAACGCCACGGACTCCAGAACCACACACCACACCATCTTCGAGATTGAACCCCAGTCACCAGACGTGCAGATCGACAGAAAAGGGTAACCGGTCTCCGGGCAGAAGGCAGTCGGTAGAAAGTGGTGACCTAGACGCGGGGTTCAGCAAGCAGAGCTTTCCCAGAAGCTCTCACAAATGGAATTCAAAGATAAAAGGAAAGATGGTCCTAATAACTGGAGAGACGGGAACTCTCCACTGAGAAATGGAAATGATAAACATGGAAATTCTACGGCTGAAAAACGCAGTAACCAAAACTTTTTAAATTCACTCTAAGGGCAGACAGGTCCAATGACACAGAAAAAAACAACAACAGTTACGTTGTATGTAGATAAATAGAAATGAACGATCCTAAAGAATAGCGAGAACCAATACTGAGGGCCTCAATCTTAAGCCATCCTCATTACACACTATTAGAGTCCTACATGGTAGAGAGAGAGAAAACAGGACGGGAAAAGCACACCTCTTGAGGAAATTCACAAACACGTTCCAAAGGTGGTGGAAAACACTAACTTGCAGACCCAAGAATGGCCACGAACTCAGCAAGCTAAACACAACAAGGACATGGATGCCAAACCCACAGCCGACGTCACACTTGGAAGGCCGGATGCTATGAAGTAAGGCAAGAAGGCCGCTCTCACCCCTTCTCCTCGACTTGACTGAAGGTCAGAACTGATGCAATGAGTCCAGGAAACAAAGTAAAAGGTGTACAGATTGGAAACGAAGAATAAAAGCGTGCACAGGTTAATTGTCTTTTTTCCCTGCAGATATTTGGCTATATAAGTGGAAAATACTAAGGAAGGTCCCTAAAAGCTACTGGATCTAATAATTGAATCTTTATGTCCCTAAAAGCAAGGTCAATATAGAAAATCAGTTGCATGTCTACACATTGGCAACAATTGGAAACGAAGTAAAAAATTTAATTTATAATAGCATGCACAATTATGAAATACTTAGGGATGAATTAAACAAAATATAATACAAGACCTACGCACAGAAAACTGCGAAACATCGCATAAAGAAATGAAGAACCGAAGAAACCAAGGTATAGCACATATTAGATGACTGGAAAGCAACCTCTAGGCAAGATGCCAATTGTCCTCAATTGGTTGTGGTTTTTTTTTCCTTCAACACAAGCCCAATAAAAATTCCAGCAAGTTTTTACTATAAAAAACTTTAAGATGAATTTTTAAAATGTGCATAAAAATGCAAAGAGCCAAATACCTTTTATAAAAAGGAAAACTAATTGGACAGTTTACTGTGTGTGTCCAAGTCCCCTGAGAAGCAAATGCAAGGATGTGATGAAGGAAATGCCTGAGCGACAGGAGATAGGGAGGGAGCGGGAAAGCTGGAGAGGCCTGTGGCAGGTGGACAGGGAAGCAGGAGTGAGCCGGCGGGAGGAGAAATACCCTGGCTGCCAGGAAGTCTAAGGAAACTGTACCAGACCAGAGGCGTCCTTGAGCCAAATCTCAAAATCCTGAGACAGGGCCTGCTGCAGTCAGCGCTGGTGGGTAGTGGCCTCCCGTAAACACAGCTGGGCTTCGGTCCATCCCTCTCCCTGCAGCTGGAGGCCTCTGAGCCATCCCTGTGACCGAAACACTTACTCGATTCCTGTAAGGCTACAGTGATCAGGACAGCAGTGTTGGCGGAAGGACAGGTACATAGACCCAGGAACAGCACAGGGAGCCCAGTGATGACCCATGCTGCAGCTTCTAATGACTTCTGACAAAGTGCCAAGGTAACCCAGTGGAGAAGGGACCGCATTTGTAACAAACAGCACTGGAACAACGACATCAATGTGGAGGAACCCACACGGGACACCTGAGCTAGCAGGACAGTTCTCAGACCGAAAGCGAACATTACACAATTTCTGAAGGAAACACAGGAGAAATCTTTGCATCAGCTGTGGTCCAAGATTTCTTAGCAAGGTCACCATACGTCATGTCATGACACACCTGTAGGTACTTTATATCCCTGTGTAAATGTGAAGAACTGGAGATGCAGAGAGGCTGAGCTCCTGCACAAGATCACATCCAGGTGACATGCGTGGAACTCCATGCTGGCTGTGTGGATGCAAACACTACCATGGATGCCCAGTGGGGCCCAGGCTGAGGGAGCTGGGGAGGGGGTCAGGAAGAGGACTGCAGAGCCTGGGGACCCGCTGGACAAAGGGTGGTTCCCACATAGGTCCCCATTTGCCGATGAATGCAGAGACGTCACCTCTGCCACTCCAGCAAGAGTGCTGAGTCTCAGTCAGAGGGAGTAAGAGCAAAACTTGTAATTGAAGGATTTGGTTTATCATCATGCTGCATTGAGTTTGCCAACAGATCTTGATGGTCTGTCTACAGTGTAGACTCTACACTCTACTCAACACTGTGTGTGTGTGTGTGTGTGTGTGTGTGTGTGTGTACGTGCATGCGTGCATGAGGATGAGCGGAGGTGGGCAACATGCTTTTATAGCTTCATGATTTCACCAGGAAAGAAATTAGGAAGAACATACCCACTAAATCAGCGGTCACCAACTGGCAGTCTGTGAGGTCCAAAAGGTTGGCAACCGCTGCCCTAAACAATGATTTTTTCCCTAAAATAATACAAACATCCATGACGACATGGGCCAAAAGGCAGGGTTGACGTGGGTTCAGAGCCACAGGTCAGCCCCCCAAATGCATTGTGAATAAATGTGTAAGTTGAAACCTGGAAAAGAGAGATCTTATTTAGGCATCTCCAGTTTCCGCACTGCCATCAGAAAGTCGAGCCCAGACGGAAAACAGAAGTTACCAATGAGGCCCGAGCCCGCCTGGGTGACAGCAATCACAGCAAATGAGCCAGGTCGGAGCGCGCCCCAAGCCGCAGCCCACCGTCGGCTGACACCTGGGTGACGGGTGGAAATTGGTGCCCGGTGACAGCGAGCAGGACTGCCTCACAACGGAAGGACACAGGTGGTGAGAGGACAAGGTAATTGCCTGTACTCAGCTTGGATCTCCGGGCGTGGTGCGCAGGAATGAAACAGAGGGGCAGCATTTTAAGGAGCCGCTGCTCAGCGTGGCCCCCACTTGCGGCTGTGACTGCATCTCCAGTTCTTCACATTTACACAGAGATCGCGGTGGCTCCTGGGAGTGGGGCTGAAGGGTCGCTCCTCTTTGGAACCGCAGCGCTGGCACTTGGCCGGTGCTGAATGAATGAATGAATGAACCCACAATGAATGCCTAGGCACAGGCCCCCAGGGGACAGAGCAGCTTCTGAGGAACCATCACTCCCCGAAAGAGCCTGCCCCCAGCCAATCCCCCCTCCCCGCCACCGCAGAGCATGGCTTCGTGCTGGGGCTCCCTGACCCTCAGAGGGTCCCTCAAAGAACAGCCACGACACGATTTTATTCCAGCCTCAAGGCAAGAGCCACACGGCCCTTCTGACCTCATGGTGGGGAGAGGGGATTGTGGTGGGGTCCCTCATCCTTGCCAGGCCACACTGTCACCCCTACTGCTAAGGCCCTGGCAAAGCTGTGCTCCCCAAAACAACGACGACAACAACTGGCTGCCTCTCTGGAGAGCATGGAGACAAGCAGCTGGCCGCGTCCCTCCAGGAGCGAAAGGAGATGTGACTCGGGTCTGTCCGTGGGGCAGAGCCCGGGAAACGCCATCCGATCTGCCTCTCAGGTCAGTGTCGCTGGCAATAAAGTGCTCTTTTCTCATCCTGTGCTGGGTGACAGCCCCTGGGCAGGTCCGATGTGACCACTTCTCCACATTTCCCTTCCTGGAGATCATCAGCTCCGACTGAGCTGTCTCCAAGCTCCCGTTAACCACAGGATGCCGGCTGCGGAAGGAAGGTCCCAGCTACCTCCCAGGGACGCGTGTCGAGCGCTATTAGGAAATGTGACCAAGTCGCGGGAGGGAGGGGGCATTGGTAACTCCCCACCGGAATGGCTGCCCCGCCCCGCCCCTGCCATCGTCTGGCACACAGGGAACCTGCTCCCTAAGAAAGAGCAAGGCTCCATCGGGGACCAGCCCCCTAGAGACTGTAGGCGGGGCCGTCTGGTGGGAGGGAGAGGGGCGGCTCGCCCCACCGTGGCCGGGTCCCGAGGCACAGCCAGAGCAGGAGGGCACCGGCACTGGTCCAGCAGCCGCGTGGGTCTGCCCAGATCACGACCCCAGAATCCTTTCGGCGGCGCGTCTGTGGAAGACGTCTCCACGGCAGGTTGCAGGGCCGCCTGCTGCCTACGAGCATGGGAACTGACGAGGACCTCCTGGCCCCCGGGCCTCGGGCAACGCATCGCCGCACCCTGTGCTACTGCCCACCTCTTCCCTTCTCTACCGAGGACACCACTGTGGTTCCAACGGACTGTAAATGTTGTGACAGTAAAAAAAAAATAGACTGAGAACTTCCTGTGTGACCCCACGTTGTTGACACATCTGTTTAGATCTCAAAATTAAAATTACAGCTTACAAAGTCCTCCAGAACACAGCGAAGGACGCCACAGTGCCGCATTCCGTGGCAGAAAAACACTCAATCATGCATACATTATGCCACATAAAAGTGAGCTGCTTTGTTAATTTGAGTCATCAAAATTTATTAATCACTCATTGTGCGCGAGGCATTGTTCTGGGGACCATAATTGCAGCTGGAATACAAAGGGAGGGAAGGCACGCTCCGTCTCCCATGGCAACCACAGGCCTGCAGGAGAAGCTGGACCATTCCGCTCCACTGAAACCCAGTGCAAGTAACTAACTGAAGGAGTAAGTCAACATTACGGACGCCAAGGAGACGCAGCCATTAACTAGGAACCATAAAGGAAGACCTGGGCAGAGGGAGAGCATCTTCGAAAGCTCTTCTTCTAATACTGCCCGAACACAGGTGTGGTGTCCACCACGGCCCGGCCGGAGCCCCGTCAGCTTCCTGGACACCCTCTCCCGGCCTCATGTGCAGGTCACCAGGTACCACCTGCCTGTCCAATCGCCACTCATGAACTCTGGCTTCCACGTCTCCCACCTGGACTGGCCCCGCCTCCAGCCTTCCTCCCCAACCACACCAACCTTTGAGGAAATGTCAGTATCTGGACTAAAGCCATTCAGGGGCTCCACGCTGCCCTCAAGATGAAGTCCAAAGCCATGCTTAAGAGGCTCTTAAGCCCTAACTGGTGTGGCTCAGTGGATAGAGCATCGGCCTGCGGACTGAAGGGTCCCAGGTTCGATTCCGGTCAAGGGCATGTACCTTGGTTGCAGGCACATCCCCAGAAGGAGGTGTGCAGGAGGCAGCTGATCGATGTTTCTCTCCCATCGATGTTTCTGACTCTCTATCCCTCTCCCTTCATCTCCGTAAAAAATCAATATATTAAAAAAAAAAAAAAAGAGGCTCTTAAGGTCCCTTCTCTCGCTGCTCACGTCCAAATCTTTACTATGTCAGCTCCCTGCATGTGTCCTGCTAGACTCTAAGCTAGGAGCCTCTGCCTTACCCAACCCGATTCCATTCCATCCCACAGCATGCACTTCATGTATCACCATGGAGATCACTTCCTCAGTGACCTCAGATCTCGTCGCGTGGCTTCCTGTCCCATCATCAGCCACCTGGCATAGTGCCTGACCCCTAGTAGGTGCTTAGTAGGTGGTAGAGATAGATAGATAGATAGATAGATAGATAGATAGATAGATAGATAGATAAATATAGATGATAGGTAGATTTGATAGATGACGGAAGTGGGGGGGAGAGAGAGAGGAGGTAAATGAAGAAGGGAAAGTCTTTACATTCACCCGAGTTGTGAAGCATTGATAACTGACAACCGGAAGACACTGGGAATGCGCACTCAGCAGCACGTGCCTCAGTCCATTCAGGCTGCCATAACAGCAGAACTATATGGTGCACAGCTCTGGAGGCTGGCAAATCCAGGATCGAGGGGCCAGCACGGTCACCTCTGGTGGCAGCGTTCTGCCTCCTGGGTTGCAGCCACCCCTTCTCGCTGTGTCCTCGCATGCTGGAAGGGGCGGGGAGCTCTCGGGAGCCTCCTGATAAGGGACTAACCCATTCTTGAGGGCCTCACACTCATGACTTAAGCATCTCCTAAAAGCACCGCCTACTAAAACCATCACATGAGACCTAGATTTCAACATATGAACTTGGGAGGGGATGCCAACATTCAGACCACAGCAAGGCACTAAGGCTGGGAAGCAGAAAGCACAGGTCCTCCCTCGGCCCTTTCAAAAGAGAGGCGGAGATGAGAAATCCCCTCGGGAAGGCAGGTTGAGGCCTTGAAGGTCAGGCTGAAGCGGGAGATAAAACTTCCACCACCACCACCCCGGGTGGGAGTTGCTGGCCCACCTCAAACCATGAACAAAGGAAAGCATACCCCGGCCAGTGTGGCTCAGTGTTTGAGCATTGACCTATGGACCAAGAGGTCACTGGTTCGATTCCCGGTCAGGGCACATGCCCAGGTTGAGGCTCAATCCCCAGTAGGGGGCGTGAAGGAGGCAGTTGATCGAAGATTCCCTCTCATCATTGATGTTTCTATTTCTCTCTTCCTCTCCCTTCCTCTCTGGTATCAACAAAAATGTTGTTGTTTTTTAATTGAAGAGAAAGGAATGCTTCCTGATTCAGACTCCACAATCAGAACAAGACGTTGTCAGAAAGGAAGACTAGAGACCAATATCCCTCATAAACACAGATTTTTAAAAAAAATCTAAATAGAATGTCATTTCAGCAAATTATGCACCAATATATTAAATGAATAATAATATATCACAGCAAAGCAAGCTTTATTCCAGAAATGCAAAGGTTGTCTAACATTTGAAAATTAATCATTGTAATTCACCATATTACCAAACTACAAAAATAAAAGCTACATGATCATCTCAAATGAATAGAAAAGGCATTTTGCAAAATCCAACTTCTGATCCCCCTTAAAAGCTCTTGGGAAATGAGAAATGAAAGTGAACTTCCTCAAGCTGATAAGGACCACCTGTGCGAAGCTGCCGTGGTACCTTGTGGTGAATGTTTTCCTGTAAGATCAGGAACAAGACAGGGGTGTCTAACCTCACCCCTCCATCAATATTGTATTGAAGGTTCTGTCCAGTGCGCTCAGGCCAGAAAGAGAAATGAAAAGCATGCCGATCCACCAGGGAGAAGTGACGCAGTGTCCATTCTGAGATGAGTCGTCAATGACAATAATTCAATGAAATCTATCAATGCTACTTGGACAAATAAGTGAGCTTAACAAGACTGCAGGGTAGAAATAACACCAGCGCCCGCAAATCAATTTTCCTGCTATACCAGAAATCAATCAGAAATTTAAATATTTAAACTATCTCATTTACATTTAAAATATGGAAAATAAACAAGTCCAACAAAATATGTGTGTGAAATAAAATGTACACAATATTGCTAGGAGAAATTACAGACAAGTAAATGGAGAAATACACTTTGTTCAGAGGTCAGAAGACACAATAGTGTTACGATATCAATCTTCCCAAAATTTATTTAGAAATGCACAGCTATCCCAAACAGAATCCCATCAAAGTTTTTGTTAAACTTTACAAACCGACTCTAAAATTCACATGGAATTGCACAAGGACCTACAATGGCGAAAAGGGGTGGGGAAAAGAACATTGGGAGAATAACACCACCTCCCTGGAAGGCTTGCCAGTAAGTTAGCAATCAAAATAGTGCCTTATCGTCTTCAAAACAGATACCTAGGTTGAAAGAACAACATAGAGATTCCAGCCAATAGACGCACAAACACAAGCACTGAGGTAAGAAGGCAGGTTAGTGGGAAGGGATAGGGTTTAGAGCAAATGGTGCTGGGAAAACCAACTTTCTACATGGGGGAAAAAAACAACTTTGCAAGTTGCCTCACACAAATACAGGGAGTCCCCCCAAAAATGTATACACACTGTAACAGCTGATAGCTCGCTTTTGAAAATGAAATGTATTTTAATAAACACTGTCTTTATAATTATTCAAAGTGTGTGTACACATTTTTGGGACACCCTATATACCATACCCATGGTATATATCCATTCCACATGCAGAATTTAACGCAAAGTGTTTCATAGACCTTAAAGGGAAACCTAAGCTATAAAACTTCCAGAAGAAAATAGAGACGGAGGAACATATCTGTGACTTTAATTTAGGTAAAAAGTTCTTGGATCCACAAAAGAAAAAATTTTTAAATTGGTGCTCATTAAAAAACTATAGATTTCTCCTCTTCGAAGGGCACTTTAAGAGAATGAAAAAATACTGGAGAAAAAACATTTGCAAATCATACACCTAATAAAGGACTTGAGTCCAGAGTATACAAAAGCACTCTTGCAACTCAGTAATAAAAAACAAGCAACCCAATCAAAACATTATCACAAAATTTAAATAAACATTTCCCCGTAGAAGGTATGCAACTAACTAATAAACACATGAAAAGTTGCTTAATACATTAAGAAACTAGCAGTTAAAGCAGCAATGAGGTACCATTTCACATTTATTAGGTTGGCTTTAGTAATTTTTAAAAGACCATGACAAATGCTGGGGAGAATGTAGAAAAACTGGCACCCTCACGCATCGCTGGTTGGAATGTACAATGGTGCATCTGCTTGAGAAAAATGTGTGTCTCAGAAAGTTAAACATAAATTGGCCATATGATCTAGCGATTCCACTCTTAGGTATACACCCAACAGAGTGAAAATACGCATTCACTCAAAAGCATTTGGTTATTTCTTTGATGTATATTATGAACATTTACTGATAATATCCCCATATTGGCAACAGCTTAAGTACCCATCAATTGCTAGATAGACAATGGAAAACCATTCTGTAGTAAAAGGGAAAGAGTGGAGGTACGCTCTACAACATGGGTGAACCTCACAAACATTATGTGAGTGGAAGAAACCGGACCCAAGAACCCACACAGTGTATGGTTTGATTTACGAGAAATACCCAGAAAAGGCAAAGCTACACAGAAAAGCAGATGTGTGGTTGCCCAGCCATCACCCTGAGGTGAAGAAGAGATTCTAAAGCTGATTAATGGTGATGGTTGCACAACTTGGTCAATTCGCTTTAAATTTAAAAAACAAATTTACATTTAAGAAGCATACTTAAAAGGGTGACATATCTGCTATGCAAAATATGACGATCAAGATAGGTTAAAACAAGCCAAAGGAGTGGTTCAAAAATGTACTAAGTGTGTCCCCAAAGTTTTTCGAGGATTTCTGATCAAAACTGTATTTTAGGGAGATAACTCCTATAGTTGTTTGAAGGACGGATCAGATACGTGAGCACGACAGGCCTGAAGTAACAGGGCTACTAAATATGATACCTTTCGGTGGAACACGTACCGGGTGTAAAAATCTGAGGTTAATCGAGGCCCATTTCAAAAGCTCAGGCCCCAGAGTAGACAAAAGACTCTCCTCGCTTCCTCAACATCTCGCCCCAAATAACAAACCCCCGGGGCAGGCAGAATCAGAGCCCAGTGAGGGCAGTGCCTCCGACTCGCAGCCGCCTTCTTGGCTCTGACACTTGACAATGTTGGCACAGCGTCTGAGTCACACTTCCCTGATGCAGCAGAAGTCTGTCTCCTGTCCCAGCACATCCTGTCGCTGTGACAAGTCGGAAATATGACAGGGCTGATGTTCTGTGCCAAACTGCATTCAGCAGGTGACTGAAGTCCCTTCGCTGCCTGAAAACTAGAGCCATCTGCCAGCTGGAGGCGAGTGACCTCCAACACGGAGTTTAAGAGCAGGTGATGTCCATGCCATTCTGGTTGGGAAAAAGTGTCTCGCTCCAGTGCACATACAGTGCGTGGGTCAAAGACAGGATGTTTTGCAACATCAAGGGTTGCCCGAGCTTAAATGACGGGGACTGCCTCCCCAACAATTCCTTGCTTAGATTTCTAGGAGAATCACTGCTTCCTCTTAAAATCTTCCCTTAATCACGCCCTAATGTGATCCTTCCTCCAAAACCTTCCTGAAACCATCACTATTTGGACTTTGGTCTTGGCTGCCTTTGAACCACGGCCAGTTGTACACGATGTGCTGGACCAGGCAGCAGACACGTCTGCTCGGTTGTCACTCACGCTGACATCGCCTCTCATTCCGTCACCCGGGAGGGACCATCCCTTTCATATGTCGGAAATCCAACCACCGTCCATGGCACCCTCTCAGGTTTTGGTGAAGGTTAAGTAGGAGGTAGTGGAGCTTGGATGCGGCTCGCACGGTGGGAAGCCGGCCTGGACGATGGAGCTGTGCGGGGCGGGCAGGCTGGGAGGGACCCTGACGGGAAGGACCAGTGTGTGCTGGAACTCACTCGGGGCCCAGGGCTCCCTCCTCTGAAAGAGAAGCTCCATTCCACAGTGTAAGTGCTCAGGCTGACCCAGGAAGTCACAGGGAGACACTTTCTAACGTCCGAACAGCGTGAGCTCCACAGACAGACGCCCGGTCAGACGTGAAGTCACCGAAGGAACCGGAGATCAGGCAGCTGGAAAGAGTGGTGTCAGGTGACCAGCGCTGAGACTGTGATCAAGCGTGGCCGCTGTTTCTTCTCCCACGTACGTCCTGTCATTTCATGCTTATCAAAATCCCAGAACATTAAGTAAAGATTATGCCGAGTATGGGTCAACGGAGGAATAAAAATATCGAATCTACATTAGGAAGATGTATAAAATCATTCATGTGAGAGTTTACATTTTCAAAGAGGCAAACATGTTATTAGAAAAACTCAAATATATTTAACTAGAGGCCCGGTGCATGAAAATTCATGCACTCAGGGGGTCCCTCAGCCTGGCCTGTGCCCTCTCGCAGTCCAGGACCTCTTGGGATGTCCACCTGCTGGCTTAGGCCCACTCCCCGAGGGATCAGGCCTAAGCTGGCAGTCAGACATCCCTCTGGCAGCCCGGGAGCCCTCTGGGGAGTCCACCTGCCGGCTTAGGCCTGCTCCCCAGGGGATTGGGCCCAAGTTGGCAGTCAGACATCCCTCTGGCAGCTTGGGAGCCCCCGGGGGAGCAGGCCTAAACCTTTAGTCGAACATCCTTAGCGCTACTGCCTGTCACTGCACTGGCCAGCCATGAGCTGGCTTCTGGCCTGAGCCGTGCTCCCCCTGTGGAAGCTCATTGACCACCAGGGGGCAGCTCCTGCATTGAGCGTCTGCCCTCTGGTGGTCAGTGCACGTCATAGCGACCAGTCATTCCCTGGTAGTTCAGCAATTAGGGTCAATTTGCATATTACCCTTTTATTATATAGGATGTTTCATGCCAAACAATTAACTTGTTTCCTATGATTTTATACAACAATAGTCAAAAAAGTATTTGCCTCTATTAACAGATCATAGATTCTTTACCTAAGATTGGAAACTCCCTAATATTTAAGAAAAAATGTTTTTATATATTTTTGCTTCCTTTTCTAAGGTGGAGACCCCTAAGTTTCACCCAATTTGCAAAGAAGTCCATGACTCCCCAGGTGTGCAGCTGTGCCCACCCCTGCAATGGGACGGCTGATGGGGCGACAGCACAGCACAGAGCTCAGAAGCCTGCTCACCTGTGAGCGCTGCGGACAACGGGTGCCCTCCAGGAGCCGGCCCCACAGTGTGTGCCTCACGCAGCCGCAATGCCTGCCCCACGACAGCACCGAGGCTCGCAGGGAAATCGGAGCCCACACACAGCCTCTGTCCAAGTAGGACACGAGGAGCAGATGGCAAAGTGCCGGGAAGGCTGTGCCTCTGCCAGGGGGAGGGGGGGTGGGGTGTGGGGTGGGGAGGCTGCAGGGCCTGCAATGAGGAGTGAGTCAGACACAGAGTTAGGGTCAGGGGCCGAGAACGCTCACAGCCCCCAGAACCCCACATCTGTCACTGCCCCTGACCACGGCGGCCTCCAAGGAGCAGGGCTGACACTCTGCCTCCACCTTCTGACATCCTTCAGCTGATTCTACTCAGGAGCCATACAAAGAAGGGGATTCTGGGAATACTCCCGACTCCACATGGCCAATTTAACACCCAGCAAACCTCCCATGCCATAGTTCTACTGCCCCGAGTCTAAAAGTGCTGGGAAAACACAAAAGACAAGACACTATTTCAAGGACATGAATGAACCTAAAAGAAATTACGAAAGTACTCGGAGGCTACAAATAACGCCAGTGTAGGACATTAGGGGGGCGCACATCTGGTGGCTGCCAGGTCACAGGGTGACCTCCGTGACCCAGGGCTCCCACGGTCCGTCCCTGCAGAGTGACGGCACAGACAGGCAGGAGCCCCAAGGGACCTGCACGGAAAGTGGACGTAAGTTCTAACCTGCAAACGAAGAACTTGGCTTCATGGCCCCGACTCAGGTTCTGACAGGGGGGCCCCGCCTCACCAGGTTGGGGAACCACACCTCACTGTCTGCAGGACCCCAACCACACAAGCTGAGCGGGAAGATTAAAGTGGCCTCGGGGGGTAAGTCCCTTGGCTTCCTGCCAGAGGCAAATCCAAATACTCCCCAAAAGAGTCCCCAACATAAGGAACGAACAAACCAAAACATTAACAAGGCGCATGAGCAACAACTAGAAAAAATAAACAGCATCGGACTCAGTAAAAATAGCAGATTCAAAATGCAAAATAATCGTATTTCATTGTGTTATGAGCAAACAAAAGAGAGACACAAAATATTGACAAAGCACGAGAGATGAATGATTACACAGATTTTAAAAAAACAACAACACAGAAAAACCCTTAACAAAATAAAAAAGATACAGTGACATTAAAACGCATGGGGTTACAGCCGATGCGGAGAGACCTGGTGGGCGGGGCATAGGCCTGGAGGAAGACCGAGAGTACAGAGTGGAGAGAGAGAGGAATGGAAAATACGAGAGAAATGACGAGTGAGGTGAGGGAGGCTAGCATACGTCTAACGGAAGTTTCAGGAGGGAATGAAGAGATGGGGAGAGGCACTATTTGAAGATATACTGTCCACGATGCTTCCATACACAGGAAAGATGTGTCATCCAAATCACGAAAACAATGAGTCCCAAAGAATGAACAACAACAAGTACCCGTTAGAATCCTATCAGAGGAGAAGCGGTGGGGCGCTGAAGTCCGGGATCGTAAAAGCAGCCGAGAGGAAAGACGGAGGGATGAGTAGTCGGGCAGCTCGTGGGCAACAAGGGTGCCCGGAGGACAAGGTCCCAGTCCAGACGGGGCACCCAACAGCGCCCAGGAAGGAGGGCGGGCCAGAGGGCGGAAGGAAGGACCGCAGCGGGAAACAAACGCCGCATCCTCTGCACACTGAGCACTCCGACCCCGGAACCACGCGCTGGCGCGTTCTCGGCCTCCTATGAAGCGTCACGCCCACACAGCCTCAGCCCCGACTGCGTGCTACCTGGAGCCCTACCACCCAGATGGTGCGGTGGAGAGATCCCGGGGTCCCCCGGCCCCAAAGTCAGCTGACAGGCAGGAGTTTCCCCTGCGAGGAAAGGGGTGAGGTAGGGGAGGGGGGCTCGGCCACCTCCCTCCCCAGTCAGGGCAGAATCCTTTGCCCTCTCCCCCACGTCCGTCTCTGCGGAAGCCATGAAAGTGTGCCGGGCCCTCATCTGGACAGGGCACCCTAACACGCTCCACAGCCCCGCACTGACCGCGCTCAGCAGGGCCCAGAGCCCCGGGAGTGACGCGGGGTCCAGGAAACCTGCCTGTGACAACGCCCGCGCCCGAGCCAGGCAGCCCTGGCGCCCGTTCGTCAGCGAGAACCTGCAGCCGAGAGGAAAGACGGCACGTTTTGCTCAATTGAGAGTCTACTTGAAATTAATGGGGAATAAATGTTCCAAATTCAAACCTTTCAAGGGACAATTTTCATTAAGCCCGGGCTCAGCTTCATTTCCGATCCACCGCCGCGAGGAGGGACAGCTGCTGGGCCCAGGCACCGTGCGGGAGGCGCTGAGGCCGCGCACTTTATAGAAAGAGCAACCGCCCTCTGAGGCTCACGGGAGGAAAGGGGCGTCTGTGCGAATGTGAGGACGTGTGATCGCAGGGCGCGGGCCCCCCCGAACCCTGGAGGCTGCGTGGAGGTCATGGGCACATCGGAGGCACCACACACCTCGCCGTGACTCTCCCATGGACACGGGGATCCTGGCCAGCTGGGGAGCGGTGAGGGGTGGACAGCCCCCCGGAAGCAGGACATGGTCCTGGTCCCCGCACAGCCGGTATGCGACGGCGTGGGCAGGGTGCTGCGGCGGGGGGGGTGGGGGAGGCGGTGCAGGGGGGCTGATGTCCTTCGGCTCGTCCCACCTCCCGTTGCCTGGCTCCACGCCCAGCACAGCCCGGGACTTGGGGTCGGACACAGGACAACACGAGCTCCCACGACGTCATGCAAGTTTCCAACCAGCGGGTGAGGGAGGGCGGGGACACATACACACACACACCAGACTGCTCCCTCTCATGGTGCTAGAAAGCCGCTTCGACACCAAGCCAATTCTGTGTAAACGACGCCAGGGACACCGAACACAGCCTTAGACAGTGACACTTCAGCTGCAACCCCACCCCCCGCAGACGCCAAGGGGCGTGGTGAACCCAGAGCCCCCGCGCACAGGGCTCCGCCATTCACACGAGAGGAAGGAGTGGGGCATAGAAACACTTGATGCAAGTTGGATGGATAAACAGATGAGTAGATTGTTAAACTCTGTTGGCTGGACGGATGGATGCGTCACCTCAATGCCCGCCGTCCCATAGCTCACAGGCTCTTATGAGAAGGCCCAGCCTCCAGGCCATCCGGTACCTGACTCCTGAGGAGTCCGGTTGCTGGAGCCCACTGGCCAGCGACTTCAGAGCCCTCTCCTGGCCGAGGACCGCTTCCGACCCTCTGGCCCTTGGCGGGACTCCCTCTGCTCACAGGTCCCACGTGGGTCCCGGGCAACGCGCTCACAAGGCCCCCCTGAACTGGAAAGGCTCGCGCACCTGCCCAGGTTTCCCACCCACCTCATCTGCTAACACGTGTTTAACGACAAAGAGCGGACGACTCTGATGCGACCATCTGATTCTGCAGGCAGCTTAGTGCTCGTGGATCCCACGGGTGAGCTGCGGCGGACACCCGGCCCCAGCGCCCACGGGGCATAGAGCCCTGAGGAGGAGGTGCTTGGCAGAGCCTGGCTACAAATGGGTGTCCACAGGCGGCCCCTGTCTGTTCGCTGTGGACGGTCTTAGAGAAGGGGGGACCCCTACCAAGATTCTGAGGTCAGGGTCACCGGTGGAGTCGGAGGATGGGGACTCAGGAGAGTCGCTCTTTCCAAAGCTTTTTTCACATACAGAGTTTCAAGGGATGGTCCTGCTGCATCCACGTGGCGACCCAGCCCATCCAAACCCACTCCAACAGGCCCAGCGGCGGAAGTGGGGACTCGGGACAAGGACTCCTCCTGCCCGGGATGCGCCCCTCACAGAAGCAGGGAGCAGCCTGGGGTCCTTACCATGGGCCCGAGGCACCGCACCCGGGTGACACTGACAGACAGAAATCTTGCTATCCGCCCGCACAGCTCAGCGGAGAAACCTCTCTCTGGTCAGCCGACACGGTGGCCACCAAGGGCCAGGGGCCTGCATCCTGGTGCAGAGCCAGGGGGTAGCAGGTGAGTGCCACACGGGGGGCGGGGGGGGGGGGAAGGGGCAGGGGGGGACGGACGGCGGGGGAGAGGGGTGCAGGGCTTCCTTATAGAGCCACCAGGTCCATACAGGAGATGCTCTGCTTGGCCCTGTGGGAATTTCAGATTAAACTCTACCTAAAAAAACAGAAAAGCGTTTTAGAAGGACGCGGCCAAGGACACGGGAGCACAGCGGGAGGAGAGGAAAGCGGCGGGGCCTGAATTGCCGCCTCGGCCACTCACAGCTTTTCCTCCCCGTCGCTCAGCCGAGACGCGTGAGAGGGGAGGTGTCCGGGACCCTCCAGCTTTTAAAGATTCCCAGTGAACCATGTTACTCTCGAAAATGAAAACACGATTCATTTGTGACTGAAAGTGCGGTTTGAAAGGCACTGCGTTTCTATCCAGAAACAGTAACTCTTGGTGTCTTGGGGGGAGGGGTGTGGAACTCAAGGGCCACCCACCCTCTCTTCACACAAAGCTTTGCTCCCCCATCAGGCGAGGGGTGAGCGGCCTCCGCCCCGAGCGCCCGGCTGATGTTCACCTCCCGTGGGGGCAAACCAGCAGGTCCCAGGCCCCGGGGCTCTGGGGACCAGCAGCGGGGTCCCATTTATCTGTCTGTCTGACAAATTCAGGGTCTCCGTTTTTATAAGGATTCGCAGGATCAGGACCTTCCTGGATTCCTTTCTGACAGGAATCAGTATGGAAATAGATGCTCTCTCTGCTGGAATGTTATCAACCTTGATTTGGAAGCAGGTGGCAATCAGTTTGTATTTATTCTGGGAGCTCAGCTTGGACCCGATGTTATTTCTGAGGAACTCCGTACCCTCTGAGGAGACACACTCCACTCCGATGTGGTGATGACGTGCGGTAACTAAGAGCCCCCTCTCCTAATCAGTCTGATTGGAAATTCAACTGAACTCAATGTGCCCCTCAAGAGGGAGTCCCCAAGCGCAATGTCTGCAAGCGTGCAAACCACACAGTTGCAGGTGCCAACATCCAGGGAGCCGCCGCCCCGCTCCACCCCGCCCCGCAGCAGCCCCTGCAGCCCCCGCATCTTCGCTGCGGTGCACAGCGACCAGGTAGAAGCAGCACCCAGCACCCAGCACCCAGCACCCTGGGCGGGCCTGCTGTCAGGGGGCCGGTACCTGGACCAGCGCCTCTTGCTGGACGTGGGAACCAAGAACAGGCTCTCCATTTGCAGGTAAGTCAGAGTGACGCCCGGTTCCCATCACACCTCTGTGGTATTTCCTCCATCACACTTCTCCCAATTGTAACTAAACTGTGACACGTGATTACCTGAGGAATGCCCATTTTCTCTTGTTTGTTTCTATTCGTGTTGAGTGCCCATCTTCCCCGCCAGGTGAAGGTTGTTATGGCAGGAACCTGTCTCCTTAATCCCATTATCCCAGCAGGAATGCCGTGCCAGACATGGAGGACATGCAGTGAGCAGTGGTGAAGGAATCGATCAATCAGCTGATGAATGAATGAATCAATCAATTAATCAATCAATCAATGTTCTATTTTCTCTTTGGGGAAGTCGGTGGCATCATCAGAGAGAACGGAGGTGGGGCACTTTCTCTCTGATGTAGTAATCCGTGTTGGAATAAGGTTACATGGATTCCTCTTACAACCTCGATGTGTTTGGATCCCAGAGCTAACTGACCCCAACAGACCCCGTGACGGTGAGCGCCAGACTCATCCCAGAGCAGAGTCCACAGCCTGGACAGACCCCGTCCTCAGTCATCCTCGCGGGGGGCGGCAGAGGGGGGACATGATGACCCATCTGGGCCCGTACCCAACGGCAGTCTCCTAACTGCACTGGAGCCCGGGCCGCCCCTCCCCACAGGGCATGTGGCACGCAAATCCCTCCACAGCGCGTCCAGAAAGACATTCGCAGAAGAAGGGCCTCGTTCCAAATTCAAAATGCTCTCAGCCGCAAGGGCGCGGTGCATTTGAGGGAACAGTCCTGCTGTGTACAGGGTCCAGAGGAAATGGTCAGGTGTGTGCTTTCTTTGCACATGCACACCACACACAGCTTACACACACGCACCACCCACCACACACACAACATGCACAACACACAAATACACAACCCAACACACATGCAACACAACATACACAAGATATACCCACAACACACACATATACACGCAACACAAAAAAAAACACACACAACACAGCATATACAACACAATGTACACACAACACAGCATGCACGCAACACACAACACCCAAACACAACACAGCATGCACAACACACATGACATAACATACACCTATACACGTACAACACAATATACACAACACAGCATAGACACACGACACACATATAAACACATATGTGTGCATGACTTGCATGCAGTACACATGACACATGCATACAACATATAAAGACTCACAACTCCTACACACACACACTGGACCCTGTTTGGGGAGCCCGAGCAAACTCAAATCTAAAAGCACAATGTTGAAGTTGCATCAAGCTCCCCATCCCAGGAGTGTACACGTGGGCTGTGCATGGTGACTTCCTCCCCGGGGAGGACAAGGTGGACGGGGGCGGGTAAGCGTAACTTGACAGTGGACACACCTGACAAACATGACCTTGGCCAGGTGGTCAAGGTCAGCATCCACAGCAGGAAGTCATGTTGACGGCCCGTATCCTTGATATGATGTGATAAAAATGGCACTTCCTCTGTGGTTTTCCTTCTAAAACCACATAACCCCGATCTAGTCCTGAGAAAACATCAGGCAATTCCCAACGGGGTGCATCCACAAATAGCTGCTCCATACGCCTCCAACTGTCAAGGTCACCAAAAAGAAAGACGACTGAGAGACTGCCACAGCCACAAAGAGCCTACGGAGACAGGAGACGAAATGAAATGTGATGCCCGAGGTCGCGTCCAGGGACAGAAACAGGGCGTCAGGTAAAAACCAAGAAGGAAAGAATAAAGCATGGGCATCTATAACCACGTGTCTGTACCGTGCGTTAGTTACAGCGCAGGCACCGTAGAAGAGTGAGGTGTTAATAACGGGAAACGGGGGTGTGGAATATGACGGGGCACTCTGTCTACTGCTGCAACTTTCCAGTAAATCTAAAACTGCTTTAACATTAAAAGTTAATAAAAACTGAAGATATTCGTTTGCTGTGGGTGTGTTTGGACCCACGTCCTCCCCCTCCTCAGTCTGGCCGGAGCACGGGGACCCATTCTCCGTTTGTTCCCTTGGAATTTGCAAGCTGACCCCTAAAGGGGTCATTGCAGGTTCCAACAGCGGAAGAGGAAGGACATGCATGCCTGTTATAAATAGGATCATTTAAAGTGAAATTGTCGCATCGTGACCCAGTGCAGCATGTACAACCTAAAGAGCAAGGCATTCTGGACCCACCATCACCCATTTAAAAAATTCGAGGACAGGCCAGCTGGAAATCTTACCTATTTCTGGTTTTTTCCCTCTTAAACTTGTATTTCCATTCTCCTCCCACGAACTTCATCCCAATGGAATCAATGTTTATGCAGAAAATTGTGCCATTCATCATCCTATCATCCTTCTCTGCTCAAGAATATTGGATATGTGTGTGTGTGTGTATGTGTGTGTGTGTGTGTGTACTTTGACTTCTAGTGACCATAAGATGCTAAGTGATAAAAATAATTTCTGTCTGGATTGAATTTTTCCACATTATTACAAGTGCACAATCAAAACAGCATAAATGTAATCTATGTTTTGATAGATACATATCAAACAAAAAAATGATACTTTATTAAAGTGCACTATTGAATGAAATGGGGCTGATTTTTCCAAATAGTCCATGAGTTTTCGGATGACTCTAGTACTGATTGCTAGATTGGGTTTGGGGTCAAAGACTGATTCTATTTCCATTTACTTTTATAGATGTATGAACTGAGAAAACTCGCTCACCTAAAATGTGTAGATGAGAATGGAGTTTTGGTATAGCTGTATTACTCAAAGCTTTGGACTTCTTCCAAGATACAGGATAAAAATTACATAGCAAGCGCTCTCTCTCTCTCTCTCTCTCTCTCTCTCTCTCTCTCTCTCTCTCCCTCTCTCTCTCTCTCTCTCTCTCTCTCTCTCTCTCTCTCTCTCCCCCCCCCCCGCATCCTTCGGCTCTCTCTCTCTCTCTCTCCCTCCCTCCTTTGGCTCTCTCTTTCTCTCTCTCTCTCTCTGGCGCACCCCCATGCATTTCCCCATCCCCTTCTCCCAAGTGCCTTTTCCTTCCCTCTTGCTCCTAAGCTCTCAGGGCCCTTCCTGTGCATCTGTAACTTGTTTTCTTCTCTGGCTCACTTCTTCTCCCTCTGCGAAAGCTAAATAAGCTTTTGCTTGTTAAAGAGAGGAAAAAGCACATACACATAGCAAGCTCTCATTTAAATGAGTTGAAATCTCAAATGAACAACTAGACTAGGTCTTCATTCTGTTTTGCCTGGAAACCCAGTCATTGGAACCATTTCACTTGCAAAAAAAATGCAGCTCACCCCTTAGCACATTTGTTTTCCCAACACGTCCGCCACCTCTCTGGCTCCCGACTGGCTGCTGGTCTTCATCCCCAGGTGTGCGGCCGGGTCCGACCCAGGAGGGCAGGCGTCCTGCTATGGCCCGCCTTTGCCTTGCGGGGAGGGAGAAGGGCACAGCATCTCACCAAATGCACAGGCGAGGGAACACGGAGGGGCCTCGTGGACGGGGTGAGGCTGGCTCCCGGGGTCCTGGGCAGAGCAGCAGAGTTGTGACCAACCTGGGCTCTGGGGCCGATGACACTCGCTGGAGGCAAATAATTTAACCTCTCCTAGCGCAGTGTCACAGTCCGAGAGCGAGGATCGCGGTAGGGCCCTGGGACTCTCCTTAAGTATGAAATCCCGTGGACGTGGACACAGCCCCTCCACAGATCCCTGTCTCAACGAGAGGGGCAGCGGGTCATCCAGGTGACCTGGCCAAGGGCGCCGCAGAATGTCAAACGTATCTGACCGACAGCCTGACGCCCGCTCTGGGCCAGGTCACATCAAGGACTCAGCCACAGCCCTGTCCCCAGGGAAGACCCAACACCTTCTGCAGACCCTGGAGGCAGGGCAGCAGGTGGCCGCACCCTGAGAGGATGTGGTGCCCAGGCCCCCGAGGTGCCACCGCCCGTTCCTGCTCCCCCAGGGCACAGCAAAGGAGACTTGCTGGCAGAGCCGAGGCTGCCTGCGTGGACGCCCAGAAATCCAGCTGGCCCGGGACGGAGGGCTGCGGGGAGGTGCTCCACCCCCGAGCCCTCAGCTCCCCTGTACTTAGGACGACAGCGGGATAAGGATAATGACCACGTAATTATCGTTTACCATGAGTAGCTTTGTTTCTGAAATAAAATGTAGCCGTGGGCTGGTTCCTATGCAGGAGGAAGGACACAATCTCACTTCTAGGAGTGGGTCCCCTGAGGGCGGAGCGCCCAGCCCACATCCAGCCAGAGGCCGCCCGTCACAGGCCCGGGGCACCCACGCAGCTGGCCCTGCTCCAGGGAGCAGGAACCTCGGGGCCACGGATTGCAGGCCGCAGACCAGCACGCGTCAGGACGGACCCAGCCTCCGGGCCTCGCGCTCCTACATCCCCAGGAGCCTGGGAGGTCTCTCCAGGCTGACCAGGGGCACGCGCCCATTTTCCTTCCATCCGTTTGAGGAAACCGAGCACAGAATTGCACTTCCCGTTTTAGTTGAGCTACAAATGCCGTAACGGCTACTTTGAAAGCTACTGCGGCTTTGTAATATTGCCTTCAAGAGCCGAAGGACAATTACTGACCAAAAACAAAAAGCAATGTATGCAGATGGTCCCTTGCTATGGGGGTCTCTTAACAACATCAGGCTGGAGGGACACCCAAGGGGGATTGTTGGGCGATACCTCCGATGTCCTGCGCCCGCGTCTCCTGACACTTTGCAGCCTCTGCCTGTGCCCTAAACGTGGGTCTGACTGCTAACGACGCTGGCTGCTTCCCGAGGTTCCCCCCAGAGTCGAGCATCGTAATTAAAATTCACAGCAGCTGCTGCTAAAAACATGTAATCTATGCACTGAGGAAAACCAGCAAAACAAAGAATTATACCAGGCCTGGAAAATTGTTTAAGAGAATTTCAAACAATGAAGCAAACAAACACGGAAAAGGGACCGTGGTACTGGCTCGCTCCGTCAATAGAATAAAAAGACCGTCTCCGGGGAGGATGCTGGCCCCCGCCCCTCCGCTCGGGCTGGCGGGAAAGGGCCCAGCAGAGGAGAGTCCTGCCCTTTGCCAACCATCAGTCTAGACCCTGGAAGAAAAGAGGGGGACCTGGCGTCTCCCGTTCTCCCCGCCTCTGGCAGCAGCCGGTCACCGCCTGACTCTCCAGGTCGCCGGCCTGCAGCGGTCCCGGCCCTGCATCCACTGGGAGGCGGCCCGGAGACGGACGGTCCTGGGCTCCCAGGCTCCTCCCGCAGGGCACCTTGTTCTCGGACCCGTCAGCCTGGCTGCCACACCTGCTGGACCTGCTCGGGCAGCACCGGTGTCTGTGGCATGGAGGTGGGAGGGCACAGGTGGCTGCACAGCTTTGGGTCCCCAGAGGGTGCTGACCCGGGCTGGGGCTCCCCTTTTCCACACAAAACCACCCTCAGGGGCAGTGCCCCGCCCGGCGGGGCCTGAGCTGCGCCCACATGCAGCCCGCACCAGCCTCTCCCCAACGAGGGGGTTCTGACCCTGTGCCCCTCCCTGGACGGAGCTGGAGGAAGGAAAGCCACGGCTGCAAGGAGGCGCTCAGTCCTCCTGGAAACAAGAGCTAGGTGTGCTCGCAGCTTGAGCCCCGGCGGGTGGACAGTGCATATATGTGGCCAACACGCAGCCATTAAAATTTGTCAACATCAGTTCAAATGTGTGCTCCAGGGTCACGGACCAGGAGGCCTCCGTGCTGGAGGCGAAGTCCAGCGGGTCATAACAGATGCGAGAAGTCCTCGAAAGGTTGAATGGACTCTTTCAGCAGGGCTGCAAGTCTGCATGTTATTACTTGCTGCTGGAACAGCCGAAGGCAATTCCCCCGACCTGATGGGCCTCTGCTGCTTACCAAACCTTACCTTTGATATGTATATCTGCTTTGCTAGAGGGAAAAATGTGTGAATAAAAAGCCCTGGGTGCGGAGATTTGGAGATTCGAGGAGCTTAGTCACTAGAACTAAGTTTCCATCTGGCACCCCAATAGGCCTTCCACATTCATATTTCTTCTCCAGTCTCTCATTCATTTACGCACAGCCTCTTCTCCAGATTCCTTGAACCCTTGTAGATGGGAAAAGACCCCGGCACCTCCATGCCTGCCCTTCTACCTCGGACCCTCAGCACCCTCTGCAAGGACATGCTGACAGCTGGGGCATGTGTCCACGTCCGCCAGGCTCTGTGGGCTCCTCATGGACCCCCAGACAGTGCTCAGTAAATGTTGGTTGAGTGAAGGGGACAGAGCAGTTGAGCCCCCGCTGCCCTGTCCTCCACCCGCAGCCCGGTGCCCACAGAACAGGCAGGTGTGATGTCTGTTCCACTGGCCGTAACCAAGGGGCCTCACACTGTCCTCACAGCAGCGTCCACCTCCTTGGACACTTCCTAGCATTTCAAGACACCTATGTGCATCTGGACCACAGCAAACTGCACGTTCTGAGAGTCTAGGGAGACATTGATTGGCCCCGGCTGAGGCACCATGCCAACACACGGCAAGGCTCACCGAGGTGGCCTGCCCACAGGGCCCGGTCACAGGCCCCACAACCACCCTCAGGCTCCCAGCGCCTCTCTGTGTGCATGGGCGCTGCTCCGGCTGCTCCGGAAACCAATTTTTCTCCAGCAAAGCCCGTCCCCAGCCCTCGCTGGCGGTGCAAACAGCTCCTCCCTGCGAAGGCTCCCGCTCACGGCCAGCGCCCACGGCATGCAAATGTGTCTGCGAACGCAGATACAATCACGGCGCATAATTGAAATTTCAAAATATGAAGAACCTAGAGTTTTAGGGATTTGGTTTTATAATAGAAATAAATAAAGGCTTGCCATGTTGGCAAATAAAAGCTGACAGTTAAGAAATTGGATTTGCATACCAAATATATTCCATTATGAATTAATCGGCAGCACACCCTGCTCTGAGTCAGTCCGTAATTGGGGGTGAGGGAGGAGGGGGCAGGCATTGGCCCATCAAGACTTTCTACCCAGAATGGCCCGTAATTGTGAGCCCCCCACCCCGCCAGAGAGCCCCAGGCGGGCGGAAGGCGGGGGAAGCGGCCAGGCGGTCCACTGTGTCTCCATGACAACAGGAGGAGGACACCTGACGTGGGTCAGCTTTGCTGTGTCCGGGAGATGTCCATGGTCACCCTGGTCACACCTGGAAGAGCTTTGAGCATGCAGACAGGGACAGGCTCAGGCGCCCTTCAGAGAGGGACAGGCTCAGGCGCCCTTCAGAGAGGGACGGGCTCATGGGAACACAGCCCAGGAGACTGAAGGGACTTAAAGTAGGGGAGCGCCTGCGTGTGTGTCTCGAGGACCCTGAGGGACATGCTTCCTCTAACCCACTCTTCCCTCTCCTGGGGCCCCCCACGCGGGGCAACTGCTCCTGGTCACCTGGAGACGCTCGCCCTGTCCCTGCAGCTGCAGGACACAGCGGTGGCCTCTAGCAGGGGTCCGTTCGGGTCAAGCGGCCAGTGACAAATGAACCTCGTGCCCACCCTCCTTTCCTCTGGAGCGCAGACTGGAGCCAACACCACTTCCTCGCACAACCCCAGGGGGCGCGATTCACAAAGGGTCCGCGGGAAGGGTCCCACCCGGAAGGGAGGGGGCGGGGGCGGAGAAAGCGGGCAGGTCAGGCAGGCGCTGGGGAGAGAAAGGCTGGGATGTTACAAATGTGTCCTTGTTTTCGTGGAAGTGGGAGCACAGGAGCTTGGTCACCCGATGCAGGAGGATTTTTATCTCATCACTAAGTGGGGGGCAGGGGACTGCAGCGGGCTCCTGTGCAGACGGCAGGAGATCTGGAGGCCTCAGTGTCCTTGTTCCAGCTCTCACCGTCCTCTGCACGGCCCTCGTGGCGTGTCGCGTGGGAATGAGTTCCTGAGCAGCAGCCTCTGGACGTGCGGGGCCCTGGGGAGAGGAGGGCGAGGACAGCCGGGCAGGTACGCGCTCACAGGCGCCCAGCAGTTCACGGGGCACGTCCCTGGGCCAGCTGGGGCGGAGGAGGCCGGGGATCCGCACCAAGTAAGGCCCAGCGGGGCGGTCCACAGGGAGAAAGGACTCCCCACCGCCACCCCCCGTCCCCCACCCCTTGGCCCCCACCCCCTGGCCAGTGAAAATCCGCCCTCCCAGCCGCCTGAGCTGGTTATGCTCGCGTGAGGCCGGACAGAGTCCGCGGACCACCGGTGGCAGAAAGGAAACCATGGGCTCCATCTTATAAAATAATGTCTTACCATTTCCATCGGCTCATCTCTGCGTGTCAGGAAAGGGCCTGGAGTCCCCAGCGCTGCGAGTGAGCCGAGCAGACCAAACCCTGGGTCACAAGGTCACGTGTAGCGAGGGAGGCCGACACACACCGTGAACGTGCTGGTGGCCAGGTTGTGTCTCTGAGGTTCTGGGCACAACGGGGATCGGCCAGGAGGGTTTGCACAGGAGAAAGTCTAGCCTGGTGGGTCGGTCCAGCCGCAGCCACGGACTCCACACACCCGCGAGCACCGTAGACAGGGAAGACGGGCATCCTGGGTCCCTCCTGTGACTTCCTGTTGAAGGAGCTCCATCCTCCGCAGGACAGGGGAGGCCCTAAATGGGGGCCTAAGGGAAAGAGGGCCCGCTGGGGGCAGAGATGTGCCCTAAGCCTTCTCCATCAGGAGTGGCAGGTTCCAGAAGCCCATGTGGGTGGCGTGGTTCCGTGAGCGTGCGTGTCCACGGGCACCTCCCTAACTGCACTGGGTCCTCACCCTGAACGGGCTTGGGCGGCCCAGGTCGCCCTGCCGACGGTGAAATGGACAGGTTTTCTGGGCAGGTGGGCCAGGGGATCCACCTGACTGTGCAGAGAATCGGCTGCATTTTTCTAGGAGCCCCCAAAGGAATGGCTTTTGGGGGGTTCCAGGAACATGGCTGCAGAGGGGGCGGGGAGAGGCGAGGTACCAGCTTCGGCTGGGGTGGGGGTGAGGGAAGGGCAGGACTCCCAGGAGACGCAGCTCAGGGCAGAGAGCCGCGAGGTAACAGTGACCAACACGGGCCTCCAGCCCCGCGGTGACTCCTCCCCGCACAGTCCTCCACGCAGCAACATTTATGCGAACCGCCCGCTAACTTACGGCGGAAGCTGATGATAAAGTCGATTATCACGTTAACACGTTCAACATATCTGGCCAACACCACACTACCTGGGTAGTTTCTCTCTCAATTACCTCCCGCACGGCCGGGGACTCCATTCCCATTAACAGGAGCTCTGGGCCCGCGGAGTGGAGCGGACGCGTAATTGAAGCATTTGTGCAAATAGTGCATGAAAGCAGAATTGGTTAGCTCAGCCAAGTGAGCTCAGAGTGGAAACGAATTCTCATTTTCTGAAAACTTGTCAAGTGTCTAATTAAACACATCCCCTGGAATTGTTTGCAAAAATAACTGATATTTTTAAAAAACAAAAAACAAAAACGGGTCAGAATCTAAATCTGATATCTCAGAGAGACGCAAAAAGCATGACCCCCGAGCCCCCTGGAGAAGGCCGGACACGCCGTTCAGACCAATGTCAGAGGGCCCTGCTTCCAGGAAGCCTTCCAGTGCCTCCCCAGTCACTGCCACGCTCCCTGGCGATCCGTGCTGTGACCCACGACCCTCCGTCTTCTCAGCCTGTTAGCACCTGGCCATGTGGCGGGGGAATAAGAGGCATTGGTCAAGAAGAAGAAACCTGCCAAGTAGAACCGTAGTGCTCAGTCACGGCTGGCTGGCACGGTGGGAAGTGGGCTGGTCCCTCCTCTGCAGGGACTGTCCCACAGTCGGGGCAAGGCTGGCGAGGCAGAAGGCCGCAGCGGGTGGGGAGAGAGCGCCACCGTGAGGTCAGGCTGGGCCCTGTCTTTAGGGTCCTGCCCGAGGCCAGAAAGCGAGCCACATGCCCTTCCCTAAGCCACCTCTTCTGGAAGCACAGACTCACCTCTTCGGCTTAAAGACAGAGAACGGGGCCTGGGGTGGGGCCCCGCTGCCTTCAAAGGAGCCTCGTGGGTCAGGACAGAGGAGAGAAGCCAGCGTGGCAGTGGGGAGGCCTGGACACTGGTCCCCACCTGCACCAGCAAGTCACCCTGGGCAAGTCACTGTCCCCACCCCGTGTGCGTGTGTGTGTGTCGGGGGGAGACCACCCCTGGGGTCCTTCCTGCTCTGGGCAGCCACGGCTGTGAGCAGTGCCCACAGGAGGCATCTGTCACCATCACATGGGCTCCATTTACAGTGAAGAATAAGACAGACGCCCCTGGTGCTGTACGCCGGGGCACAGTGCCAGGTGCAAGGGGGTGCTTATGAATATTTACTGCTCTTCATGCTATTTTTAAAATTAAATTTTATGCTCTTTCCCGCAGAAAGCATACATTACTTTTATAATCATGAAACAACATAATTTTTAAAATTCATTCATTAGGCACAAGACTAGTGACTTCTCTTAAACTTAATTAGTAGCTCTATTAGCCACAATTTACCAACAAAACTACATGAATATGCGGTAGCTGCTCTGTGTGCACACGGAAGGCGCAGCCTCCGCCGTAAAGAAGCTTTTCAGACTCCCACGGCGGCCCCCCCATCTCCCCTCTCCCCCACCCCCTGGGTGCCACACTCCACCCGTGGCTGGAGTCCGCAGTGAATCCGGAGGGCACTGGTACCCAAGGAGGGGCAGTGGGCAGCTGGGATTCGTGGAAAGGAAAGCCCACCAGCTTCTATTTCTGCATCAGCCTGTGACTCAGCAGCATCCATGCGTCCCCACAGGCTACCTCCTCTTCCTGTTGGAGGAAGGTTCCAGCGAGTGGGCGAGGCGAGCGATGACAGCAAAGGCCTGCAGGTAGGCCGTCCCCACTCTCACACCCTCCCCCCCAAATAAAGCCCCAGCTCGGGGCTCACTGCCTTCAGGGACAGAAGGCTCCCGAGACCCCCAGACCCCCCGCCCCCCAGTGGCCCAGGTGCCAGAGCCAGGCCAGGAACCCACTCGTGACCTCACTGAGGACCCCCAGAGAGTGGGACGAGAAACAAATGGCTTCAAGTCCACCCACCCCCGTGTAACCGTTCCTTTCCGATCCCACGGCGAGTGTCGCTATGGAGGAAGTCCCAGTGTTGGTACGCACGCCGACCACACCACGCTTACAGTTTTGAGCGGAAATGCTGGCGACACCAGCTGCCGGCCTCTGTGCCCATTTCGGGGGACCTAGGCGCCCCCTCCTAGTTTAAATGCTGTGGAGACAAGCTGCTTCCATGCATTTATTTCACATTACAGATCAGCTCCGCGGTTATTGGGAGTTTCTGGTGAAAAAATGTGATTAGAAATGAGAGAGCCCTGCATTCTGCAGGAAGTACCGTGTGTTCTCCACGGCCTGCTGAGGTGACTAATGGGCCACGTGTCACTTAGCTGTCATGTTACCTAATGACATGCTGACTTCAGTAAACTGTTTTTGCAAATACGATCCTGTAATTGGAGCATCTGTCTTGCTCATTATTTGGCAAATGTGCCAATTTAGCACCAGTCACATGAAATTGGGGGAATTTGGCTAATCACAAGTTAACAGATGCTTGTCCGGTCCCCGGCAGCCTTAATTTTAACAGACACATGCCCCTCCGCTCCCGAAGCGCTAACTGGCATCTCTCCACACCCATTCAGAGCCGTAAAGGTGAGAGAATGACAACGTTATCACCGCCAGCCTCTATCCTGCGGCTGTCATTAATTTCAGCAAAAGCCCATTGACTTTGACAGCAGCTGCCCCCACCCCCCCGGCCCGACACAGACACATGCAAGAGGGTCTCCATCTCCAGATGCTAAGAAAACACCCTTGAACAGCATTAAGTTCATTCTGATGTTTTAAAAACCCATGTGA
This sequence comes from Cnephaeus nilssonii, assembly GCF_951640355.1. Lineage (NCBI taxonomy): Eukaryota > Metazoa > Chordata > Mammalia > Chiroptera > Vespertilionidae > Cnephaeus > Cnephaeus nilssonii. The sequence goes on from NC_137087.1 coordinate 58,193,431, forward strand.
AGCCCGGCCGGCATGGCTCAGTGGCTGAGTGTCGACCTATGAACCAGGAGGTCATGGTTTGATTCCTGGTCAGGGCACATACCTGGGTTACGGGCTCCATCCCCAGTGTGGGGCGTGCAGGAGGCAGCCGATCAATGATTCTCTCTCATCATTGATGTTTCTATCTCTCTCTCCTCCCTTCCTCCCTGAAATCAATAAAAATATATTTAAAAAATAAAATAAAAATCCATGGGAAGATTATCTGAGCCAATATGGAAAACAAAATTTCTTCATTCCCTTTAAGTAACCATGGGAACCCAAAAATGGAAAAAAAGAACAGCCCACACCTACTTCTACCATAGAACCAAGGAGGCATTTAGTGAAAAGACCACAGGCTTCGGGGGCCCCGGAGCATCCGGCAGGAGCCCTGGGTCCCACCCCAGAGGGCGGCGGAGAGAACAATTGAGAGATTCTGGCTGCCAAGCCCAGTTCACGGGAGGCTGCCAACACGTGGGCATCATTTTTATCATTCATGTTACTTATGAGGCAAGCATTTCTCAAAAGGAGAATGTCAATGGCACATTAAGAAGTGACATGAGTGTCGACCAGACATGCCACCTTCCGCGTTCAAACATTAGAAAGACAAGCGACTTTAGTGGCCACCTCTCCCCCCGAGACAGGTGCGGGCAGTGTGCCTGTCTGAGATGTGGGTGGCTCACACCTGAGAGGGTGTCCCTCTGTCCCCGAGACCACCCGTCAGGTCTCCAGCAGCAGAAGAAAGCCCCGTGTTAGGAGCCGTGCCCTCGGCGTGCCCACCAGGCAGGGGAATGGGATGGGAGTGAACCCCAAAACACAGCAGCCACACAGAGGGCCCCAGGCCTGCCCTGCAGGATGTGGGATCCTGCCGGCTGCGTGAAGGACACGTCTGGGGCTGGGCTGTCCCCAGGCCCGTGGTCTCAGTCGCCTTCTCACTGAGCATTTTGAGAGATCGATGCCCAAACACACCATCACGGTGAGGCATGATTTCAGACTTCTGCACACATCTCGGCTGAGTTTCCCGAGAGTCCTGGGAAGGGCCCCGTTAGGTTCCCACGGGTACCCGTTTATAAAGGAAACCAAACCATTTCCACCGTCCCAAAGCTGGCTTTGCACCCAGTAACTCACACACTTGAATAAGTAAAGCACTGATTTAAAAAAAAAAAAAAAAAAAGGTTAACGCAATCTTTTATATATAAACTAGAGGCCTGATGCACGAAGATTCCTGCAGAATGGGCCTTCCTTCCCCTGGCTGCCGGCACCACTTTTGCTTCGGTGCTCCCCTCTGGAGCTACCTTTCCACCTTCCCACGCTGCCCAGAGGCCCGGAGGGGCTGGGGCAATGCAGAACGTCTGCATCGTCGCCTTCCCACCAGCAATGGACTGGGGTGCCTGTGCCCCCACCACCTGGACAACAGAGTGAGGAGTTCATTTTTGTTACCATGTTTGTCGATCAGTTAAGTGTAGCTTAATGTTTCAGTCTCGGTGTCATTTTAATTTGAATTTGTTTTATCGAAAGGATGAAATCTTTTCATGTTCTGAGGCGACAATGAGTCCTCCACCTGTGGCTTAGCGTTGACTAGTTGCGGCGATTGGGTCTTTGACTGCAAAATCTCTCCCGCTCAGGCAGGTCACAGCTGGTAGCACTAAAACATATGTCCTTTGTCATGTTAATGGAGTGTCTGCCAAGAGCTGTTTTCTTCAGTGTTTGTAACAGGACGGATGTTGGACGGATGTTAGGTTTTGTAAGAGACTTCTTCATTACCTAAGGAGAACGCCGTGTGTTCCCCTCAGACCTATTAACATACGTTGTACTGTATTCATGGCTTCTCTAAGAGTAAAGCAAAAAAGCATTTACGAGCACAGAGAAAACTCCCACTTAATGTGGAGTATCATTTCCTGAAGATGGCCCGAGACTCCGCTTATTTCTGCCTTTGTTATCTCCTCACTTGTGGCTTCTTTGGGGTGGGTTTGTGGTTCCGTTCTTTTTGAGAAAGAAAATTAATTCATTTCTTTCCATTATTTTACTACAGGCCCAATGCACTCAATTCGTGCAAGAGTAGGCCTTCCTTCCCCCAGCTACCGGCACCGGCTTCCCTCTGGCACCCAGGACCCAGGCTTCATCCGGAAGGTCGTCTGGAAGGACGCCTGGTCTAATTAGCACAGTGTGCTTTTATTATTATAGATTTTTACTTATAGAGATATTTAAGGTTTAGGTTTTCCTGTGATTGTGGTTTTAAGTACACACCACCGATTCTGATATGCTGTGTTTTCATTGTCAGTACTTTTTATGAATTCCGTAATTCTGGCTTATAGTCTCCCCTCCTTCAAGAGTTAGGAGGGTTTTAAAGTTTTAATGGGAAGGCCTTTATTTATTTATTTTTAGAGCCTTTTTTTAAAGTCCTCAACCGAGAGTATGCTTTTTATTGATTTTAGAGAGGAAAGGGGAGAGGGGGAACTATCAATGTGAGAGAAACATCAATCATTTGCCTCCTGTACTCACCCCGACTGGGGATCAAACGCACAACGTGGACATGTGCCCTGACCAGGAATTGAACCTGTGGCCTTTTGGTGTCCAGGATGATGCTCCAGCCAACTGAGCCACCCGGCCAGGACAGGCCTTTTTTATTTTATTAATACTTTCAACTTTTATTACATTGTGATCAAAGAGTGTTCTTTATAACATTCAGACTCTGTGGAACTTAATATTGTTATCTTCGTGACCTCATAAGTGGTCAATTTTTGTTACTATTTCAAATGCATTGCATGTGTGCCCGCAACCAAGGTACATGCCCTTGACCAGAATCGAACCTGGGACCCTTCAGTCCACAGGCTGACGTTCTATCCACCGAGCCAAACTGGTTAGGGCTTTGCTTGAACCATTTTCCAAAGCTCTGGCATCCCCCGCATGGGGTTTCCCGGGCCCCCGCACCCTCGGCGGTGTGTGAGTGGTTTGAGTTTGCCTTTCACTGATGGCCAGTGGCATTCATCACCTTTGTATGTTCTTGTTGACCATTCGTATATCTAATTTGGAGAAATTATTCAAGCCTTTTGCCCATTTTAATTGATGAGATTTTTGTTATTTTTGAGTTGTAAGAATTCTTTATCTCCTCCAGAGGCAAAACTTTTCTCAAACGTATAACTTGCCAATCATTTCTTCTATTTTGTGGATTATCTTTTAATTTTCTTAATGGTATGTTTTGAAGTACTAAAGGTTTTAATTTTAATAAAGTCCAATGTATCTTTTTGTTTCTTCCATGGGTCATGCGTGTGGTGTTTTATCTAAGAAATCTTTACTTAATCCAAGTTCGTAAAGACCTTTTGCTTAAAGTTTTCTTTTAGAATTCTATAGTTTCAGTTCTGACATTCAGATCTGTGATCCATTCTGAGCTGATTTTGGTGAAGGGGGTGACGAAGGGGTCAAATGTGTCTTCGTGCCTGTGAAGATCCAATTAATTGTCCCAGCACCACCTGTTGAAGTAGCTCATTATTTGAAATCATAATTATTGTGTATATTATATTTGTTGTTTTGTTGTTTAACTGATGTGTTTTCATTGTTTTTTTTAATTTATTTTGGTATTTATGACAGTTTATATTCTTGTGCCAAAGATTACGTTTCTACTCATACCTGTTTAAGTGATCTTATTCTAATATTTGTACATACACATTTTCACAATTTGTTTGTTTTTAAGGTATCTTACTTTCCACTTATTGCCCATACAACAATCAATGAGCTTATTTTACTTTTTTTTCTCCTTTATCCTTCCAACTTATTTACTTTACACACACACACACACACACACACACACACACACACACACACGTGCACAGAGAGGGAGAGAGGGGGACATTGTTTCACTCTTAGATCCACAACTATTAAATACAGATATTAACCATATTAAATATTTACCAACAGTCTGTTCTGAACCCTTCCAGTCATCTCTCTCAGGGGGATAAAGTCTATGTTCTAATAGATTCCTCAACAAAGGCTCCTGCATATTTAAAGCTGTTTATAAAAGAACTATGATGCCTGAAACACAGCCTGACCAGGTGTGAAACCTCTGGCTCACATTTTCTTTCTGAGCCCTTTGAAAACTCTGCTCCATTGTTCCTCTGCTTTGCACGATTTTGAGAAGTTGAGTAATTGTTTGTCCTTGTAAGCTGTTTATCTAGCAGTTCTACTAGGGCATGGATTGGAGTTAATTCTTGTAAGTCAGACTCCTCTGGTACCCAGGGGCCTTTTCAATATGTACAGTCAAGTATTCTTTAATTACTGGAAGTGTTTTCTTAGATTATGGTTTTAACTATTGGCTCTGTCTCATTATTTTGTTTATATGTAAATTATATGTAAATTGAATTGTCTTTGCCTGTGTTCCGTTTCAACTGCTTTCTCTTTGATGTCTTTTACTTCTTTTTCTTTGTCAGTGCTTTGTGTTCCTATGTTTTCAATGCATCTTATTATATGTTCATTCTAATCTGTTCCTCTTGGATGTCTTGTCATTTGAGCTTCATTGCTGATAGGATTTTGTCTCTTTCCTTCCCTGAGTTCAACTCTAATTTATCTTCTTTTCTTTTTTTTGTGGGGGGGGGGGAGGTGTCCATTTATGCTCTTGATTGTTTTTAACTTTACTTTCATTGCTGACACTATTACAGATGTCCCCCATTTCCTCCACCCTTTGCCCTGCTCCACCCAGGCCCTACCCCCTTCCCTCTGGCTGTTACCTCACTGCTGTCTGTGTCCATGGGTTATGCACATATGGCCTTTGGCTAATCCCTTCACCTTCTTTCAGCCAGTCCCCTCTCCCCTCCCCTCCGACAGATGAAAGATACTCAGTAGAGAAGCCAGCTCTGCATTATTGTGTTACAAAAATCTTCTCCCAGCCGGCTTGCCTTTTACTCTCTTGACCGTCTTCTCCGATGAGCAGAGGTTCTTCATTTTAACAACCTAATTTCTAAAACTTGTCCAGTCATATGGGAACATTTAAATATTTCACCTTTGATATGATGGTGTATGTGAGGTTTTTTTTTAAACCCCTTTTATAGATTAAATTGTGTACTGTTACTTCCTTTTTTCTAAGACTTTTAATCAAATGGTTTTGACCCATCTATTAAAATATCACAAGTTTTCTCTTTTGCTCTGATAATATGCTGAAGTACATTGCTTAACTTTCACATATTAACTCAATCTTGTATTTCAAAACATACACCTACTTTTATGCATTCCTAGACTCTGTTTGCTAGTATTTTATTTAGGACTAGAGGCCTGGTGCACAAATTCGTGCACGGGTGGGGTCCAGCCAGCCGGCCTTGCCCCTGATCAGGGTGGGGGAGGCCAATTGGGGGTGGGGCCGACCAGGGGGAGGGGCCCCAGGCAGTTCATGGGCCGGCCCGCCCCTGGTAGAACTCCCAGTCGAGGGGACAATTTGCATATTACCCTTTTATTATACTAGAGGCCCGGTGCACGAAATTTGTGCATGGAGGGGGGGGGTTTCTCAGCCCGGCCTGCACCCTCTCCAATCTGGGACCCCTCAGGGGATGTCCGACTGAAGGTTTAGGCCCGATCCCACAAGGACCCCACAGGGACGCTGTATTGGTTGACTGGGAAATGCACACGTTTTTGGAAAACCATGGACCCTAGAGCAATAAGGTAGATGGTAGCACGTGGTTAACGAACTTGAACTATGAACTTGACAGAGAAAAAGAACCAGAACCGGGGAGAGAAAGTGTTTGCTGAGCAGCCTCTAACCAGAACAGTAAAAACTCACATTAAGAAGAAGGATCCTTTGCTAAACATACTGAAACTCTGAATTTCAGAAACACCACTGAAGAGTTCAATAGCTATCCTGCTAGGAGTAATAAAACCGCATTTGTCTGGTTTAAATCCAATATTCTCCCAGGGGGAGACACAAGCCCTTCTGGTTGCAAAGCGGCATGCCTTTGGGGGCCAGGGTGAGCAGACTGCTCCTTTCATCCATTAACCAAGGAGAGAGGAGAACCCGCAGGAGGAGGGGGCGGACACAGCCCGCAGGACAGCTGGTGCGGCTGCCCCTCCTCGGCCAGCGAGGGGTCACCTCTGCCACCTGACAGGTGTCTGCCACCTCCTTCCTCCAACTCCCCTGCAGCAGCTGGCCTCCTGGTGGCAGGTCTGGACCGTCCCCTCCTCCCCCCCGGAACACAAACCTCAGCGCCGAGGAGCGTGAGCCGTGCCAGCAGGAACCGTGACAGCGCCCTCGACGCCTGCTCCCCCGCCTCCCGTCCAGGACACGACGGAAACCACGCAGGTGCCGAGAAGAAGGAAGAGCAGAGACTGGAGAACAGGACATCAGCTAGGAAACCATCCCCGTCACCTCGAAAATACCCTTTCACATCCCCCCAAAATGGTATCCACTGAGATTAAGTCAAGTCCAACGTTTTTGCCAAAATGAACAATTGGGCGATGAGTTGTATAAAGTTTTCACGTACACAAAGCCCAGGCAGCCGATTGCCTTGACCGCACTGGGCTACCCCAGCTCCCGGGTCAGCGGTGTGCGTGGAGGCTCCGGGTCTGGAGAACTCGGAAAGGAGCCCCACCAAGTCCTGGACCCCCCCCCCCCCCCGCCCCTCGCACGGCCAACTGCTGACCATACAAACGAGCCACCTTCAGGAAAGACCCAGAACCCGGGAGGAAGAGAGGGAAGCAGCCGGGCACAGCTCCCAGGGGCCCTGGTGGGTCTAGTCTGCACCGCTCTAGCCTGCGCCAGGGAGGACAGTCCCATGAACGTGGGAGCGCGTCCTCACAGCAGCGCTGACCCCACAAATCATACCCCCTCCCCTGCCCATGGGGTGCCCTTGTGAACATCACCCCAGGATCTGACCAGAAATGGGCTCTCTGCTTTCTGAGCTTCCCCCAGGGGTGAGGCCCCTGCTGGGCGGGGCAGGTAACAGGCAAGGCCAAGGGGCAGGCAGGGGGGGTGGGAGAGGTGGGGGGGACGGCACCTCCAGGATATGTGGCGGCCTACCCCGGGCGCTCCCCGCACTGCCGCTAAGGAGCGAGGCGCTCTCGGCATTCTCCTCCCGCACTCGCAGAGGTTTGGGTGACTACATGCTTCTTGCCTTCACACAGAGCATTCAGAGAACATCTAATGCCCCTTATCAGGTGAATTGTGGCTTTCGGAAAAGAGCCATACAGTAATTCACCTCTGCCTAGCCGTTCTGAGCCAGGAAAAGTATATATAAAATATGTATCGAGTATCTGTGAGGGCCGCTTCCTCCGACTAGATTTTTAAAATGATTTCTCCCTGAAGCATGAACAGAAATTTCACAAAATGCAAATGTCAGGACACCTGAACTCAATAAATTCCTTCTATTATCCTAACCGTCTCCGCTGCCTTCCCTGAGCTTAGGCCGCAGTCTCGTCGAGAATTAAATAAAGTCAGAACCATCACCCGCTTAATGGGCGCTCTCGCCCGGCAGGGAGCTCACAGGAAGCCCAATGTGTTACACACTGAAAGGAACTCTGACAAAAAGCAGCGGGCCTGTCACCGCTGCTAAATCTTCCCTGGGCAAAGCACGCCTTTGATAGGAAGAGGTGTTTCCCTCCTTCCCCCGAACGCGAGGTCTCCCTGGTGCACGTCCAGAGGAGAGAGCTGCAGCGAGAAACCACGTGAGGATCAACCCGTTTCTGAGAGGCATTTCTCTCCGTGAGAAAGGACCCCGTTTGCTCGAACCTTTCTGGACGTTTTGCCCGACGTAACGCTCATTTCCTAGGGACAAACGAAAGAACCGGGCCCTGGCCCGTGCACACTTCCCAGCGCCCGGCCTTGGCGAGGCAGCGGGAGACGTGTTGGCATCGAAAGGCTGCTTCCTCTGTCACCGGCGACACGTTAGAAACCAAACAGGGGAGAGGCTCCAGAGAGAAAGCACAGCTGACGGGCTCCATGAAGGTAACGGGGAGCCCCCAGATGCAGAGCAGTGGTTAGTGTCAGGGCTGCTTCGTACGAGCAGGTGCGTCTGTCAGGACGGGCCAGGGTCTGACCCGGACACAGACCAGCTCAGCGCCTCGGCAACTGCGGGCCAGACGCCTCTCTCGCTGCTGCTGCTGCCGGCCAGTGGGGTCGCCGAGCAGCAGGGTCGCCCACACCTGCGTGACCCCACTGGGAGGTGGTGGCACTTATGCCATACCATTGGTCAGACCTGGTCACATGGCCCAGCCTACTTGGAGGGACTGGAAACATGGTCCTCCTGGCCACCCCTCCCCAGCAGTGTGTCTTGTGATGTTGTGAGCACTGCAATGCCTCGTCTTTGCGCAGGGATGAGCCCTCAACATTTAACGCCCAGATGTGCCGTTCTCATCACCAGCCGCAGGGGAAGCTTTACCCGAGCACTGGGCGACCCCCCCCCCCTCCCCGCATATCCATAAACCCCCAATCTCTGGGGTGAATGAATGAATGAATGAAAAACCCCACGAGGGCAACACTGCCTCAAAGGCAGCCGGACCACTGGGCTGCCCTGCCCGCCAGACTGCCTTCAATTGCCAACGCGTGCGCTCAGCCTGCGACGTGCTTGCCCGCCTGCTCCTGCATCTGGCTCCTCTCCCAGGATGCCGGGTTCACCCGCCAGCCGTGGCGGTCCCCATCCCGACACCTGCCTGGGCTTGGCTGCCATCCCGGTTCGCGTGGCCTCACAGCCTGGCTGCCCTGTCCTAACCAGATGCTGCCTGGGCAACAACGGCTGCTGGAGCCAGGTCTCCACCTTGTCTGGCAGCTGCTTACTCACAAATCTTGCCAACCAGTGGCCCTTACAGAGCTTCTGGAACCTTCTAAGAGCAAGCCTGCTATTTTCATGGCCGGTCCCCAGGGTGTATGAGGCCCAGGGTAAATGCACCGTGAATCACAGGTGCCCCCCGCCCCCTCTCCCCAGCGCTCCTAACGCCACCCTGCAGGCTCCTGTGCCCGCCTCCAGGTCCCCGCTGGGAATGTCCCATCTGCTCACCCCTGTGCCTGCCACTTGGGCAGCCCACGCACAGGTACCAGGACTAGCGGGGAGACGGTCACACTTCCAACCTGCTGCCCACAGGCTGTGTGCCCCGTGGCCAAAGAATCTGCAGCCAGTTCAGGGCGCCGCGGACAGCACTGCCTCTGGGTCAGCACAGAGGGCTTCTGTCCCGGGCCCTCCAGCTGCCCGCGGGCTCCGCCCTCTACCCTCTGCCTCACAAAGCGGGTGCAGGGTCCGTGGGGATCACCTTGGCCCCCACGCAGGTGGCCCAGCAGACACTGAAAATGAGGACCTTCGGCTTTGGGGTCTGGGTGTTTGGGGAGGGAATGACAGTAAAGGATTGTCTTTCTGCCTTGTGTCATTGACATTGACCACACACACACACACACACACACACACACCAGCAGCCTCCTTGTCCACTGTCTTAGGAAAGACCAGAGGCCAATCCCAGGTCTCACCGCTGCCCCGCCGGGCGTCCATCTGCCCCCACAGAGCAGACTTCTCCCTGAAACTGGCATGAACGGGTTCCCATTGGGAACACGGCCAGGCCCGGAATCGACCTTTTCTGCCGAGGTCGGAGGCACATTTCCTGGCTCCGGAGTCACTGCCGGGTCACAGAGGGCGGACGGTGCGTCCGATCTCAGAGGAAAGAGCTCCCGTGGCCACGACTTCATTCCATGAAAGGAAACGCTTCCCAGGAAGCAGGGGCAGTCGGACCCGCTCCTCCTCTTTCCGGAGTAAACAAGACCCGCCGGCCCCTCGGGGGCCTGTCATTGAATCGGCACGGACCTCGTGTCTGAGTTCTAGGTGTTGCTGGTATTTGACAACAAACTCTCACTAATACCGGAGTTTCAGCGACGATCAATGCCCACGGCTGAGCCGGGTGAGGGGGTCCCGGAGCCTCGTTATCCGGGGCGAGGTGAGCGCGGCCCCGTTTGGTTAAGTTGGGTGGTTAAACTCGCTGCATCTTCTGATCCTGACCTACTTAGGGAAAAGAATAGCGGGAGAGAGACACGCTGCTTATAAATATGAAGATTACGTCCCCAGAGAGTATGTCTGTAGCAAAGATGATGATTTTCTCGGTAAAAGAGTTTAGAGAGAGCATCAGAGCAATAGCAGCCATTCACCCAGCGCTCACCCTGCGGCAGGCGCGCGCTCACCGTGCTTTGCAAAACCCACCTCAATTCATCCTCATGAAAAGCCCATAGGCACTGGCGTTCCCGCTTTACAGTAGGGGAAACTGAGGCAGGGCCAGGTGGAGCAGCTGCTCGAGGCGGCAGAGCCACAGCTGAGACTGGGGCCATGTGTCCTGATCACTCGCAGGCCCGGGTTGCTGACACCCTAAAATATTCCAGCCTGACCTCCTGCCACGCCTGGGGTCCTTGGCCTCCAAGCGCCCACAGCGACTGGAGGGAGGTTGCACCCAGAGCCAGCCGGGCACCCGTGCCCCTGAAACCCCAACACCAAGCGGGCGCGGTGTCTCCCCTCCTGGATCTGTGTCATGACCGGAGACATCGCAGCATCTTCCTGGATCCAGCCCAAGGCTAGCACCTCGTTCTGGGTCCTTCCCTGGATCACCCCCCGTGGGAAGTACCCCATCATGGCTCACGCACACATTGGTAACTCCTCCAAGACACGCAATCCCCTGAGAGCTGGACACACAGCCAGTCCCTGGACCATCTCGACGTGTTCTACCTACCTGTCGCTTCAACGCCTTATGACACTGGTCCTTCTCAAGAGAGCGACTCATCCCTCTCGGTTAGGAGTCTCCAGAGCTTTGAACAGGCCTCGCTGTTCGTGAGACAGATTGGGCCAAAAGACCCCACGTGGCTAGGGCACACACCGCCCACCAGGATGGGGCCTCACATGGCCAATGCCGGGACATCAGTGACCCTCCCGGAATCTCTATAGCTCTACCTTGACCAAGGTCCTGAAGACAAAGACTCCCACCTCCTCCAGGTATGTCTGTCACACGTCATCCTCTGACCAATCAGAGGCCACACCTCTGCTATACCCCTGGGTGTTCTGATTGTTTCTACTGAGAAAACCCAGACACCAGGAAATCACCCCAAGACTAGATCCACGAGAGTTCTCACCAGCTGCGGGTCCACCCGTGAGCCCAGCTCCCTTCCACACATCCTGAGCCCCTGCCCACACCCACCCCAGCTCAGGACGGCCAGGGAAGCCCCAGGCAGGGGCTGGCAGCTCGGCCTCACACAGCCCACCAGCCGCCTGCGTGTCCAGCACCTGCTCCTCGCCTCGCCGAGCAGCCGGGCAGGCTCAGGCCGCGGGGGAGCAGAGCTCCGGCTGCACACCCACGGCCCCACCCCAGCTGCACTTGCCTCCCAAGAGTCACACACACTCCGAGAGAACATTCCATACTGCTGACCCAGGAAAGCAGGCGCTTTAAATGGGTTTCTCCACTCACTGTGTCGGGTGTCTGTGCAGCTGCTGCGAAATCCTTGGGAGACGTGGAAGTGCTCTGCAAAATGAAAAACAAAATAACTTTATAGTTCGAGTGAGCCGCGATCATAAACAAACTGTAACGATGTAATATGTTTATTGGAAGCTGCGTTTTCTGCATTTTCAGCACACTCCTCTGGCCTTGGGGATCCGGCACGTGGTTCCCACAGCCAGCAAGCCGTCCCCGCCAGCAATGGGATGTTAATGGACTGACACCCTTGCATGGCGTGACTGTGAGCCGTGCAATTTACTTTTACCAGACACATCCATAACACATGAAAGGTATTGTGTAACACGGCGGGTCTGCCTTCATCCCGACACCCGCGGCCACGGAAACTCGGATGGAGTCTAGATTCCCGCGGAAAGGGCTCAGGGGCTAAAACGTTGCCAATCGATTTTGAAAACCCTTCTCTCCTCTGGGTACTAACGAAGCCCTAATTCAAAAAGTCATTTTCTAAATGAATCTGCAGGAGACACTTCCCTCCATCTTTCCCTCCTTCGACCACAGATTGATTGTGGAGGGGGGCTGTCCACAGGCTGGCCTGGCACTATTGAGCCACTTGGAGGGGGGGGGGGGGCTCCAGGCCCGAGTGTGTGCAGGTGGCAAGCGTGTGCCCTGCCAGCAACAAGGTCGTTAGCAAGGCCCTGAGGCCCATCGTGAGCCAAAGCCCGAGGCCCCCTCCAAGTGCGGGAGAAGGGGCCCACTGCCCCACACCTGGCGGGCCGCACACCGGGGAGCCGCTCCCGGCGCGTCTGACCCGCACGGCCACCGCCGAGTGTCTCGGAAATGGTTGCTATTGGAGGAGACAAGCAGTCAGTGATAGTTCCACATTTACCACAAAGCTGTCAGGTTCGGAATGCCCACTGATTGCTCCAGGCCGCAGCAGACCCACCCGCTGCCGCACACAGCGTGCTAAGGGAAGGGGCCACGGTTTCGTTGACAACGTTCCAGCATTTTCTGGTCAGAGTGCTGGCCACACTCAGAACCCAGAACTCCCTCCACGGGCCTCTCGTCTGACCCGTGGGGGAGGGAAGGGAAGACTCTGAAAAACAGACCCCTCACCCCCACCCAGGACTGTGGGTGTCACACAGCTGCACTGGGCCAGGTGGGGTCTGGTACCCCAAGTCTAAGAATATAAATCTCTAAGGAGGACCAGTGTGAATGCGTGTGCCCACCCTGAGCCCGTCCCTCTACTCCCCAGAGAGGACTGGCTCCCCAGGTTGGAATCAAACTGGAAAATGTTTCTTGTTTATCTCTGGGCTGGTTTTTACTCCTTCAGCTACATGGTAAAGGAATAGGCCTCAACTCTGCTTCTTACAGAAATGGTCAAACAGGACCGAAAGGAGAGGAACCCATCTATTGATCCCTGAGGACCCAGCCCTCAGCATCTGGCCACGCCCAGGCCTCCCCACCCACCGCCACACACTCTTATCTTCTCCATTATCAGGCCAGGGGTGGAGGGAGGGACATGCAGAGTTCCTGACCCTGGCACCTCATAAACAGTTACCGGTCATTATAATTAATAACTGTATTTTATCTGCACATTCCAGGGGAAGGAGCTGGCCCAAGGTGGTGGCCCAGCCTCTGCCCCTCGCCCCGCTGGCCCCGGCCCTGCACACCGGGCGATGCCGCCGTCTTCTGCCCTGGGGACTCATGCCCCTGGGCTTCAGTGGAAGCTGAGAAACACAGTCGTCTGTGTTTCAACTCCAAGAGACACATTCTTGAGGCCCCATGTCTTGGGTTCAGCAAGCACATGTCTGAGAAGCCCTTCCCTGAACACAGGGAGTCCTGGTCGTCGGACTGTTTTTAATTCTGCTTTTAACTCCCAGGGAAGCACTTCGGGTCTCAGGGCCCCGGAGCGCGCCCCTGCGGCCCAGGCGGCCCCTCGCCTGGCTTGCGGGCGTGTGCGCTCGCCTCCCGTGCATTCCTGCACCTGACTCAGGGCCTCTGGACGCAGCGCAGAGCAAAGGCGGCCGGGCTTCAAACACGGGAGTCACAAAAGGCCACACGCTAGGACGCTCCTAAGTGTCACCTGGCGTCCGCTCTGTCCAGCTCCCGTCCCATTCTAACAGATCTGAGACGTCCTCCTGTGCTCAGGCCCTCGGAGCTGCCCTCGCAGACCAGCCGAGTCAGCAATGGAGGAGGGAGGTCCTCAGAGACCCGCACGGGCACTGCACAGGGTACCGCACCCTGGAGCCCTCCCAGCCCCCAGGAGGCTGGTGGTGGAGCAGACAGTGGCCTCCCCTTTGACCATCAGAACTTGTGCTCTAGAGAGCGCACTGACCATCACCAACAGCAGGCAAGTCAGAACCCTGATGTCCCACCCCTTGCATGCCCCACCTCTCCCGTGTCCCACCCCTCCTGAGTCCCACACCCTCATGTCCCATCCCTCCCGTGTCCCACGCCCTCATGTCCCACCCCTCCCGTGTCCCACGCCCTCATGTCCCATCCCTCCCGTGTCCCACGCCCTCATGTCCCATCCCTCCCGTGTCCCACGCCCTCATGTCCCATCCCTCCCGTATCCCACGCCCTCATGTCTCATCCCTCCCGTGTCCCACGCCCTCATGTCCCATCCCTCCCGTGTCCCACGCCCTCATGTCCCATCCCTCCCGTCTCCCACGCCCTCATGTCCCACCCCTCCCGTGTCCCACGCCCTCATGTCCCACGCCTCCCGTGTCCCACGCCCTCATGTCCCATCCCTCCCGTGTCCCACGCCCTCATGTCCCATCCCTCCCGTGTCCCACGCCCTCATGTCCCATCCCTCCCGTATCCCACGCCCTCATGTCCCATCCCTCCCGTGTCCCACGCCCTCATGTCCCATCCCTCCCGTGTCCCACACCCTCAAGTCCCATCCCTCCCGTGTCCCACACCCTCATGTCCCATCCCTCCCGTGTCCCACACCCTCATGTCCCATCCCTCCCGTGTCCCACATCCTCATGTCCCATCCCTCCCGTATCCCACGCCCTCATGTCCCATCCCTCCCGTGTCCCACGCCCTCATGTCCCATGCCTCCCGTGTCCCATGCCCTCATGTCCCATGCCTCCCGTGTCCCACGCCCTCATGTCCCACACCCCAGACACGGGCCCTGTCTCACAGGTGACATCTAAGCTCAGCAGGCAGTGGTTCGCTCCACGCCTCTCCTGCCCTCCTCCTCCGAGCTCACACCTGTCACCACGTGGCGTGTTCTCTGGGTGGGAGGACACTGTTGTCCTGGATTTGTTACTCTTAGAAAGTGGCTTCCCAAGGGGTCCACCCCGCCCTGCCTCTCCAACTATCTGCTCCCACCATGCCTTCCGGGTGAAACAGTGCCCGGCAGGTGGCACGATCCCCGGCAACTGAAACTCCCAGCCAACACCGGGGGCTTGGAATCACATGCTGACCTCATAATGGGGCCCTGCCTGGCCCTCAGCTTGCCCCTTCAGCACAAGCTCATCTGGAGCGGCGTGTCCGATGAAATCGGCCTTCTCCCCGGGCCCGGGATCACCTCTGGGTCGGGACCCTGCCCCTCCACTCAATGACACGCTTTATAAAGCGACGGCGCTAGCTAACGCCGGGTGGTCATTTTATTCCCAACCCATCTTTCCAGCTTTCAGAGGCTGTTTAAAATTCCTTCAGCAGAGCCTCGGGCCAAACGTGAAATTTTTAGGAAAGTAAACAAGAAACGCCATTTCCATGTGGGAATTAGTGAGGAATGAGCAACTCGCAGCGTGGTCTCACAGCAAGGGCTCCGGTGGCTTTGCAAACGCCAGGAAATGCAGCGCGCTAACGTGGGAGAAGATGCCTTTCTCCAGATGAATCGCTGCTTGGAGGCTCAGGAGACGTGGCGCAGAGCAAGGGCCTCCTGCGCCAGGTGCCAGGCCTGGGGGGCAGGGGCTGCCTCAGCGAGATCCAGGCCAGGCCCCGGTAACCAGGCTGGCGGTGAGTGGCAAGCCCACTAAACACAGACCTGGGACTAAACACGTGTGGGACCCAGAGCTCCAGAAAGCACGTGTGTGCCGGCAGCGTGGATGATGGTAGAATCGCACTGAGAAGAGCTGCAGGTGCGGGAAGCGGGGAGTCCGGCCGTGCACGCCTCCTCATCTTTCCTCCTGAGGAGCCATCCTGCCTCCCTGCACACGAGCTGAGCTCCGTTCCCTGCTGAGTAGCAGGCGGCGGGCGGCAGCGCACCATGCTCGCTGCCTTTACAGGCCGCACACGCAACCAGAGGCGGGGGGTGTGCAGGCACGCAGAGGAGCAGGACCCAGGCGGGGACGGCCTTCACCGGCAGGTGCTGGGGCCTCCATGCGGACCGAGCTCCATCCGGGGCTGGACCCCCGTTTGCTGTTTTCAGGGTGAACTCCCACAGCCACTACGGATGACTCACCCACAGACAGGACGCCCCGAGCAAAGCAGCCTGTTCAGAGCGCACACACGCTCGGGGGCGCGAGCAGCCTCCAGCGGACGGGACCCAGTCTTCCAGCGGAGGGGGGCCAGCAGTCACCTGTCCCGGCCTGGCCGGAAATGGAAAGTGACGTTCATTTTGTCCAAGACACCGTGCATCACCTCACAGCCTCTCCCCGCGCCAGCTGGCAGGTTCTCCGAGCTCGGCACAGCCCGAGGGCCTGGGGAGAGGCTGTGAGGTGGTTCGGCCCGCTGACTCGGCAGCCCTCGGAAACCAGAGGGGCCCCGTGTGATCGGGGCAGCATTTCAAACAGCCGTGCTCCCTCCAGCAGCCCTGACGGGGAGGAGCAGACGGAGTGAGTCTGGAGGCGGCACATCTGGCGCGTTGGAGAGGCGATTCTCCCAGAACCCGGCACGGGAGGAGCCTTGGCCGCCAGCCTGGCACCCGCCCGGAGTGCGGCCCATGGTGCCAATAAACCCCCTTCTCGAGGACACATCTGCCGTCACCACGGGGCCTGGGCTGGCAGGGTGCTTCCAAGCCTATTCTCTCTTCTCCCAAGACAGGGTTTGTTTCCCACTTCAGTCCTATTTCTGAAAGACCAACGCCGCGTTCTGGCGGGCATGTGCAGTTGTTCTTGAAGCAGAAATAATGTCACCGGTGACGTGTCTGCCTTCCTCACTGTCGGGGTCACACCCACAGGGACGCAGTGGGACAGGGCAGCAAAGCTCTGCGGTGACCCGGGGCAAAGGCCAGAAAGCATTTCCGGTGCCAGGCTGGGGAGCCAGGCGGGAGGAGGCCAAGGTCACACTGGGCGAGTCACTCGTCCTGCCTGGCCTCCAACAGCACAAAGGCAGCGTGAGGCCCAAGGACTGGGCGGTTCAGGGCGCTCAGCCCGAGGGGAATTCAGGCCACGGCGCTAGGAAAACGGACAGGTGTCGGCCTCGCCTTCGGCGGAGATGTGCAGCCGGCGGTCCCGGGTGCTGCCTCACAGCTGCCACCCAGAGAGGACTATCTCCCCAGAACCTGAGCTCTTGACGGCCAACCCCGCACGGAGCACTGGCTGAGGGCCAGCACTGACTACCCACGGGCAGCCCCCATCATCCCCTCCTCAACGCCTTCCCCTGAGGGGGACCGCCTGCTCCCTGCCGCTGTGTAGATGAGGATTCCGAGGGTCTGAGTGGCTCAGAGCACCCAGCCAGGAAGCACCAGCACCAGGACTGAAGTCCAGGCCAAGCCCTCGCACTTCTCATCACGTTAAGTGCACGTGGAGTTACTCTTAC
This sequence comes from Cnephaeus nilssonii, assembly GCF_951640355.1. Lineage (NCBI taxonomy): Eukaryota > Metazoa > Chordata > Mammalia > Chiroptera > Vespertilionidae > Cnephaeus > Cnephaeus nilssonii. The sequence goes on from NC_137087.1 coordinate 58,210,543, forward strand.
GATTATCACTTTGATTGACTACAAGTATGGCTGGGATCCTGCTCAGAGGACGTGCAATGGACAGACAGTGAGCGTGTACAGAGTTACAGGAAATCGGCCAACACAAAGTTTCACCAAAATTCGGCGTCAGGGAGAGAGAAACACTGTGGACAGCGCTACCACCGCCTGCTGTTCCTCCTGGATCTCCCCACGGGGCGTGCTTCCATCCGGTAGAGGCTTCCGAACGAGACTTGGAGGGGATCAGGGTGAAAGTGTCTTAATTAACCGCCCACCAAGCCTGAGAGTGTGGGTGCCCCTCGCCCAGAGCACCCTCACATTTGCTCCCTCCCGGATGGAGGACTCAGTTTGTTTGAACCAGACCAGCACGCGTTCTCTCCACGTCCAGGCTCTGGGGCTGGAAGTGTCCTCGGGCAACGAGAGCCTGCAGGTGGGTCCAGGGGACCGAGACCACTCCCTGTCCGACACCGGCCAGCACTTAAAGGAGCATCACTTGGAAAACAGCACGGAGGTTCCTCCAAAGACTGAAAGTAGAATTCCCACAGGACCCAGCCATCTGTCTCCTGGGTATTTACCCAAAGGAATGGCATCAGCTCCCCAGAGGGACAGCCGCACCCCCTCTTCACCGCAGCGTCACTCACAATAGCCAGGGTATGGCAGCACCGAGTGTCCACGGACAGATGCGTGGATACAGTTGTGGTGCACACACGTGTATGCACGCGCACAAGCACGCGCACACAGTGGGGCTATTATTCAGCCTTGCAGGCGGACACCCTGCCGTTTACGATAACATGGATGGACCTGGAGCTTATGCCAAGTGAGATAAGCCAGACACAGAAAGAAAAATACTGCATGATCTCACTCACATGTGGATTCTAAACGCGTCGATTTCCTTAGGCCCGAGAGCAGACGGGTGGTTACCAAGGGAGGCGGGGGCCTGGGGGGATGTTGGCCACAGGGTACAGAGCTGCAGTTATGTAGGACACATAGTCTAGAGATCTAATGCACAGGATGATGACTGTTAGCAATGCTCTACTCAGTCCTGGAAATGTGCTAAGCGGGTAATTTCATCACACAACAAAAATGGTAATTGTGAGAAGATCTGTTAATCAGCTTGACTGTAGTCATCACTTCACTATGTATACGTATGTATGCGTATATCAACTCATTGTACACCTTAGATATATATACACACAGTGCTTACAGAAATAAAATGTTTTAAAAATTAATATCACCAAAAGAAGAGAGCGCATCAGCCTCATTGAATGAACGGACAGACGGAACACTGAGTCCTTCGGGACAGTTCTAACCCTGGGAGATGCTGCCTGAACCAGGTCAGGATCCCAGCAACTCTCTCCCGTGAGACGCAATGTCCCCATCTCCACGCCTGTGCCCAGGAGGTGCGCTTCCCCTGATCCACTTAAAACTCTTTGCACAAATCAACCACCAAAAATATTTTGCCTCAATCCTCTTATAATGCTAATAACAATGCAAAGGATTGCCACAATTAAAGTTGTTAAGTTAAGCCAAATAAGTTAAATAGTTCCCATTAGTCATATCACGGTTCAGGCTGATAGAAAAGATAATAGTTACTAACTAGCAGCCATAAGGAAAATTAATCTGTTAAGTACTTAATGGATTTTCTGATACAGCTTGGCCCCTGGGGATTGTCAGCAGCTAGGATCACAAATGCTGCCTCCAGTGCAGCCACGGACCCACAGTCTGTGCCTTCCAGGGCTGCTCATCCCCAGACACAGACGTCAGGGCACCGATGACGGAAGCGTGAGGAGTGGCAGAACGGGGACACCAGAGCACTCGGCCCGAGGGCCAGCTTCGGCCCGAGGGTCAGCACCGCAGCAGCGCGGAGCGGCCCGGCTGAAATGTCCCTGGCTGCTAATGCCACACGACCGGGCTCTTTTCTGGCCCTCAAATCAGCTGCTAGGCACATGCAAGGCACTTGGCTCCGAGGAGGAGTCAGCACCCTGGAAAGTGAGCATTAAACAGGCAAGACGACCCTGGTCTTCGGGGTGCCAGGTGCTGTGCGGAACACAGAAGATAACTGGAGATGAGACTCGCTCACATGAAGCACACTCATACCCGGAGCTTGGCGCATATTCGGGGGCACGCTCAGAATCAGTTATTCCGAGAGAAAAGCATGCAGCAGGGCAGAAACGAAGGAACTTGAGCGGGAAGGGCCGGAGAGCCGTTAAGAAAATAGGACACTGAGGTAATTGGAGGAGAAAAAAGAAACAACAATATGGTTTTAAATGGAACATTATGGATAATTACATTCAATGCCAGTGGTCTTTGGAAAACACACACACACACACACACACACACACACACACGATGAAAAGACAGTGATGACCAGATTGAATAAAGAAGCATGCCCACAAGAAACACATTGTAAGTATAAAGACATATCTATACTTGTACATGTCTAATATGGGTTAGATTTGAAAGAAAAGCAAAAGGATGGAAAAGATACAATGTGTAAACACTAATGGGAAGAAAGCCAGCTGGCTGGCTGCATTCATATCAGACAAAGTAGACGGCAGAACAAGGAGTGCTCTCAGGGACAGAGGGAGCGATGCATAATTCACCAGGAATGCGAAACAAGTCACAATCCAAACATCCCAGCTTCAAAATACACCAGACAAAACTCCTACCACCTGGAGACAGAGAGCTGAACGCAAGAAAAGAATGAAAATTACAAAATAACAGGCGCTGCAAACAGGGAAGCGCTGGGAGGGAGATGGCCGCTCCATCCCTCCACGCTCCCTGCACCTCCAGACCCAAAGCCTTCGAGACCCAAAACCATGCCTGCAGCCCCACCGGCTCGCTGCACTGAGCCCATAGCTCACCCAGGCCCCAAACCCAAGCTGTGGCGTGCACTCAGCACCCCCTCCTCACTGGCTCGTCCTATGTGCCCCCCGCCCCCCACCATCCATCCATCCATCCATCCATCCATCTGTCCACGCCCCAAAATGCAAATCCCCGGTGGACCTTTCCATCTCCTTGACCCCCCATATTCAGCTAAAGATGCCCCCAAACTGCCTGAATCTGTCCCCCGCTCTCTATACTCGAGTCCTGCTCTGGGCCAAGCCCTCGTGGTCTATCTCCCGACACTGTCACAGCCTCCTACGTGATGCCACCAGTGACTCTCTCCCCCACCCTCCCCTCCCTTCTGCTCTCTCTAAAAAATCAATGGAAAAAATACCCTCAGGGGAAGATTAACAGCAAAACCAAACAGAGACGCATGGGTCTGAGGTTCCAAAGGGTCCTGATGACCTGGACACACACTGGATAGTACTGGGTAGCAGCAGGTGTCCCGGACATGTCCCCTGAACGGTCTTGTCCTGGTGCTGATGCGCATATGAGATGAATGGTTCCCTGCACGGGAGTGTGTCAGTATCCTTCATATGTCAGGACCTAACAGTAACTCCTCCAGGTTTTCCTGAGAGTTCAACTCTGCCCTCCACCTGTTTTCTTCTGAGAACTCCACATCCAGAAAGAAGGTCGTTAATGGCTGGGCAGGTGGCCCTGTGAACTCGGGGTGTCAGTGCCCAGGCCCACGTGGTGTGGGTGACCCACACAGGTGGACGGCAGATGGAACGTTCCCCTCCCAGGAATGCAAATCCTTCCGCCTTTTCTCTCTCCCTGCCCTTCCATCCTGCAGAGGAAAGGTGAGCGGGTGGCATCGCTTTCCAGGGCAGCCCGGACTCAGGGGACAGCGGGGCTCCGGGAGCAGGCAGGCGGCAAGGAGGTCTTAGCCACTCCCGGGGCTCAGCCGCTGTGGGGAGCCCACTGCGGGGCGAGGAGCCGGGCAGAGAGGTTCCCTAAGCCACGTCCATCTGTCCCGAAGCTCCGGACGCCGCTGGGACCATCCTGATGCAGCAGAGCCGACACGGCTCTCGGTGCTGCCTACAGCGCTCACTGCTCTTGGCACTTGCCACCTGTCATCTCGTGGACACCTCGCCCCGCTGGGAGGAGAGCACCTTTGTCATCTTCATAGATAAGGACGCTGAGACAGGAACCCATCGGAGCCAGAGCTCTGAGAAGGTGACGTCCGAGGTCCCTCCTAAATCTTGAGTCGCTAGTATGGAGCCATCCCCAGGGGAGTTGGGGGACCCTGGCACTACTCCCAGCTCCCCCCCACCCCCACGGAGGGGAGGACCTGAGTGTGTGGCTCAGCCTCTGAGGCTCCTCTCCACGCCGCTGGCATTGCAGGAGCCCTGACCTGCGCCCTCTACCAGCTGTGCCCAAACGACCTCATCTCCCCTCCCCTCGGCCGATGCTTAGAGTCACGTTTATTCCTGGGCTCTCCACAGTCCAGACCCGTGCTCCCAACCTCGGACTGGATGTCCCGCAGGTGCCGCAAACCCAGCTTATCTACAGATCACCCACTTCTTCCCCGTTCCTGCACATCATCTTCATCCTCCACCCGTCATTCCTACGGGACCAGGACTCCCACACTCATGCATGTGCTCACACACCCACACATGTGTTCACACAATTATATGTGTGCTCACATGCATGCTCACACACTCGTGCATGCGTTCACATACCCATATACATGATCACACATGTACATGTGTTCGCACCCACGTGTCCACATAATTGTACATGTTCTCACATGCATGCTCACACACTCATGCATGTGCTCACATACCCATGCACATGCTCACACATGTACGTGTTTGCACCCACATGTGTTCACATAATTTTACGTGTTCTCGCATGCATGAACACATGCTCTCATGCTCATACATGTGCTCATATACATGGTCTCACACACACACATGCTCACATTCTCACACACACACTCACACACTCTCTCTCACACACACACACCAAGTTAGATCAAGTTCCCGACAGAGAATAGGGCCGCATAGAGCATGAGGATGCGTTCCCTTCCCAGAGCGCCGCCGTCCCTGATCAGGGCTGGAGGGAGAGGCGGCTGGGGTGACACCAGCTCCACCCACTCGCAAACCAGGGTCTCAACAGCCCAGAGGAGCGCGCTTCCTGCACGCGGCGCTCTCCCGCGGGGGGCTCGCATCAAGGACCGTGCGGCGCTTATGCAAAGCAGCTTCCCCGTCACGGGAAATTCTTCGGATGTCAAATACCATCGTGCTTCTCAAGGCTCAGCAAGCCTGCCTCCCTCCTTTAGAGTTGTGGCTGGGTCTTCTTCTCTCATCTTTTTTTTTTTTTTTTAACTTGCAGCTCTGAACGGTATAGAACACCCTGACTTTGCATAGAAAATCCTGGAAAGCAACTTGACGGGAAAGCACCTACTAATCCCGTAGTGCGCCCATTTATTTCTCGGCGCTGCCGTGGTGGACACGTCGCTCTTTCTCCCATTGTCTCACACAGAGCCCTGCGAACAGCCTTGACTTCGTGTCCCTGCAGGTTGGCGCGTGGCCTGGAGTCCACTGCCCTGCTTTTCCCAGAACAATCCGTGGATCTCACCCAGCAGGCTTCTTTCTCGCGGGCCGGGAATTTGCTTTTCAGCTGGGATAACACGGTGGGTTTCGGTTGGCACCCGACCCCCTGCCATCATTCCCAACAGGCTGTGTACAGAGTACGTGTATTTCCCGGGGCGAGGGTCTCGAACATCATCGATGCTCACATGAGCTCCCCTGCTCCCCGTAGGCATTACTCCCGGCCGATTCAGCGTCGGGCACCAGGAGCGGTCCCAGAGGCGACAGCGAGAAAGTCGGTCTTCGGTCGAGTGTGCGAAGCCACCACACATGCTCTCCGGGAAAACAACGGGGCCGCCCAGCCCAGGGGGTGGGGACAGAGCAGCGACCGCGACCGAGAGGCGTCGTTTGCTTTGCTTTGCTTTGCTTTCATTCGATCCGAGATACGAACTGTTTTTGTCTTTTCCCGCCACGTGGGCTCACAGTACTGTACGCGGGCACACTCAAACTGCAAAATTTAAGGCAACAGCAACATAACAAACCCGATGGCATTTCTGCACACATTTTGGCATTTACCACGGCTCTGTCTCCTGCCACTGCACAAAAATGCCGCGTGGCACATGCGCGGCCCGTGCAGAGGGGAGTGTGGAGCTCACAGGGCTCCGGGATTAGCTGCTCAGGGGGAAACCAGGGCTTCGCGAGGCAGCGAAAACTGAAAGCTGCACGGAGCCAGGGCCCCGTGGGAATCGCAGCTGCAGTCACGCCGCATGGCCTGGCTGGAAACCCGGCCGTAACGAGGTGCCCAGGATGGGCCCCGGGCAGAGGTGTGCAAAGATGACTTCTTAAGAGTCGCCGTCTTTGATAGTTTTCATTACTTAGACCCTGGGAACAGACCTCTGTTTCCACCCACGGTCAGGGCAGGGGAAGCCCAGCAACTGTGCTCTGGGCTGCAGGCCACGGCATAGAGGAGGCCGCGGTGGGGCGGCTCAGGAAACCACAGGCACTGGGACCGGCTCCCCCTCTGTGATCTCCCCCCAGCCCCCTGCCAGGGCCTCTCTCCAGAAAGAGGTAGGAGCCACGCGTCTCGGCTCAGGGTGGGGCTGCAGGGAGGTGGGTGCTGCTGCAGGAACAGAACCTTGACACCAACCATGTCAGCTGGGCCCTGCCCCTCCAGTGCAGACACCCCACCACTGCTGAACCTGGAGCTCCCCCCGGTGGCCCCAGAAAGCTCCCTCCAGCGCCCGAGTTTCCAAGGCCGCCCAGGAGCCCCCACTTGGGTGTTTACCTGACCCAGTGTCTCAGGCTGGGCTCCCCGAAGGCGGAAACGCAGACGGGCACTCGGGAAACGGATCCTCCGCTGGGGAGGAGGACAGGGAAGGGGACCCACCAGCAGGGAGAGTCCCCACACCTTCCCGAAGCTGCGCTCCTGGAGGGCCGGTGTGCGGCAGGTGACAGCAGGTGCCCTCCGCGCTGGGAGTCGCCTGCCCCACACTCTAGGCTGCAGCGGGGCCCCAGGGGCAGCGCCTGCTCCAGGTGAAACGCGGCCAGCACAGCGGGCCGAGCTGTCCCAGGGCCGCCCGCAGCAGCTGGGGCTGAAATCAGAGGGGAGTTGGGGGTTGTAGGCACCAGGGGTGTCCCCACGGCAACTGTCCATTGATCCATTGGCTGTGGCTTTATTGACCTGAGTTCCCGACCCTCGGCAAACAAGGCACAGAGAACATACTACAGAGCAGCACAGGGCCCGGCGCTGGGAAGACCACGCCCGTCCATTTGAATGCGGAGCCTGAGCAGCAGTCAGCTGCACAGCCTGGCTCTGCGTCCCCTGGAGGAGGTCTAGTCCAAGGTCATCCGTCCTGCAGGCTGAGTCAGCTCGGGAGCGCCCCCTGAAGCTGAGGACCCTCCACGCCCCCTGCACAGAGCCCAGAGCCCCCACCCGGCCCTTCAGCTCTGGCGAACCCACTAGGGAGGTGATTTCAAAGACGCGACGGTGCCCGACGGACTCTCTGCGGGAAGCAACCTTAGCGGCCACGGGACAGGGCGCCAGCCGAGCACCGGCGCTAATGGACCAGAGCAGCGGTAATGGCGTCAGGGCACTCTCAGGGGATCCGAGAGCAGCTCTCAGGGCTTCCCCAGGGGCAGGGATGCCCTGCTCTCCCCGGAAAGGGGAGCCTTGCTCTCAGAGAACAAGGCCCTGACTTGGAGCACATTTCATGTGGATTCCCACAAACCCCACTGCCTTTTGAAGTGGAGGCATCACAAGGGCCAGTGACAGCCCCTGGTGGTTAGAGACCGCGCAGCCTGGCTCCCCACGAATCAGAACAAAGGCCTGGCAGCCTGCCGGGTCCCAGCCCCGCTCGCCGGCACACCCCGAGGCCCCACGCGGCACACACAGCTTCCAGCTGGGGGTGAACCCAATGCAGCTGCTTCAAAGCAAGAGAAAAATTAAATTAAATTTAAAAGTCCAAGTAGGTTTGGCTGCCGCCTCGTCACAGAGCGAGAGCCAACCCTGGCTGCCTGGGGACCTGGGCTCTGGGAATCCTTCCACAGCCTCGGGCGGAGGCAAACTGCCTGCCAAGAGGAGGCACGGCCCTCCCCGTTCGGGGACCAGCCCTGAGGCCTGGAGCTCCCTCTGGTCGACCGGTTCTGATGATGAAGGCCCTGGATGCAGAGCTCCAGGAAGCGGGGGGAAGCCTGTGAGTGGCCAGTAGAGTATGAGAGGAAGCAGAGGGGCTCCCCTACAAAATGACAGGACACCCCTCTCCCCCACGCCGGGCCCTGAGGCAGCCCGCACTGCAGATTCTAGAGTCAGCCTTGCAAACATAACTCATTCGAATGAGTCCCCTTTGCAGTACACAGACACCTAATAAAATCCAAGCAGATGGAGCCCAGAGCCTGGAGAGGCTGCTGAAGCAGAGGGTTACAGGCTATGGTTGTGCTGGCCGGCCTGTGATGGGCAGACGGGCTCGGGCACCCCATCACAGTGGCCCTCTGAGGAGCAGACCGCTCTGGTACACACAGCGAGGGAACTGCTCTCTGCAGGGGGTGTGGCAGGTCCACAGCACGGGACACGTGGCCTCCACCACCCTGACCACCTGCCATCGATCCGGGAAGGTGTGCACGGATGAAAGCGCATGCAGCTGCAGTACATCCGGGAAGGTGCGCAGGGATCAACGTGCCATGGATCTGGGGGCCGCCAACCGTGTACATGGGGAGCACCAAGGGCTCTTGTCCAGCCGAGGAGGGCACTCACGCTGCCAGAGGAAGGGACCAAAGAGGATGTTCTGGGGAGGCTCAGGGCTGAGCAGCGTCAAGGCTGAGGCCAGTGACAACAAGGCCACAGTGCAGACGTGAACATTTAGCGCCAACCTCAGAAAAGCCAACCGGAGGCCGTCAGCCTGGCTTTGCAGGATCGAGAGAAGTCATGCACGTTTAAGAATTACCAGCCAAGAGGGAACGTGAGTGTGCGTCATTCACACCATGGGAAAGGTCTCGGAAGCCCTCGCAGGGCTGGCAGAAGGCATTTCTCTCCCTCAGCCAGTCACTGAAGAACAGAGGAGGCGGCTGCCTCTTCATATTAAAAGACGGGCGCACAAGACGTCAAGGAAATGAAGATTCGGGAAACACGTCACCACCCAAGGAGCACAACTTCCCAGTCACCAACCCCAAGAAATGGAGACCCGTGATTTGCCCAATAAATAATTCAAAATGGTTGTTTTAAGGAAGCTTGGGAGGCTACAAGAAAACGCAGAAAGACAATTCAACAAAATCAGAAAAACAAGTGATTGAAATGAGAAATTTAAGAGATAAAAATCATTAAAAAATAACCAAACAAATTACAGAGCGAAGAAATATAATGACTGAAGTGAAAAGTTCAGGAGAGAGCATTGGCTTCAGAATGGATCAAACAGAAGAAAGCATCTGTGACCTCTAAGACAGATCATTTTAAACTATCCAGTCAGAGAAGAAGAAAAAAAAAAAGAATAAAGGAGTAAAGAAAGCCCATGTGAACTTCAGGATACCGTTAAGAAGAAACATCTGTGCATTTGGAGTCCCAGGAGGAGAAAGAGGGAGAAAGGGACAGAACGCTTATTTAAACGAAAATAATGGCTGAAACCTCCCTAAATCTGGAGAGAGATTTAAACATCCAAGTTCATAAATCTCATAGGTTCCCCAAAAATTTCAACTCAAAAAACACCTTCTCCAACCACATTCTAATAAAACTGCAATGAAAACAGAAAGAGAATTTTAAAGCTACAAGAGAAAAAAATTACACACAGGGACCTCCCATGCCCATGCCAGTAAGGCTCTTAGCAGATTTCTCAGAAGAAATCTTACAGGCCAAGACAGGGTGGGGTGGTATATTCAAATTGCTGGGGAGGGAATGCCAGCCAAGAATACGTTGCATAGTGAAGTTAATATTCAGGGATACAGTAGCACCTTGATTCTCAAACCTAAATTGTTCCAGGAGGCTGTTCAAGAAGAGATTTGAAACCCGAATCATTTTATCCCCATTAGGAATAATGTGAATTGAATTAATCCATTCCAGACCCATGAATGATTGTGTTTTAACCTTTCTTATTTGCAGTGCATGTTTAATGTACTGTTTAATCTATAAACAAACACCTCTTTTCTCAAATTTATGGAACCACCCTCTACTAGCCTTAAATGAATCACTTTCAGCACTCATTGCAGGGGGGGCAGTATCTTCGCTTTTTCACAATGATCGCCTCCAAAATGCTATCACCAGCTAACTTCTTTTGGCTTATCCAATCTCCAACAGTTTTTTTACCTATTCAGTCTTCTGTGATTGTTGTTTTGTGAGCACTTTCACATCCTCAGCAACATTAGCACCCTTGATGGCCTCTTTATGTTTTAAAATTGTGCTAATCATGGATTTCTTCAGCAACAAAAGCATTCTCTCTTGTTTGCTGCCGATTTTATCATGCTGAGGTATCAGCACCAGAGGGTTGTCAGGTCAAAAACCGAAGTTTGGTTCAACAACCAAGATGTTTTTTCTGTGAACAACATGGTCAAGAACCGAATTGTTCGGGATGGAGACATTGGAGAACCAAGGTTTGACTGTACAGGAAAGATAAGCTTTCCCAGACTAACAAAAGCTGAGGGAACTTATCACCTGCATTACAAGAAGTGCTGAAAGGTGGTCTTCCAACTGAAATGAAAGAACGCTAATTAAACAAGCAAAACTCAGTAAGATGATTTATGAATTGTGCCTAATGGCATATACAGACCACTGCACACACTGTGACAGAATACACAGTCTCTACAGGTGTACATGGAACTTTTGCCCCAAAAAATCAATCTTCGGGGCCATAAAACAAGTCTCAGCAAATTTCAATAATAAAAAGCATACAGAGCTTCTTCTCTAATAACGAAACGAAAGTAAAAATAAATAACGGAAAATTAATAGGAAAGCACATAAATGTTTAGAAATTAAGCAACAATAAGCCATGGGTAAAGATTAATTTACAGCCAAAACCGGTTTGGCTCAGTGGATAGAGCATCGGCCTGCAGACTCAAGGGTCCCAGGTTCGATTCCGGTCAAGGGCATGTACCTTGGCTGCGGGCACATCCCCAGTAGGGGTGGTGCAAGAGGCAGCTGATCGATGTTTCTCTCTCATCGATGTTTCTAACTCTCTATCCCTCTCTCTTCCTCTCTGTAAAAAATCAATAAAATATATTTTTAAAAAAAGATTAATTTACAAAGGAAAATATTTTGAACTGGACGATGATGAAAATGTGAATATTAAAAATTAGGGGATGACATTAAAATAGTGTTTAGAGGGGAATGTACAGCCCTAAATGTATGATATATTGAAAGAACACAGAAAGAAATGATTGACATCATTATCTAAACTCTCATCTCAAGAATCTAGAAGACTAGCCAATTGAAGTTGAAGAAAACAAATAACAAAGACAAGAGCAGAAAGCAGTGAAATAGAAAGCAGATTTACCATATAGGGAATCAAAGTCAAATCAGGTTATTTAAAAATGTTAATAAAATTTAAAATCCCATACCAATAATACCTTAATAAAAAAATGAAAAAATTAAAAAATAAAATAAAATCCCATACCAGTCATGTAAGGCAAAAGAAGAAGAAAAGTTAGCAATATCATGAATGAAAAGGGAAGTGTTACTAAGTCCCTATAGACTTGAAGAAGAGAATAAAGGCTCTCATGGAATATTTGATATCACAGAATTTGTAACTTTAGATAAAAAGAACAAACTCTTTAAAGAACACAACCTAAAAAACTAGCATGAAAAATATAGAAAAGTTAAATAGTGCTGTATCTGTTTAAAAAATGAATCAACAGTGAGAAACCTTCTCATAAAGAAAACTAGGTCCCAGGTAGATTCACTGCTTAGTTTTTCCAGACCTTTAAAAATTGCCTGGCCAGCCGAAACCAGTTTGGCTCAGTGGATAGAGCGTCGGCCTGTGACTGAAAGGTCCCAGGTTTGATTCCGGTCAAGGGCATGTACCTTGGTTGCGGGCACATCCCCAGTGGGGGTTGTGCAGGAGGCAGCTGATCAATGTTTCTCTCTCATCAATGTTTCTAACTCTCTCTCCTTCTCCCTTCCTCTCTGTAAAAAAATCAATAAAATATATATATATTTTTAAATTGCCCGGCCAATGTGTATCAGTGGCTGAGTGCTGGCCTACGCACCAGGAGGTTGCTGGTTCAATTCCCAATCAGGGCACAGTCCTAGGCTGCGGGCTCGATCCCCAGCTGGGGGTGTGCAGGAGGCAGTGAATCGATGATGTTTCTCTCTCATTGATGTTTCTATCTCTCTATCCCTCTCCTTGCCCCTCTCTCTAAAAATCAATAAAAACATATTTAAAATAGTAATAATAATAACATCCATCTGAAAAAAAAATGCTCAGAGCTGAGAACAAAGGAGAATACTTGCCAGTTAATTTTCTGAGTGCAAGATGACCCTAACACCAAAAAATGACAAAAACACAATAAAAAAGATACATTATAGTCCAACATCTTTCCTGAACATAGACATGAAAAATCCTAATCAAAACATGAGTGATTCAAATCCAGGGAGAGTAAACGGATATCATGACCAGAGAGGGTTTACTCCAGGAATTCAAGGGGTGAGTTAATATTTCAGTACCAATAAATGTTATTCATTACATTAACAGGGGAAAGGACAAAGCCATAGGACTAGCTCAATACATAAAGGAAAACATTTGATAACATCCAGTACCCATTCATGATTAAAATGCTCAAAAAACTGGGAATAAAAAGGATCTCCTACATATGATAAAGAGTATTGATTGGGGAAAAGAACACCCTACAGCCCTGGACAGTGTTGCTCAGTGGTTAGAGTGCCGGCCCGTGCACAAAAGGGTCGTGGGTTCGATTCTCAGTTAAGGACACGTACCTGGGTTGCAGGTTCGATCCCTGGTCCCTGTCAGGGTGCATGTGGGAGGCAACCAATCAATGTGCCTCTCTTACCTTGGTGTTTCTCTCTCTCTGTCTCTCTCCCTCTCCTTTCCTCCTTGCCTCCTTTCCACTCTCTCTAAAAATCAATGGAAAAAGATATCCTTGGTGAGGATTAACAAAAAAAGGAAGAAGAAGAAAGACAGAAAAGAAAACCCTACTATTAGTAGCGTTGTTGATATTGAAATAGTGAACATTTTCCCTCGGGGTTCTGGCTGCCCATTATCATCACTTCAATATCATCATTAGATATTGTGCTGAATGTCTTCTGTCAGAGCATTGAGGTAAAGAGACCAGATGGATGGGTGGATGGGTGAGTGGATGGATTAAGGGATAAGAAAGTAGGTAGACAGATGCAAAATAAATAAAAATGTCATGACTTGCCATGACATAAATGCATATATATATAGAAAATCCAAAGTAAACTCTTGGGATTAATAGGAGAATCTAGAAGGTCACTAGAAACATTATCAATAGAAAGAGTCCAGTTTGTTTCTACATACTAGCAACAAAAATTAGAAAAAAAAAGTCAAATGCTGTTTAACATAGCATCAAAAATATCAAATATCTTTAAGCAAAATTGCATTTTTTAAGTGTAAGACCTCTACATGAACAACTATAAAACATGACTGAAATAAAGAAGAGGGAGAAATATCCCTTAGTTAATGAATTAGAAAAATCATTTATCTAGAAAATGTCAGTTCTTCTCAAATTGATCTCCTGGTTGAATGCAAACCCAATCAAAAGCCCAGCAGGTGTTTTTGTGGAAATTGATGAGTCAAGTCTAAAATTTTTACATGGAAATGCAAAGAACCTAAAATAGGCAAGGCAGTCTTTAGGAAGAACAGTAGAGTTGGGCGACTTAAACGATCAGATACAAAGGCTTGCTCTAAAGCCATAATAATCAGGGCAATTTGATATTTCTGAAATGATGGGTAAACAGGCCAATGATATAGAACAGCAAATACAGAAATAGATGTGCATATACATAGTCACTTGCTTTATGTAAAAAGTCTCCTAGATTCAGCAGGGATCGGGCAAGCTCTTCAGGACATGAAAATGAAGCAACCAAATATCCAAATGGAGAAAAAAACAACAACACACAAACTAAGCTTTTATCCTACCTCAAACTATATCCAAAAATTAGTTCAAGATTTATCATTAATCTAAATGCAAAAGGTAAACCATAAGATTTAAAAAAGAAAACACAGGGACATATTTTCATCATCTTGAGTCGGAAAATATTGCTTAACGTAACAAAATGCATTAACGGAAAAGAAAAAGTTTGATAAATTGGACACATTAACATTATGAACTCCTGTTCATAAAAACATCACCACTGAGTGAAAATTTGCAAACCAACCATCCAAAAATGAACCCACATCTGGAATATATGAAAAAGTCTTCACAAATCAGTAATGAAAAAATCTACCTGATTTTTAAAAAAATGGTCAAAGTCTTGAACAGGCAAATCACAAAAGAGGATATTTAAGTAGCTAATAAGCATGTGAAAAGGTGCCCAACGGAGATCTTTACCAGCAAAAATGCACATTATATTCGTAATTTAAAACCTTTACACACCCACCAGGGTGACTAAAATGTAAAAGACAGGGATTTGTGAGGATATGGAAGAGTGAGAAAATGTAGTGGCATCTGTTAAAGCTAACCATGCGTGCGCTTGAAGACCAAGCCATGTTTTTCTAAAAGTATCAGAGTGAGGCCAATAGAAATGAGTGTACACATTTCCCAAAATACATGTGCAGCCCTGGCCGGGTAGCTCAGTTGGTTAGAGCATCTGCCCGGTACGCCAAGGTTGTGTGTCCAAAATGCAAGGAAGGACACAGCGCCTCTGTTCACAGTGACCAAGAGCTGCAAGCACCCACCATCCATAAGCAGAAGGACCTGTCACAAGTTGTGGCTCATTCATACAATGGATACGTAGAAAAGAAGGAGCGATGTTTACCCACAAAAACATATCTCACGAAAGGGTGTATCACGTGTAGGCCCAGAGGTATGATCTCTGGCCTAGGAAAGCTGATGAATGAGTCGGCACAAAGGTCTGGCTACTCTCCAGGAAGGGTTTTAGGGGTGCCTCCCTGGGTAACGTGAGCCTTGAGGGAGGGGGCGGGGAGGAGGTACATGAGTACATTCCTGTGCAAAAATGTATCAAGCTGTATGCTCAGATCAGTGCACTTTATGTATATGATAGTTCTATTTAAAAGGGAAAAAATGATATAAAGTGCAATCTGTTATCTTAAAAGTATAGTATACACATATATTTAAAGTCTGGAAGAATATACATTAAAACATTAATGTTGGCCCGAGGTGCTAGATATAAGGGTGATCTTTATTCATTTTTTAACTATCTATATATTCTTATCTTGAATTCCACAGAGAACTTGAACTACTTCTATGATTTTTGTGAAAAAAAGAAAAACGTTTAAAAAGAAGGCTTATTTAAAAAGATCACCAGTGGCACTGTCTGTCCAGTCCTCACCCTGCATCTGGCCACACTGTGAGGCGATCGGGGCTCCAGGCTCAGGGGCCACCCCGGTCCTCAGTGGGTGTGACACCGTGGGCACTACACCCGCATCTCCAAGGCAGCTGGAGACTGCTGCGGGCCCCGGGGCACCGTGTACGGGACCCTACATCCAGTCCCCGGTGGTGCCAGCAGCAGAGATGTTCTGTGTCCCCTGTTTCCTGCCCCACCCCACACCCTCCCCCTTTCCTAAACACACATCCATCTGAGCAAGGTAAAAGCAACAGGGGTGACTGGCTGGCATGGAGGTCATGCCTTTGGGCACCTTGTCACTTTTATGGAAGAAAAAAAAAGCCCTCTTTTTATTGCCACCCACGTCGGCTCACTGTATTCTGCACTCGGGGCTGGATGCGACCTCAGTGGTGAGTGACGGCCCCTTCGTGTTTATTGGCGCGGATAATTCTTACATCTCATAACCTGCGCATATCATGGGGACCAGCGCCGTTTCATGGACTCTTCTCAAAGCCACGCAATTATGTCTATATCTTTCCCTTTACGGCTTCCTGTTAAGGGACTGAAAACAACTCTTTGACCCGTGGCGTTGGAAACAATATTCTCGGGCTGGGAATTCAAACAGGGGTTACGTATTGTTCACATCCGAGAGGGCGGGGCGGGGGGGGGGGGAAGGGGGGCGGGTAGTCCGAGGACGCTCAGCCCAGGTGATGGAGGGATGCATTCTGAATCATTTCAACAGGAACTCTTACCCTGAAATAAACACCGCAGCTTGAAGGGAGACTCAAACACCAAGTCTCCCAAGTGGGACTCAGGGGACGGTATTTATAGACTTTCTATAAAGCCCCAAAAAGCGAGTGAGTCCGTGCCTCTCATCTCATTAAAACATAACATTTAGAGTCTGCGCTTTGTTTATACAGAATCTAGGTGCGGAACCTCATGAGTCTTTAAAGAAACCGTACATTAAGGTTGTTTAAGTATGTATTTGTAGGGTTGTAGACTTCATCCGGAAGCCAGCTCAGCAAAGGGAACCCTGCAGTGAGCTTTATGTAAGGCAAGATGGGAGCCTTCTCACCGTCCGCTAATTTGGGATGAAATGGGGAGGCAGTCACTGCCGGTCCTGTGGCAGCACCACCATCCTATCCAACTCGCTCCGCAGAGAGGGTCGAGGCAGATTTACAGCCAAAAGCGCAGGCAGACACCTGAAGACGGATGCGTCCCGGCCCGGCGGGCCTGCCGTTAATCACGGCTGCCCCACACGCTACTTCATTAAGGCGCCGAGAGAAGCGGAGCCCAGTTACGCCGTTTAAAAGGTTTCCATCAGAGTGACGAATGGCCGTCTTTGGGAGCTTATTAACACGTTAGAAATGTGTGTGTTTGGTTTGGTTTGTTGGAGGTGTTTTATGTGTTTTTTCTCTTCTCAAGAGAAAAAATCTGGAAGGTCAGCAAAGCTCTTCAAGGCTTTGGGGTTGGAATTCTTGACCTGACAGACCTGATGCGTCAGGACTCAGAGGGGAGTGTGCCCGGCGCCGATCTCATCGGAGCCCTCACTTCACAGAAGAGGAGGCAGGACACAGGCAGGGAAGTGACTGACACGGGTCACGGCTGCGCGGTGGCCAGGCCGGACGCCACTCAGCCCCCTGACTCACTGGCCTGCACACTCTCTCTGAACACGTCCTGAAAAACTTGTTCACATCTAATTAATCGAAACAAAGGCAACACACCACCCACAGATAAGGGACATGCAGTGAAAAGAATGCAGGAACACAGACCGCAAAGCATCCTTTTAAGCCGGAGGGCTGTGTTCTGTCTTCCAGGGATGGCGGTACCCTTGGGCCGCCCAGGTAATCCCGCATGCTCACCCACCTCAAGATGCTGCCTGCACCCACGTGAACTAAAGATGGAACCCGAGCCGTCATCTGCTTGTACCTGCGAGGCAGCTGGAAGGGAAACGTGACGGGATCCCGCAGGCCCGACGTGAGGGTCCTGCGTTTCCATTTCCAAAATGGCCTCACGCGGATGCCCAACGGATGGAAATCCAATCAGAGGCCTTCCCTGCACTGGGCCTCCCGCCCACGAGGACGGGACCGATGCAGCCAGAACTAATAGCTCATCACCCAGATGCAGCCCACTACACCGTGTCTGTGGAAAATCAGGACGGAAACTTGAGAAAATGAAGTCGATACTGAAGAGAGCCGCCGGCCGGGAGACCAAATGCAACCACTGAACCATCAAGTTACAAGGCAAAGCCTTCGTCCTCGGGAGGGACTGGATTCAGGGAGGCCCCCGAGCAGATGGACAGCAGGACATCCAGGACTCGGCACCCCTTCTCACCCAGAGGTTAGACCCTGATCCCTGCTAAACTGACACTGTGTCCCTCAGTTACATGCCCCGGCCGGCTCAGCGTCACGTCACCAGACAGAAACAGGCGCAGCCCAGGCGTCCTCTATCTAGATGAGTCACCCAGAAGCCAGACGACTCGCTGGGCTCTGGGTTTCACATCCCACACCACCGTAGGTTCTGTGGGAAATTCTAATTCAGGTCAGAAGGCCCAGGAGCACCGCTGTGGTGGGTCTCGAGGGACACAGGCATTTGACCTGGGACCGTGAGCCACTCGGTGCGAAGTTGGGACTCCCGGCTCTGGAATTCCAACACCAGCCTGTCGACTCCTCTCCAGACACGGTCATCCACCGACTGGCGTGGTTAGAAAGCTCTGGGCTTAGCGATGTGTGCGGGCTGGCACGTGTCTGCGGAAAGCGGGCAGCCAAGCAGCGAGGCCACGCTTTCTGGTTCTTTTCATTAAGCAAAGTAAATTGCACTTCAGCATTTGTTTCTGCAAGTGACTTTGTAAAGCCGTGATTCTTGTCTCAAAACTCACAAGTTGCGAAGATGCTTGGAATGTCTCTTCATTAAAGACTGTCACCAAGAGAGGCATGAACAAGATAAATTACTAACCACTGCCCAGAACTGAGCTGGTGAGGCGTGAATGGGAGCATCGGGGGAGGGATTCTGGAGGAGCAAGAGAATCTTCCCGCAGGCCCATCCATGTGGCCCTGGGGAGGCCACCTTGGGGACCCTTGACCCCTGTTCTCAGGGAAAGTAAGCTCCCACGAGGACTCATGAATAGGCCAGAGCCAGACTGCTCAAGGCAGAAGCCATCACTGTCAATGCCGCCAAGACACTAGTTTGAAAGAGGGAGACAAAAAAAAAAAAAAAAGGGGGGGGGGTGAAGAGCACCCAGCCAGTGGCAAATCAGACTGCACACGCTCAGGTGTGCAAGGCGTAGCAATGAAAACCCTGGGCCCCTCCCGGCACCACCTGTCACACCAGGCTGGTTGGAAACTGCACATCAGTCAATGACCAGTCTCGTTACCCTACCAAATGCCGGTTGTTAGGGCTCCAGGAATTTCACCAACAGCTGTTCCATGGGGTTTGGCCTCCAAAGGTACACCAGGGCTCTGCACCATCCACACCTGCCTCCCGGTGACAGGGAGACCAGGAGCGGGCGTTTGGAGGCCTAAAATGAGCCCAGACCCTCTGCTGGTGATAGAGTTCAGCCGTGGCTCCTCCACCCTGGCCCTGCTTTCCAGGCCAATGGCCGCTACACCCTGGCAGCACCCCCCGATGCTACTCAGACCCCGAAGTCCATCCACCCCTGACCAGAACCACACCTCCAGGCTCCCACGAAAGTATCTGTGGTCCCTGCAAGGCGGCATTTGTGCATCACGCTGGCAAACATCGTCTCGGTCCCTCCTGTGAAGCAGGCGCCTCTGGGCAGGGAAGAGCTGATACTGTCATCTGGGCTGAATTTCTGTGTGACGAACCACTGTGAGTCAGGAGGGACCAGCCTCCTGTTAGCCATGTAAGGTAGGCTCCATTTGCTTTAATAATGTAGATAATTACTAACATTTCAAATTTAATTAAGAAAGACGCTTCTGGCTTTATTGGTGTGGGGCTTCATATCTCTCCTCATCTAACATCTAGGGATTAACAAGAAAGGGAACTATTTTCACACAATGCCTGGGGCGTCCGAAGAGCACGAGGCCGCTTCTCTGTAGACGTTGTGTAGACACCAGCCCCTCACCCACAAACACTCGGCTGCCGCCAGACTGTGCTGGGAGGTAGGGGTCCAGGAGCTGTGGGCCCAAAGGTGAACCTGGCACTTCCTGCCTGGGCAGGTGGGGGTACCCGGCTCCAAGGGTAAATGGCCCCCACCCCAGAAGGGGGACCTAGGGCGGGCTTCTGAGGGGGCAGCATGAGTCAAGCTTCAAAGGAGGGCAGGAGCGCATCAGTGGGAGGGAGGGGTTAGAGAAGGTGGATTCCCGATGGAGGAGCAATTCTCTGTGGAAACCTAGAAATCATTGCAAGCTTCCAATCTGACCTCTCAGGTTCCCAAATAATAAGATGAAGGTTGTTTAGAAAAAAAAAAAAAAAGTAAAACATTTCATCAGCCTCAGGATACCTGAGACACACCATGTGAACAACTGTGGCTGGCATGGATTCTGAGCGTTTCGCTCTCATAAATATTTTGTAAGCCCTCATAGTGTGATTTCTTGTTCAGTCGCCTACCAATTCTGACTCCCTGGGTTCCATCAGAACCCAGCTAACAAGAGGGCGGGAGGGGAGATTCCTGGGGTTTACCTCTAAGGGACCTTGTCCAAGGTGGGCATCCAAGACATTCCTGGGATTTCTAGTTTATGATTCAGAGATAGCGCGTCCCTGAAATCCTGTGTGTCAGAGGGGCAGAGGTGGGGTTGGCTGAGGATGCAGAATGGAGCAGGAGAAGTAAATAGCAATTAGCCAGACGGCTGATGGAATCAAAGCCAAGCCATTCTGTAAACAGGTGTCCAAGTGCATTCTGGGTAGCATCAATATCAAATTTGGAGTTTGAATTTAAAGAAAGAAAACAGGGGGGTGGGGAAAGCAAACAGAGCCTCAGCTAGAGACGTGGGATAAAAAAATGAAAAGCTGGGACAGGGAGAGAGGGGGGAATCCAGAGGAATCAGTCATGATGAACGGGGGTGGGCAGAGAGGGGCAAGGAGGGGCCAGGTGAACTAGGGGGCAGGAGGCTGCAGAGGGCATTCGGTGAGCTTGGTTTTAGATTTGTTGTCTGTGAACTGAGATCAGGACACACAGGTGTGGATATCAGGTGCAAACACATGTGAAGTGGACTTCTGGCTACAGGGAGTGGGCCCAGGCTCCAGGTCCATCCTGCTCCCCTCTGACCTCCGTTTCCAGTCTAACAAAGGAGATTTAGTGCCTGTGCCTCAAGACCACGCTGAGGATTAGAGCCTGAGTCCTCATAGCTGGAGATGCAGTCAGTGCAGGCCTGGGGTTTACTGAGAGCACAGCATCAGGAGTCAAAGCGTGGAGGGGGGCCGAGGAGCATGCGGGTCAGAACCTTGGAGAGCGCCGCCCATCTGCAGTGGGCTGGGCAGGGAGGAGAGCCTGGGGCTCCACAGAAGGGGGAGAAGTACCCAGGTCAGGGCTCTCCCACCCACCCCACCCCCAACCTCCACCCCCGTCGCCCCTGTGTCTACCAGTGGCCCCTCCTGGATGCCTGGTGCCCGGTCTCATTGAGACCACAGCCATGGCTGCCTTTTCTAGAGCCATCCACTGCCCGTATGATCAGGCCGGTGGAGCCCAGATGCCATGAGCTGAGCCAACCACAGGTCTCACGGCTGATTTCCAAACTTGGCACCTTTTGCTGCAAGGGGGCCTGGCAGAGATGGGTTGGCAGGCCCTGCTGGCAGCTTAGGTCAGTGGTTGTAAAACTGAACTGAAAGCCCTTGTTTGCAGAAAGAGCCCCTCCTTCTGGAAGGACAGACGGGTCCGCTGGCTGCGTGGTGAGCAGGGTCATGTCCTCACAACTCACTACAGCGCGTGCGAAAAAGCTCCCTGCGCTTTAGCAACCATAACACCTCCCACTTCATGAGCGCCCACAGCCCAGCAGGCACGATGCTATCCTTTCACCCAGAGACCATCTCACTTAATCCAACCACGCCTAAAACACACACCTGCTCATGGAGAGGATACCAGCCTCACCCCACAGGTGACAAAGCAGAGACACAGAGGCTAGGGGAGCAGGAGTCAGCACCCCTCTTTCATCGGGCCTGAGATGAGGACAGGCCGTGATCCTGGAGCTCGTGGGGTGTGGACGTCAGGCCTCCCCAGGTTGCCAACCTCTGGCTCCTGCTCCCTCCGGCATTCATGATGGGGACACTCGCCAGACCTCTCCATCCATCCATGTGGAGGTCCACGTGGTGTCATTCTCAAAAAGGGATTGCCATGCTCGGTGGGGTCTGTGTGTGAGTTACAATTTACTAAAAGACTAAGGCCCATTCATTTCAATTGAAATATCTACCGCAGTTTTACAAATAACATTCAGACAACAAATACTGGGCATCGCCTGTAATTAATGACTCCGGTGCCGTCAGGATTTCTGATCGTGAACGTGCAAATGTACCTGAGACAGGTACTTTCATCTGTCCCAGAAGAGGCATCTGTTAAAGGGCTGGAATAAGCCTGATATTGTTTATGCACCAAACTGACAGAAGAAAATGGAAGACTGCTGTGTTTTCAGATAGTCCATGGGTCCATCAGCACGTACACAATTACCTGAGAACGCGGCCAACCAATAAGTGGAGAGTTATCGGCAAAGTAATAAACCGCGGAAGGCTGTGGCGCTCCAGCTGGGGAGGCTGAATGTTCTGGAAGCACATGGATGGGGAGGGGGAGGGGCCTCTGGGGCAGTCCCGTGGGTGTATGCTTCTCAGACTCCAGTACAGAACTGAGCTTTCAAATCAAAGGTGAAACGCTGTTTACATTACTGCAGTAGTTTATTCTCTCCACACCTGCAGCCCGCAGTGTCCTGCCTCTTTGCTGATGAATCTTTGAGCCGGAATCGGATACCATGTCCCCCTACCTGACCAGCGACACGGATTCTTCTAAGTCCCTGGCATTCGGGGCATGGCCGCTGAGTCACCTCCGGGCCCTTGGCCTCCTGGACAGAGTCGGGAGCAATGCAGGAAGGGACACGGGGTTCTGGTGGGCGTCGCAGCTCCTGGCCTTTCTAGAAAGCTGATGGGAGCGGGCTAGCAAATGTGCAGGTTTGCAGTTTTCAAGCTACTTCTGCCAAGGACTGAGTCACCTGGCATTTCCAAAATTTGTATCTAAATGATTATATGTGGTAATTGAAAGCATTAGGAAGCATGCCAAATAGTTAATTGAAAATTGTAAAAGCGTGCAAACTGGAAGACTTTGCCAGTTAAACAACTTCAAACTGTAGGTTGTAATCAATTCCACCAGGCTGACACTGGACACGTCGCAAAGGTTCATCCGGTCCCATCCCCTCGGGTGAGCATGCATTTGAGAGGGGTAAACATGGCGGGACAGGCAGAGACAGGGGCCAGGAGGAAACTGCTCACCCGCATGTGGCCCAAGGAGAGCCCAACGGTGGATGAGTTGCCTGTGGCTGCTGTAACAAATTGCCATGAACTTGATGATTAAAACAAGAGAAATGTGTTCTCCTACAGTTCCGGAGGCCGGAAGTCCATAATCAAGGGGCTGCTGGCAGGCCTGTCACTCAGCCTGTGGCAGCATCACTCCACTGTCTGCCTCTGTCATCACACAGGGCTCTCCTGTGTCCTCCCATCTCATAGACGCCTGTCACACCCTCGTCCAGCACAACTTCCTCTTCGTTGAACTAATTACTTCCGCAATGACTCCATTTCCAAGGAAGGGCACATTCTGAGGTTCCGGGTGGACATGAATTTTGAGAGGGACCCTATTCAGCCCAGGACAGGCAGCTGAGGCCTGAAGGTCCAGGCACAGCGGTCACAGCCACCTGCTCTCCACTCTGAGGGGCGGTGATGGGACTAGAGCATCATGTGACAGCGATGCATCCCACCAGGCATCTTCACGGTCCCCCACAGGCTCAGGGGCAGCTCAGAACGGACATCACCGATTCTCCTACCCCAGGTCCCTAGAACATCACTGCACACACACACACACACACACACACACACACACACACACACACACTTTTCCTATGGACAGTTCTCTTCATTTACACACACACACATTTTTCCTACGGCAACCCAAGGTGCCAGCCATCTGGGTCAGAAGCCACAGGCTGCATCTGGACATAAGGACATAGCTCCCTTCTAAGAGGTTGGGGAGGGGTCACGTTCTTGATGCCCAAATGGTGAGGTTATTTGCCAATGCTCATCGTTGTGACTGTACCATCAGTCACTGGAGGTGGGGCAGGGGGGCGGGAGCTGAGAGTCCACTGCTCCTGTGCTCATTCGGGGAACAGAAACAGCCCCTCCCCTACACAGACACAGACACACCAAGGACTTCCGCAAGAACCCCTCATGGCACCCTCTTCCCACCTCAGGGAAACTGAACGTGACTGCTGAGTCCCTATGGCCCCCGAAGGACAATAATAACAATAACACAGCCTGATGTCTGTCTACTTCCTGGAAACCAGGCGGCCAGCCTTGGTAGGGACTCCAAGGAGTTGACCACAAGCTTGGTAACCGGCCTCGGGGACTTGGGTCTTCCCTGACACATGGAAGGCTCTGTCCCAATCGGTGCTAATTGCAGATGGCTGGTCTACCCTCCTGGCTCAGCTGTTTAGCAAAAATTACATTTCATTACATTGTATACTAATCAGCTTCAAGAGTGGATGGCAAAATTAATTTGACATAATTTCATGCTCTTGAGTAGTCTTTATTTTCTAAATTAATGGTTCTTTTCAGCAACTCTTTTATCCTCCTACATAAGAGCAGTATTTGCACTGGGGCAGACTCTCACCTACTAGCTGTTAGCTTAGCCAAGTGTCAACAGCCCATCTTCATTTCATCGTGAAGTCAGTGGCACGTGGCATGTTACTTCAACTTCAATACCATAAGTGTTATTGGTGAAATGTGTTCTCTGAAGCGTGGTTTAATGAATCGGAACCAATTTAAACTACCGTCTGGTTTGAAATACCGAAGTCTGCCAAATTTAAGACTTCTGTGAAACATCCAAGTCCTCAGATAATCAAATGTTCAGCTGTGTTTTGAACGTGTACCCTCTTGGATGGGTGGGTGGGTTGGTGGATGGATGGATGGTAGATGGGTGGGTAGGTGAATAGATTGTGGATGGGTGGGTGGGTGGGTGGGTGGATAGATAAATGTGGATGTGTGGGTAGGTGGATAGATGGGTGGGTTGGCGATAGATGGACGGTAGATAGGTGAGTGGATGAATAGATGATGAATGGGTGGGCTGGTAGGTAAATGAGTGGATAAATGGTGGGTGGGGAGGTGGGTGGATAGAAGGATGCGTTGGTGGATGGATAAAAGTGGCTGCTGCCGCCAAAGTCGTGACTTCCCTATTACCCATCCGACCTTCCCCCGGCACTCATTCCTTTTCTTCCAGTAACAGCACCTCGATTTTGCTCTGGAAAACCCCACTCTCGTCACTGCCAGAAGCTGGCCTTGAACATGCAGGGATGCAAATGTCCACCACATGAAATGCTCTGTTGGAAGAAAACGCAATCCTGTACACGTCACTGCCGGGGCATCCTGACAAGTTAGCAAAGACTGGATAGCAATTTCTGCCCCGAGCTCCTTTTCACGTGGAGGGAAGTGCGTGAAGCTGAGAATGAGAGCCTTCCGCACCGTAGGCCAGCCGAGAGCACATTCCTCCGTGTGCCACCAAACCACCCAAATGGAAAGCCTGCCTCAGGAGGCCCATACAGAAGCCCGTCGCAGCACCCACTGTTCACGCGGGCACCACAGGGCTGTGCAGGAGGAGCAGAGCGCTTCAGCTCGCAAGCACCAGCCCAGCACGATGGCCCTGCAAACCCTGCAGACGCAGCCAGGGCACCCTCCGCTCACAGGCCGAGGCTCCCTCGTGGCCCGCGTCTGAGATCTGAAGCTCCTGGCTTATGAGTCAGACCTCTTCTTTAACTGCTCTGAGGATCGCTCTGCTTTAAAAAGATCAGTGAGTGGGACTCCAGATTTGCCGGAGGAGACTGCGGAGGGAGGGGCAGTGTTTGCTTGCGACAGAACCCTCTGTTCTGGAGAGAGGGTCCACTGGGGATGCTCTGGCCATTGCACCGAGTCTGCCAGGGTTCAACCCACACATAATGGACAGCCACACAGAGCCGCCAAGCATCCAGGGCTGGCCACAGCTGGGCCCACCTCGCCCGCTCCTCCCCCGCACGGGCTGGCCTGGACTCAGGAAGAAGAGCTCAGAGAGGCAGGTCTCCTCTCTGCCCCTGTCTGTGTGCCCGCCCTGTGACCACCCCGGGCAGCACCTGAGCCACTCTGTTCCCACCAAAGGCCGCAGGGCATCCTCCTCACCCTCTGGAGGAGGAGCAAGGGGCTCCGCCTCACTGTGCCCGGATCTTTCATGATGAATGGGGACAGCTCCCTCCGTCCCCAATGCCAGCTAGCTGAGCTCAGACTGGCACAGTAAGGCATGCGTGGTTTGAGAAGCTGACTGTTCAGGGCGGATAAAATTCTCCAGACAAGGAAGGAGATAGCGTCCCAAGTTCTGATCATCAGTCAGCAGCGCAGCTGGGCTCTTTCTCCCAAGACCTAGGCTCCCTGACCATCTCGATTCTGTACGATGGAGGGGACGGAGCCCCCAAACCCACTGAGACAGTCTCCTTGGAAACACGACCCGTCACCCTGGAAGTCTGAAACAGGCGGACGGGATTTCTCAGGCGCTCCCCTTTTTCACTGAGCACTCTCCTCTTGCCCAGTGTTCTGGTGAAACTCCACCCCCAAGGGTGCCCGACAACGACACCATCAGCACATCAGAGACCCCACTCAGGACAGATGCACGGGTCGCTCCTCCTGGCCAGATGCGGGTCACAGACAGGCGCCAGTGTTGGTCCCACCGAGCTGCAGGCCCAGCCCCTCCCACTGGGGTTCAGACCTGCCGGGACTCCTGGCCCCTCCCAGCCTGAGTTTCCATCTGCATTCCTGCCCTGTCAGCCACATAGTTCTTCCAATGAACGCTCCTTCTGCTGTGTGAATTGGTTTTTAACACAACAGCAGCCCTTACCTGACAATAGGTGGCAGGTACCAGGTCTTTGGGGAAATGAGGGACATTTTCTTCCAGTCATGGAGCTGAGCTGGCGAGAGCAAGGGAGCTCATTCCTCTGCGGAGATGAGACTGTCACAGCCCATAGCACCTGCGATCAGAACCGCCCATCAAGCTGTCCTCTGCACCATCCCTCGCTCTGGCCAGCACCTGATGGGGACAGACATCCCTGATGGGGAAGGGTGCTGGCTGTTTTGGACAGCACCTGCCAGCTCAAACCCTTCTGTTCTCACTCACGGGAGGACTGAGACCCAGAAACGCCCCGTGGCCATGCTCAGAGAATCCCTCGCCCACGGTCCGCAGGGCTGAGCTCAGCTGGAAACGAGATTCAGAGTCTGTCCGGGCTGCACAATTGCAGCAGCGTCTCCACCCGCTCCCTCGCCAGGTTCCGTAGGTGAAAGGTACAGTCAGAAAGGGCAGGACACCGAGGACCACACGCTGGGGACCTGGGCACTGCCCTCTGGATACATCAGGGTTCTTTGGTTGCTAGCGACACACACCAATCTGGAAAATTCCAGCCACTGGGGAGTCCATGAGAAGGACAGGAGAAGAATCTCAGAGAATCAAAGAAAGGGCTTAAGGAACCAGACTCAGAAAGGAGAGGAAGGAAAACCCAGAGACACACGTGCCCGAGAGCATGTGCAGGGACCCTCCGTGCTGAAGAGCAGGGATTCATTTTGCACTCAAAAATAATAATAATAATTACAGCTCTATCAACATTAACATTTCGGTTTGAAATATTATGGCTCCAATGTCTAATTAACATAGTAATTAGACATATTAATATATTTCCTTCTTCATTTCAAATCCATAATCTACACTAATTGCGTTTAATGCACTCACTGTGGATGGATGCTGATATTTTGGAGTGTAAAATTATAACTTACCCCATTAATGAAAATCCTGCGGCAGCAAAGTCGTCGCTAATGCCGTTAGGCTTTGCGTCTGTGTTGTTGTCCTGAGTGGGGTCTCCGATGTGTTGCCAGCGGTCCGAAGAGGCAAGGCCGCTTCCATCTGCAAATTAGGCAGGACAGGGCGACTGTGGGTGGGTGTGAGAACCTCTCCCCCATGCGACTGCACACAGACACCCCAGAGCGAGCGGGGGGGGGGGGGGTGTTGGGGGGCGAAGGCCCGTCAGTGCTGAGAAGGGCAGCTCAGGACACTGGGTGTGGGCATCCCTCTTCCTGAGTCACCGGCAAGCAACGTGGAATGGCCTGGAATCTCCCCACTGGTTTGAGAAAGGCTCCCAAAGGCCCTGGAGGAGGATGGAGATCCGAGCGCCTGGGGTCTGGGATGTTCGGTGAGTGTGCAGTTTCCAGCCCATGTAGCTTTCCTCATCAACACAGACACTCACACTCAGCACCCCAGGCCCAGAGCCACCTGGCGCCTGGCCACTGCACACCACACAAGCACGCGCCCGCTCCCGCCCTCCGATGACCCCCGCAGAGGACAGCCCGGCGTCTCCGTCCCGCACCCCTTCCACATGCGCTCGGCAGCTAAGTGCAAGGAGGGTCCCTGCAGACAAGACGCAGGGCCCTGCGCTGTATCAGGGACGTCGTGCACACGGCTCTCTCCGCCAGAACCAGCCGCATCCTCCCTCCTCCACCGAACGGAGGCTTCATCCTGCCCCCAGGGCCCCACGGCTTCAGAGCCCAGAATCATGTGTGAATAACATCACGTGACCATCCCTGTGCGCAGATCCCACAGGGAGACTGTCGAGCAGATGGGGAGAACCCAATGCCTGGGGAAGCCCTGAGCCAGCCCTGGCTGCTGACCACGACCCGGGCAAGGCCCTTTGCCTCTCTGAGCCTTTTGCTCATCTGAGAAGAGGAGAGGCAGAACCAGTGGCCTCCAAAGTCCCTCCCAGTGTTAACACTGGTGTGAAGGCCCACTGACCTGTGCGTTCTTCCCTGAGGGCCGGCGGCACGTGCCAGGTGAAGGCAACCCCTCTCTTCAGGAAGCCTGAGCTCCTGCCCATACCAAGGGGCACCTGAAGTCACCCCACATGGCATGTTTCCTACAGGGACTGACCCTAT
Organism: Cnephaeus nilssonii; assembly: GCF_951640355.1. NCBI lineage: Eukaryota > Metazoa > Chordata > Mammalia > Chiroptera > Vespertilionidae > Cnephaeus > Cnephaeus nilssonii. The sequence goes on from NC_137087.1 coordinate 58,239,058, forward strand.
CCCCTGACCCGCAGGGGAGGAAATACACTGAGTGGCCAGATTATTATGATCTCTGAACGCATAATAATATGGCCACTCAGTGTGTGTGTGTGTGTGTGTGTGTGTGTGTGTGTGTGTGTGTGTGTATTGGAGGCCCAGTGCGTGAATTTGTGCATGGGTGGGGTCTGGCCAGGGGGAGGGGACATGGGTGGTTGGCTGGCCTGCCTGCTGGTCGAACTCCTGGTTGAGGGGACAATTTCCATATTAGCCTTTTATTATATACGATATAAACTGAGTGGCCAGATTATTATGCATTCAGAGATCATCATCATCTGGCCACTCAGTGTATATTTCCTCTACCCACCATAGGTTCATCGTCTGGGCCTGGAAAAGGCACGTTAAACAAGACAAACACACAGAAGCTTATTCGCACACGCTGCACACGTGCACAGGAGCCCTTGGTGCTGAGGCACGCAGAGGGGTGGTGGGAACTCGGCTCATGCAGCATCTTCACAGAAGAGCGATAACTGTGCCCTCTGGCTTGCATGGTTCCGTTGGTTGGGTATCGCCCTGCACACTGAAAGGTCGCTGGTGCAATTCCTGGTCAGAGCACATGCCTGGGTTTCAGGCATGCAGGAGGCAGGCGATTGATGTTTCATTCTCACATCAAACTCCCCCCCCCCCAACCCCCTCTCTCTCTCAAAAAAGCTTTGGGGAAAAATAAATTTGTAGAGAAGGAACAAGACAAAGGAAAAGGGCTCTAGACTGTGGGGGAGGTGGGCAAACTGTGGGAAGGTAACTATACTTCAGCTCAAAATAACCTTTTTGCCAAAGTGGCCTATGTGGAGGAGGCATGTCCTCTATCTTCGGCCCCGAGCACGCAGCCCGCGCCCGGGGCTGCTCCGCACCGGCTTCTAAGGAGGAGTGTGTGCTCACTCGGCTCCACTGTAAAGACGGAGCTCCCCCTGCTCTCTGGTGCGTCCACACCAGCCTACATCCTGTTCGTCTCAGACGCCACGCACGCTGCTAACGAGACATCAGCATTCCAAATCTACCCTCTGATGTTGGGGCAATGCATTTCATCTCTTAATTAAAAGCCAGTTTTCGATGCTCAGCCCTGATCCACATCTCCATTACCCCTTTAATTAATTTAGCATCTCCCCCCCAGCAGGTGCTAAGTGCCCAGCAGAGATGGGAAACCCACCAAAACAAGGCAGCTCCCCGCCCCAGGCCAGGCCTCCGAGCCCCAGGAAATGGCCATTAGAGTGAGAAAGCATTTATCGGCCAACGCGGGGCTGTCACAGCAGTTAGTCGGGAAGGAAAGACAAGGCGTGGGCCAGGGCCAGTGGCAGCCCTCGGCCAGGCCGGGAGGACCTTCAGACCCACGCCTGGCCCTGAGCCGGGAAGCCTTAATTAGCTCCTGGGGGAGCCGGCTCTGCCGCTTGCATTCAGGGAGGTTTCCTAGGCCCTTCTTTGCGTTCCTAGGGGTTTTGTTTTGGCTTTTGTTTTCATCCTTTCGAGCAGCTGGTTCTTCAAGGCCCCACGCCAATGGAGACATCTCTCGGTGGTGCTAGGACGACTGCAGACCAAGGGGCCTCCTGGTAGAGGGGGCCCCGGTAGCAGCACCGAGCGCCACACAACCCTCCAGTCAAAGCCCACGCTTCCGGCCACACTCCACTTCCTGAAAAAAAATCACAGGTCACCACGGGCCACCAGCTGAGTCTGCCTGGAAGCTGTGCTGCTCCTCCTCATGGGACACGGGACTCGCGCAGACCCAGGGGGACCTGGGGCCTAGTGCCCCAGCACCCCAGCTGGGCATCACACGGCCACACCAGGCCACACCCGGACCCTGATGCTGGGCACAAGCCTCGTGTCCAGTCACGCTCACCAATATGTCCAGCTCTCTTTCCTCCTCTATTCCATTCCTGGGAGCTCAGACGTGACCACTCACTTGCTTCTCCCACAACAAAGGATGGGGCCGATTCTGGACAGAAAATGCGAGCGCCAGTGTGGCCGTCCACGCTCCTCGCGAGTTGTGACAAAGCCTGAAGTCTGGGTTGAGACTGCGGTGCCCAAGGCGGGTGGAGCCTGGCCCTCAGGATCCCTGCCTGGAGGGAGGGACCAGCCCCTGGGCTGTGTGAGACATACACCCGGATGACACGACCAGCGCTGAGCAGCCCGCTCGCCTGCTGTGCACATGGACTTGCACAGGACCCTCCCCCCAGTCACTGCGAAAGGCCTGGGAGGTCCCAGGGAGGCTGCCTGAACAGGGTCACACGTTGTCCTTGTCTTCAAATATATCAACTGCTGGCAAAGATCACTGTCCCGACATCCGGGGCTGGTGGCTGCAGACTCTCCACGGATCCGTCTTCGTCTCCTGCATCGGCCTGTGGACCTGAAGACCACCTGCAGCACCGGGAGCCTGCCCCACCCCCAGCCCCGCCGCCCCGCTGGCCAGGGTCACGGAGAGTCACACCATCGGCCTAAAATCACATCCCAACATCGACAGAGGACACGTTTATAATCGTTCAACCGCTCCAGACGAAAGCATTTCCTGCCCAAGCGAGGCAGCATGACTAAGCTGCAAACAACAGCGAAGTATTAAACTTTAATTCCTACTATCTTCAGAGAGGGTTGCTAAAAGCTTTCCTTTAAGCTGCTCATTTTTCTGGGGAATTAAACTGTACTAAGTGCTCTCATTACCGGACATTTGGTGTATGTTTTTGTTGTTGTTTGGGGGAGGGGGGAGCATTTGGAGTAGATGTGAGAAATGTCAGATCTGAATTCACAATTAACACAAAATATAAGCCCAGTGGAGTTTCTGGGTTGTCCTGTCTGTTCATCCATGGTTTATTAAATGCCTACTATGTGCCAGGCACTGAGAAAATGTGATCTGAAACAATAAAAAGCAGGAGCTGGGGAGCAAGGAGTGGGGTGCTCTGAGAGGCAGGCCATCTGGTCACCCTGCCGGACCCTGTTCCTGAGCCGTTTGCTCATCTGCACCCAAGAAGCTTGGGGTCTGCAGCAGCTAAGCTCCCTGTCACCCACGCCGTCCGTCTTCACGGCCGTCCGTCTTCACGGCCGTCGCAGGGCGGGTTCCTGAGAGCGAGAACAGAAGCTGCACGGCCCCTCGAGGCCGAGGTGCGGAGCCACACGATGTCGCTTCTGCATCTTGCTGGCCAAAGCACGCCTCAGGACCAGCCAGACTCCAGGCTGTGGAGGCAGACTCCACCTCTCCCCGGAAGGAGCAGAAAGGCCCATGGTAGAGGGTGTGGGTGCGGGAAGGGGGCATGTTCGCCATAGCATCTCAGACATGTCCAATGTGTCCTCCTGTGTCCAAAGTTGAGCTCTGATATTCACCCCAACCTACCCTTCCCCCAGTCACCATCTTCCCATTAGCAGCAGCTCCATTCTGTCTGCAGTTCAGGCTGAACCCCAGAGTCATTCTAGACTCCCTCACTCACTCACACCTCATGTCGGTCCAGCGGCGACACCAGGGCATCCCACCCTCAACCTGAACCAGGAGAGATCCACCCTCACCGCCCCCACGGCCACACCCTGGTCCCGCCACCAGCCCCCCACCCGGATTACCCCCGCGTGCCCCTTCCAGAGCAAATGTCCTCTGCTCAGTGGTGATGGCTGCTGACGGGACCTGGGGTTCTCATTCGATTGGCTTTGCATCTCACTGGACGCACTGTGCTCCCATATCATCCTCAGTGTCCCAAGCAATCGATGTCTAGGCCAGCAGAGAAGGCTCCTTCCTGCCTCTTGGCGGCCGGTGGCTGCGGCACTCCTTGGCTGATGGCTGCATCGCTCCCCCTTCTTCCTGTCTTCACATGACCGTCGTCCCTCTGTGTGCCTGTGTCCCCACAGGACACCCTCCTCTCTGGGAGCCTGGTCTTAGAAAGATGCATGTTAGCCTCAAGGCCCACCCTGCTCCCTGCAAGTGTGACCTCCTCTTCACCTGCACCCTAATTCCATCCTCAGTGACCCTATGTCCCATAGGTCACATTTGCCAGGACTCCGGCGCATCTTTTGGGGGCTGTGAAGTGAAGGCAACTCTTCGGAAGCGCATGTGAAGGATGCGATTTGGGAGCTGCCGAACGCCTGGGGGTGTCCTTGTGTCTGGACCCCTTCCTGTGGGGACACTCCAGCGGCACTCAAGGGACAGACTGGGGTGCCAGTCAACGCACCTCCCTAAGGAGCCCAATTTGAGGGAACACTTTTTCTAACGTGTGTTCTGTTCCGGCGTGGTATTAGAGAAACAAGGGCCACCCGAAGGCGTTAGGAATCCACATCAAAGCTCAGAACAAAGCATTGCAATACCTCTCACACGCGGCGGCAGTCTGCACTGTAAAATGGCCTCTGTGTTAATATGAATTTCTCTTCAACGCCCCTGGTAAGAACATCTTCGTCACAAGCCTCCCTCTGAGGCAAACTGTCAGGATGTAGCACGCTGTCACACCAGCTGCAAGCCTCCCTCATTAGCTCCTGCACACATGTGGTTAAGGAGCCATTTCACATGCACAAACACAGGAAATATCAGTCACTTCTTACCCAGGGCCAGCAAAGGGAGGTATTGAGGAGCCTCCGATCCTGGCTATTCTGAAATCTCTCGAGTTTCTACTTTCCAAGGAGAATGGGTAAGTTCACCTCTGTGTTCCCGTCCCATAAGCCAAAAGCAAATGAATGAGGTTTCTGGAGAGTTCAACTGAGTTTCGTCCAAAGAGCATCCAAGTTCAATGTCTTTACAGAAAAATGTCAACACCAATTTCCAGAAGAGGGAGGAGATATTCAAGTGTCAGGAAAAATTATATCTAGAAATCCCCAATAAAAGGGGACATGGTATACAGAAGGGGGTGAAATGACGTGAATGCTACTTTGAGCTGTCTTTGTTAAATATTGTCAGGAATTGAATCAGAATGGATGCAAGGATCTTATAATTCATTCATCCCACATTCACCCCAAATACACCCCACCCTCACCCTAGAATCACCCCACCTTCATCCCACACTCACTCAACACTCACTCAGCTCTTTTGGAGGAATGAATCACTGACATTTCACCAACACCAGGAGGAGTCAAAACCCAAACTCATAGAGCAGAACTGAAAAATCTTGTTAAGGTTCTTTCTAGATAGGAAAATATTTCATAGATTCTTTGTCGGTGTAAATAATTTAATACGTAACAGGTCAAACAACTTGACTTTAAAATAAATCTAAAAATACCTAAGGTAGAGATGCCAAATAAATTTGAAACAGAACACGGCGGTGGCTCAAGACTGGAGAAATGAGCAGAGGCGGCGCCGGCGATAACCGCTGGACAATAACGGAGGGCAGCGGATAGATTAGGAAGAGTAATGTTGAGCCTGGGACCAGCTTGGAAACCAGACAAAGGAAGTTCAAGTAGCAATTAACTAAAGCACCCAGGGAGCGAGGACCGCGCCTGCCAGAGCCCCGTGGGTACCTGAGACGCAAGCGCACCCCGACCTCGGTTCTGTGTGGCACAGATCAGCCCACAAAGGCCCTCGTGCTGCGACACTTCCGCCCAGTGAAGCACCAGGGACCATCCGAGAGGCAATGAGAGGGCGAAACAGTCCACTGAGTAACGAACAGATAAGAGGAAGGAAACCCATTCATTCTGTTGCTCATCACAGTTTGACAAAGTGAATGCCATCGAGCGGAAATGGTAACCAAACAAACACATGTCATTGAGGGGAGCTGGAGGCATCCTAGAACAGCTCACCTGCCCATTTCCAAGGTCTTGTGAGATCTCCCTAGAAGCTATCGTGAACGGGGCAGGAAAGAACCCTGAGTTTCGGTGAATTATGAGATTCATTGGGGTTTAAAATCCACCAGGGCGGTGTCCTACGAGACAGAAAATTGAGCTTTGGAGGTGGGCGTGAGAGACAACAAACCGGGGACACAGTCCCCGGCGGAAGGAGGGAGCTGGTAATGAGATCCTTCCCCAAACTGTTCAGTCGCCACCCCTGGGAGTCAGATACTCCACCTGCAAATGAAAGGACGTTGACTTAATGGGAACCAGAGGGTCAATGCACATTTGCAAAGATCCTGGTGGCGAAGGCTTTGCACAGCGGCGCAGAGATGGAAACACGGAATGCGGATCAGGGGAACATCATGTTTAATTGCCAGGAAATTAGAAATGAATTCTCACAAAAATATGTCTCTCAAGACAAAACCCCATTTCAACCTAAATAGACTTTCATGAACTGCGGAAGCGCCGTGGTATCAGGAGAGAAACCCCACAGCACAACGGGGCGAGGCCGCCGCTAAGTTCGGACGCCAGGATCCGAGATATGAGTCATCACGGTGTTTCTATACAGTGTCCTCTCGGGAGGCCCGGACGGCCGACGAGTTCCAGGAACTTGCTCCTACGTTGTATTTGTCCGGTCAGGAAACACGGCCCCCCCAGTCCTTTTTAAAAGAACAACAGATTGCTAACCCCAGAGAGCTGCTGGGTTTGGGGGTTGCTTGGTTTGTTGCCATGTTCTCAGGGCAGCAGATAATCTGGGTGCATCAATGTGTGGGTGTCCCCAGAACTGCACGAGGCTGGTTAGACGGGCCATCTCCTCCTCCTGTCCCCATGAGGCAGCCATGTGTGGCCTCTGATAATTGAGCTCTGCGCCCCAGCCTCTCATCAAGGTGAGTTGGTGGCCCAGAGTCTGAACTCCCGGAGGACAAGACTCACCAGACTTTGCCACCTCTGCAGGGGTGCAGCCTACTCCTCAGGGCCCACAGGTGGGCCTGTTCCCCAGGCAGAGCCTCTGCCCGCCTGGGTGCTACGGTCCCAGGGCCTGTGGTAAGGAGATCATGGCCCCCAAAGACACCAGGCCACAATCCCTGGGGCCCGTGAAGGTGACCTTCAATGGCAAAGACTTTGCAGATGTGACTAAGTTAATGGTCCTCAGACGGGACCCCGAGCGCCATCATGAGTGTCCTTAGACGAGGGCAGTGAAGGGAGATTCCACAGCGTGCGCAGAGGAGAAGGAGGTGCCACCACAGAGACAGGTGCCGCCACAACCAAAGCACCCCTGGGACCAGCAGAGGCGGGAGAGGCGGAAGCACCCTCCCGGAGCCTTCAGCGGGAGCCCGGCCCTGCCAGCACCTGGGTTTGGGGCTTCTGGCCTCCAGGAAAGAATACATTTCTGGTTGTCTTAAGCCACCCAGTTGTCATAACTCGTCACATCAGTCACAAGAAACTTCAAGGTCGGAGCTCTGGGCCAGCCAGAAGCCTGCCTGGAAGGAGGCACAGAAGCCAGACACGAGAAGGATCTGGCCGTGACCCCTAGGCCAGTGCCCGGGGGCCACCTTGCATCAGGCAGGGCGCTCTTCTCCGGCGCCTGAGCCGGTCAGTCCTTGTTCGGGCTCTGTCACAAAGGAGCCTTGAGTCATAGACAGGTCACGCAGAGAAGGTGCGATGTAGGAGACCAGGGCCACCTGGAGACAAGCACATTGCTGCCTGGGAGTCGGCACCCACAGCCTCCATCTGCCCCCAGAGTGTTGGATGGCCTGGGGGGGGGGGGACACCTCAGGAAAAGAAGGCTGCGTTGTTGATACATGCGTGTATATTTTTATTCCTGGTGGGGACGGGGCCTCAGGAGAAGGCCATGTGAAGGGCATCTGGGGAAACCTCCACATCGCTCCTGGGACAAGCCACGTTGGCAAGGCACAGCCCAGGCCCACCTGCCCCAGCCACCTCTCCCAGCACCCTGTGAGCTGTGCTGGGACCATGGAGGTGGGGAGGGTGGAGGGCCGCACCCCACTCCCCAGAATGCACAGGGGTCTCCTAGCAGAAGATCAGGGCCAAGGTGAGGGCCTCAACCATGGTCAAGGTTACCTGAAGAGACCTGTTAGCAGGCAGCATTTTTAACCAGATGTGCTGGAGCAAAAGGAACCCACACCCGTGGGGGTGATACCCAAACAGCAATCATGGGGATAATGTGCTCCGACGTTTTGAAAAATCGGCTGGGAAAAGCGGAGGTGTGGGAAGACAATTTAATGTGCAGTCTATCAGAAAACAACCGCAGAAACAGACTTCAAAAATTCTTAATAAATATGTTCACAACTCCGAGATAAGAATGTGGATTTAATGGGCAATTCTCTAGGCCAGGGGTCCTCAAACTACGGCCCGCGGCCCGCCGAGGACATTTATCCGGCCCGCTGGGTGTTTTTGCCGCCGCTGCCTGTCCTGCTTAGCAGCCAACTTAGCAGTGTGCATAGGAATTTGTTCATAGTTGTTTTTTTTAAACTATAGTCTGGCCCTCCAACGGTGTGAGGGACAGTGAACTGGCCCCTGTTTAAAAAGTTTGAGGACCCCTGCTCTAGACAAATACCAATTGTTAAACTGACCCAAGAATGAACAGAAAACCAGAGCCAGCGGTTCTCAAACCTGAGTGTGGACCAGAATCGAGGAAGGTTACGAAAGCTCCGATGGCCGAGCCCAGCCCCCGACTTTGGGATCCAACAGGCCTGTGGGTGGGGGCTTCCCAAATTGGAATGTCTAACAAGGTTCCAGGCAGTGACGGACCGCCGGGCCAGGGGCCACACTTTGAGAACCAATGGTCTAAACGCTAAGCCCCAGGAGAGCAAGGATCATATGCATGAGGGCACATTCGCTGTGAAACATCAGGAAATTTGATATAATTCATCTTCATCACACAGGAGAAAACGCATGTGGTCTGGGACCTTTTGTAGCTGGAGGGGACACCCGCTTTCCTCACAATGGAATTCTCATTATATTGAACCTAATAGCTTAGAAGCAAAACTTAGTAATTGTTCGTAAGCAACGTTTACCAATGTAATTAATTCAATTCCCTTAAATCATATCCACAAATATACTATGACAGACTATTTTTTTAAATATATTTTATTGATTTTTTTACAGAGAGGAAGGGAGAGAGATAGAGAGTTAGAAACATCGATGAGAGAAACATTGATCAGCTGCCTCCTGCACTGGGGATGTGCCTGCAACCAAGGTACATGCCCTTGACTGGAATTGAACCTGAGACTCTTCAGTCCACAGGCCAACACTCTATCCACTGAGCCAAACTGGTTAGGGCTGACAGACTATTTTTAAAATATATTTTATTGGTTTCAGAGAGGAAGGGAGAGGGAGAGAGAAAAACATCAATGATGAGAGAATCACTGACCGGCTGCCTCCTGCACACCCCCTACTGGGGATGGAGCCTGCAACCCGGGCATGTGCCCTGACAAGGGCCTTTCATTCCGGGCCTGAGCTCTGCAGATACTCATTATCTGGGCAGACCCAACACCTGCCCGCGGTGGCCCAGCTCCAGTTCCCTGTGGCAGCCACGGGCTGACCTGCTTCTGGGGAGAGTGTCTGAACATTTTAATCAGAACCGAGAGATGATCCAGAGCAGGAGCCCTGATTCATGAGCCCGGGAGCAGCGTGTTTTGGCAGAGACTTCGCAGCAAACTGGCTGAGTTTAAATCATATTGTGGCTCCAAGTGCCCCTGCCCAGACCACATGCTTTCCTGCCTCCCAGTCTTCAGTCCTGTGGGCTGATGTATTTCTACCCCCTCCTGAGCTTTGCCAGCTAACAGGAAAGCCTTAATTTCATCAAACCCTTGAAATGTCTATTCCCCATCCCTACGAACACCTTAATGAACAGCGCAAGGCCTGAGGCTCGGTGCGAACCCACGAACCCACCGAGAGGGCGGCCCCAGGCAGAGCTGTGCGCCTCCTCACCATCACCCGGCCTCCAATGACAGCGCATCCCCAAGGGGGCACCCCGCCTGTATTCAAATGCGGGCAAGACTGGAGTCCAAGGAGCAAGAAGACGGCCAACGGTGTGACAATGACAGATGATGAGCCAGGCAGTGTGTTTCTCTCCTGACCCAGCTCCCCACTTCCAGGCATGGGGGGGAGGGAGCTACTGAGAGGAAGCATCTGGGGACGAAAGTGCCCCTGGCCACGCAGGCCAGCCCCTGAGCGGCTAGGTCAGACCCAGCGAGGCCGGGAGCAGCCGGCGGAGCCTGACGGTTCTCCCTGTGCCCAGGCTCCTCCAGCAGGACCAGCCGACCGGCCCCTCAGTGTGCACCCCCTGCCTGCAGCCCACAGCCCGCAGCCGGAAGCCAGGGCTGCCACCCGCCCATCACGGGCGTACCCTGAGGATTGATAGCAGCTGCCGCACCATCGCCGAAGGCACCGTACGAGGACCCAGAACTGTTCTGGTTGATCACACAGACGCCTCTCGGAAAGCCACTCTGTTTGCTGAGCTGCGATGAATGGAGAACTTGCTCGACTCTGCGTCAGGAATTGAGATCCATGAACTAATTGTTAAGAGACTGGCAGAGCCGTGAAATGAAAGAGGCTGAAACCTGGGGAGCAGGTGTGCCCTGAGCGTCTGTAAGCTGGGCAGGGGCCAGCCTGGATGCCTGTCAGCCTCCCCTCTGGTGCAGGGGAGAGGGGGCACGTGGGCCCCGCCCATCACCACCTCCTTCTCCTGCATCCCTGTCTCCGCCAACAGCACCATCCTCCTGGCAGCCAGTTCCCCTGCTCCCAGAGCCCCCACCCTCCTCTCCCGCCTCTGGGAAGTGCCTGTCTCTCTGCAGCTGGATTTTAGCCCCTGATTAGAAACGACTAAAGCGAGAGGAGGCTCCAGGAGCACGGACCCTGGCTACCAGCCTGAGTCAGGAAGGGAACGGGACAGCAGACAGAGAAATGGCCGTTTCTCAAGAGCTCTCTGGATTGGCTTCCTGTGGCCTCCACAACAACCCAGCACAACCTGGGGGCTGGAAACAACAGAAATGTATCCCTCACGTTTCTGGAGGCCCCAGGGCCAACGCTGAAGTGCCCCTGGGATGACGGCCACTCCAAAGGCTGGGGTGGGACAGGGGCTGGGTGGAGGGGAGAAATGGAGGGACATCCACAATACTGTCAATAATAAAATATATATACACACACATATATATTTAAAATTTTTTTAAAGGACAGCCGTCGCATGGCAACGACCAAGAGGGCCAGCCTGGCCAGATTCCGTGTAGCCGCCCCGCCTGGGACCAGCTCGCAGGGTCACATTTCTGCTCTCGGGCGTCCACGTGAGTGGCAGGACGCCATCTCTCTCCAGAGCGTGTGATTCTGCTCTGAGTCTTCAAAGAGCAGATTTCTCACAGGCCATGGCATGTTTGAAGTTGTAGGAAGCCTTTGAAGAAACAGAAGAAAGAGACAGGAAGAGGAGAGAGAGAGAGAGAGAGAGAGAGAGAGAGAGAGAGAGAGAGAGAGAGAGAGAGAGAGGAGAAAACACCCTCCTCCCCCACAGCAGCCTCACAGTAAACTACATCCGGAGGACCTGTTGCCCCCACACAGCGCTTGGGGACCGCTGAGGGCAGGGAGGACAGGACAAGACTGTCCCTCTGACCCGGGAGCATGGGTCAGGCTGGCCTCTGAGCTCCCAGGAGCAGCCCCAGGTCCCTCCTCTTTCCAGGATTGACTGCTGAGCGCCTGCACTTGGGACCATTCCATTCCAGACCTCGCCCGCCCCGTGTGCCCTCAGCTTGCTGATCATTGTAAGTTTGCACCTTCCTGAGTTCTGTGGTCATTCTAGTGAGTTACTGAACCCGAGGGGGTGCTATGGGAACCCCTCATTTGTAGGCATTTGGAACAGAAGTGTGGGTGGCCTGGGGAGCCCCAGGTGACGCTGGTGTTGAGACGAGGGCAATCCTGTGGGGGCCTTGACCCTTAACCTGTGGGCCTACCCTTACCCCGGGGAGTCCGTGTTGCATTGAGTTGTATGACCCCCGTCCATGTCACAACCCTGTGGAGGCAGGAGTGCAAAGCCAGTCCCAGCAGGTGGGCAGACTCGCCAGCTCTCGCCGGTCCACCTGCTGGTCTCTCCATCACCCCCACTCCCTGAGAGACTGCGGCCGCATCCGGGCCCAGAGCCCAGCCTCCCAGCATTCTTTTCGGAATCGGCTGCCATGAAATCAGGATTCTCGGAAGGCATTTACCTTCCGGCGTTAAAGACCTAAGGACGCATTTTGGCGAAGAGCGCAGTGCAGGATCAAAGCTTCATTTCACTGATCAGAGAATAACCCAGCAAAGGAGACATGATCCTGTTGTCAAAGTGATAAAAGACACTCATAATATATCTGTGAGATATCAGCGGGGGAGGGGAGGTCACGTGGGAACCATCCATGCTTTTTCCTCTGAAGCCCACGAGGTTTTCCAGTAGTTATTTCTGAAATTTGTTAATTAAACCTAATTAGTTGTGTCAACCCGGAGCTCACCATGCCTCAGAATTCTCTGCGCGGGCCTCGGGGCCGGAAAGCACCCAACGTAATTATGGAGCCGAGAGACACCAGCCTCCTGAAGGCGTCTTCAACCGCACCTGCAGGACAAGCCACCAGAGATGAGTGAGGGGCTGGCGGACCACACCCCTGGCGTCACTGCAGCCCGCCACCCACGTGGGCAGGCCACTGAGCCACCAAGAAAAGCATTTACTCTCAGAAAACAGCACCAGGTCACCGGAGGGATGGAGACCAGCCCGTTGATCCCGGCGGCCCATCAGCATTCAGGGATGGAGTGAACCGACCACTGGAGGGCGGGACAGGTCCCTAGGGCCTGCCACTGTCTCTCTGGTTTCTCACATTGTCTGTTTCCTCATTGTCGATGGCATCCATGTCATTGATTTCACAGACTGTTCAATAATCAGTCCATATAACACCCACAGCACTGTATTCCAGGCCGAGTGTTAATCACAACCTTCACTAATGTTAATTACAACAGATATAGGGCCGGGGCCTTCTGTCAACTGGAACCCACACTCGGCATAAAATAAAACGGTTCCCCCACGTCCTGGGGTGGCCGGAGAAAGGAAGTGGGGGCCACACGCTGTCGATTCCCCCGGAGCACGGAACCTAAGCTCCCAGAGTTTCTGTAAACCCTCTGATTGTAAAACTGTCTGCAGAATCCAAAAGAAGGTAGGACGCCAATAGATCAGTGTTTAAAGTTCACAGCATTAATCATTTAATCAAAATAATAATGTGGTCACGGGAGCCGCAAATCAATCATTATTTGCACCTCGCTCTATCTTCACTTGTGAGCAAAATAAAACCAGCAGGCTATATCTTTCCCAAAGATGTTTTAGTTATCAATTAATCTTCGGTTGGAAAAAAAAAAAAGCAAACAAAAACAAAACACATAAGGTTTTAAAATGCTTGTAAAATAAGTTTTCCTGCTGCCATCATGAAATTTGTTTTGTTCGAAAAGGCTTTTATTTTTCAGGTAAAAACATTAATCCAAAACATATTTGGTTTTAATTCTGCCATCAGAGTAGAGAGAAGTAAATAAATGAGTTTCCAAGAGCTGGTACCCAATGCAGAACTCTGGCTGGGAGGAGGGAGGCAGCCCCCACTGATGGAACCCAACGGAAAACCCCCAGGAACCCACGCCGTGACCAGGCCTGGGTCCGGGGCAGAGAGCTGCTCCCGCCCGAATGTGGGCGGGTGAGCAGGGCGATGGAGGGCGTGCGGAGGCCCCTGTCTGGGGGTCCCTGCAGGAGGCTTCGCCCAGCCCCTCTGCCTAACTCAATCAGCTACAGGACGCTCCTTCACAGGCGATCTTTCCCGGGGGCCTGTCTTCGGGCACCAGCACCTCTGTGCTGGGCTCCACTCTCCGGCCACAGCAGGTAATTTTCTCTGCCTGTGGCGAGTCCCATAACAACATCCTTGAAGGGCCACAGACCATACCCTGCCAGCTCCGTGTGTCTTGGTCTGGCCCCTCCTTCTGTGCCCCATGGCTGCTACCTGACTCTGCTCCCGGCCTGCAGCAGCGATGCCGCGCCCCCCCCTCCGCCCCCCGCCCCCTGGCCATGCACAGTGATCCTTATCGACAGGGACATGTCTGCTCTGCTGCTGCACACCCCTGTCCCACCCAGAAGGAAGGCCCCAGGCAGCAAACAAGTCTCTTTGGACCCTGCTCCCCCAAGACTTCCTTAGCCTCCTCTCCACCCACACCCACCCCACATGTGTGTCCTGACCTGCAGCCTTTGAGCTCCCCTGTCACACCCGGCCTGTAATTCAGGGCCCCTGGCATAGAGGACCAGTCCCCACGCTCCCCCCATGGCCATTTCCGACTCCCTCTCAGCCCCATTGAACAAAAAATGTCCATGTTTCAACAGAAAACTATTCATCCTAACAAGATACAGGGAAATCTCAAACTTCATTTTCTTTGTCTGGTTTTGGTTTCAGGGGTAATAAAACCAAAACCAGACAGAGAAAATACAAAAAGGAAACCTACAAATCAATATCCCTCATGAATATAGATGCAGAAACACTTAACAAAATATTATCAAACAGAATTCAGCGGTGTATAAAAATCATTATTCACCATGACCAAATGGGATTTATTCCAGGGATACAAGGCTGGTTCCATATTTGAAAATCAACCAGCGTAATCCGCCACATTAACAGACTAAAGAAGAAAATTCCCATGGCCGTATTAATCAACACAGAAAAATAATTTAACACAATTCAACACCCATTTATGATTTTTTTAAAAACTCTCAGATAAATAGGAAAAGAGAGGAATTTCCTCAGCTGGATAAAGAACTTACAAAAAGCCTACAGTTAACATGATATCTAGTGATGAAAGCCTGAACACGTTCCCACCAGGATTAGGAGCAGGCAGGGATGTCTGTTCTCACCACTCTTATTCAACATAGTGTCGGAAATTTTAGCCAGGGTAATAAGACAAGAAAAGGAAATAAAAAGCATACAGATGGAAAAGAAAAATTAATACATAAACTATCCCTATTTGCAGATAACATGAGTATCTACTTAGAAATTCCCAAGGAATCTACAAAAACCCTTCTAGAACTAACAAGTAGGTTCAGCAAGGGTATACTAAGTAAGAGAAACATTCAAAATCCATTTTTTTTCTATACACTAGCAGTAAATATGTGAACACCAAAAGTAAAAAATACAAAATCATTTATAATCACTCAGAAAATGAAATAATGAGGTGTAAATGTAGTAATTCAGGTACATGACTTGTATAATGAAAATGATACAATGTTGATGAAATAAATTTTAAAAAAGTACCTAACTAAACATAGAGATATACCATGTTCATGGATTAGAAGATGCAACATAACAACGATATCAATTTCTCTTAAATTGGTACACAGGAAATTTATATAGACATGAAAAGGAACTAGAACACCTGAAACAGTTTTGAAAAAGAATAAGGATGAATCAGTCTACCTGGTTTCAAGTCTTATCACATAGGTACACTCATCAAGGCTGTGTGGCATTGGCAGAGGGACAGACATTCAGACCATGGACAGAACAGAGAACCCAGAAACAGACCCACACCGGCGTGCCAGCTGATTTTTGACAAATATGTGAAAACAATTCAACGACAGGAAGACAGACTTTTCAACAAATGGTCTGAGGCAGTGGTCGGCAAACTCATTAGTCAACAGAGCCAAATATCAACAGTACAACGACTGAAATTTCTTTTGAGAGCCAAATTCTTTAAACTTAAACTATATAGGTAGGTACATTGTTATTCACTTAATTAGGGTACTCCTAAGCTGGCCTTTGCGAAAAACTCAAGGGGCCAAAGAGCGGCCTGTGGCTCGCAAGCCGCAGTTTGCCGACCACTGATCTGAGGGTTCCAATTGGACATCCGAAGGCAAAACAAAAGTAAGTAAGGAGGGACTTTGACCTATATGTTCACCTTATACAAAAATTAAGTGCAAATATTAACAGTCTTAAATATAAGATATAAAACTATAAAAACTTTTAGAAAATAACACACGAAGGAAAAGCAGGATCTAGGACTAGGCATGTAATTCTTAGATTTGATACCCAAAACATGATCCAAAAAAGAAAAAAAATTAATAGATTGAACTTCATCAGAATTAAAACTGCTGCTCGGCAAAAGACCCTGTTATCAGGATGAAAAGAAAAAGCTACAGGTGGGGAGAAAATATTTGTGAATAATGTATTTGACAAAGGACTAATATACCTAAAGTGTAAAAAGAACTGTCAAATTCAACAATAAAAAAAAAATAAACTAATTAGAAAAATGAGCAAAAGTTACGAAGACACATTTTACCAAAGAGGACGTAGAGATGTTCAGCATCATTTGCCATGAGGGGGATGCAAATTAGAACCACAGGCATCACCACACAACCACTGACACGCTGAAACTGAAGACGGTGACAATACCAAATGCTAGCTAGAATTCAGAGAAACGGGATTACTATGACAATGGTACAGCCACTCTGGCCAACATGTTGGCAGTTTCCATGGAAACGAAAGATCCATTAAAAACTAAACACATAACCCAGCAATTGAACTCCAGGCCGCTATCTCAGAAAAATGAGGACTGGTGTTCAGACAGAAACCTTTATACAATATTTATAGCATCGTCATTCATAATAGACAAAAACTGGAAACAATTCAGAATGCCCTTGAATGGATGAATGGTTAAAAAAAAAAACTCGGCGGCGCATCTATACGGTGGAATACTACTTAGAAATACAAAGGAACAGCCTACTGGCGCATGCTACAGCCTGCATGAATCTCCAGAAAATGACGCTGGGGGCGGGGTGGGGGCGGGTTGAGCCAACCCCAAAGGTTTCATACTGCATGATTCCATTTATTAATATTCTTCAAATGGCAAAATTATAGAATCGGAGAACAAATTAGTGGTTGCCAGGGGGCAGGAGGGCAGCGGAGGTGGCTATGAAGGCAACATGGGGGTCCTTGTAGCGATGGAAATGTCCTCTAGCGTGACTGTGACAGGGTCAAGATCCTGGCTGAGATATGGCGCTCTAGTTTTGCAAGACGCTACCACTGGGTAAAGAGTACAGGACCTCTCTCCTTGATTTCTTACAACTGCATGTGAATCTACAATCACCTCGAAATAAAAATATAATTACAAAAAAACACCTCCGCACCTATCATCCTAACAGGCCCTGGGAGCAAATAAGAGCCTTTGCCTAAAGGAAAAGAAAAAGGTAAGGGTGGTGGGGGGCGGGAACGGTGGTTTTTATTGTGCACAGAGCCGAGTTGGGACCATACCCCAGGTTACACACACACAGTCGCAGAGACACGGTAACAGTATTGGTAGCAGATGGTCACAGGATCATTTTAAATTTGTGCCTCTTTCCCCATGTACACTGCCTGGAGAAAACTACCACTTAATATACGTGTATATATATTACAAATCCTGTAATTAGGTGGAAAACAGAACAACCGTATTACTTTTCTCTGTGTTTAAAGCATGACTCTATTTAATGTAAAATATCTGCAATTTCTATGCCTCTGCCTTGAAGATATTCATGTTTTAATAAACCATGAACCTCAAAAATAAATAAAATAGTCCTGAACGTAAAAGACAGAATTATAAAACTTCTAGAAGAAAACCTAAAAGAAAATCTTTGAGACCTTGAAATAGGTTTTCTTAGAACCCAAAACGCTGAACCAAAAAGAAAATTAAACTTCCTCAGAAATAAAACTTTAGTTTTTAGAAAAACACACATCTAAAAATCCTTGGCATCCTCAGAGTAATAGGTGTCTTTTTGCTTGTTAATGAGATGACTGGTGACTGGCAGCTCCTGGGTCACCTCAGGATGGTGGCAGGTAGCCAGAGAACTCACCTTGTCGCCAGTGGGTTGGAACTTTTAGTCCCACCTCCCCCCACCTCAGGAGAGGGGAAAAGGACCAATGGGCTAATGATTTCATCGGTCATGCCTCCATTCTGGGGTCTCCATACAAACCCCAAAGTAGGGGTTCAGAGAGCTTTGGGGTTGGTGAACAGGCCAAAGTGCTGGGAGAGAGGCCTGGGGAGGGTGTGGAAGCTCTGGGTCCTTTCCCACATGCGGGGCCCTGTGCATTCCTCCCTTCTGGCTGTTCCTAAATTGTATCTGTACAATAAACCTGTAACTAGTAAGCGACTGTTCCCCTGAGTTCTGCGAGCTGCGGTAGCCTCCGATCTATTGGTCGGGCAGAAGCCCAGGTGACGACCGGGCCTTGCATCTGACATGGAGGCATCCGGGGGGACTGAGCCCTTCGCCTGTGGAGGGTGTATCTCAGATTTGCTTGGTGCAAGGAGACCCACAGACATCTTTCCACAGAGACAACCCAAATTTGCATCAACAGACAAGTGTGTGAGCCACTGTGGTGCAGCCAGCCACCAGAACGCTACTCGGCAATAAAAACGAATTTATTTACCGACACACACAACATGAACGCATCTTCAAAATCATTATGCAGAGCAAAGGAACCAGACACACTCAGGAAGACAAAGTGTGCAATCCCATGTGTGTGGAATTCATCTTCAGTAACAGAAAGCAGACGGGTGTTTGCTTGGGGCTGCAAGCGGGGAGAGGAGAGGCGGGAAGGGGCTCCCGAGGTGAGGAAATCCTCCGTGTCTTCATCAGGGCGGTGATTACAGGGGCAACTGTCAAAACACATCTACTGTTCGCTGATGGGTGTGTCTGATTCTATGGAAACTAACTCTCAATTCCATTCACTTTGAAAACTAATAGGGGCACATATCCATAGCTCCTACAGCCTTCTCAATCACCTCAAACCTTTGGTGCACCTTCCTCTTGTCACGCCCGGCTAGATCTTCTGGCTTTACTGGCTGATGGACTACGTGACGTGGCTGGTGGAGAGTTGGCCCTGGGCACAAGGCTTCGTCTATTATTTGCACTGTTAGCCACATCCGCAGCCCACATGTTCTGCCTGGGGCTCTGTACAGTCCACTTCTTGAAGGAGATGATTTCCTTAGTCCCAGATGGAGAGAGGAATAGATCCACTCACCTACCATGGGTAAACGCAATACTCCCTTGTCTTCAGGGAGAAAACACGGCTGAGGCCCCTCCGCCTCCCCGGCTGCCTTGTGGAGCTCCTGCCCTAGAGAGCAGGTGCAGTGCCTTGTCCCACAGAGACACCTGTGAGGGGGTCCATCTCCATCCTTGTTAGAAAATGTTAATCCGCTTGAATATTAATTATTTTAAGTAGAAAATAATTATAATAACCCTTTAAGTAATCATCTATATGAATAAAAGTCTAAGTGACCGACCATACGTCCGTCCGACCATCCAACCAGCCGGTACATATAATGTGCACTAGCAATTTAAAAATAAACGTTGACTCATGCAAGGCGATACATATAAAGCGCTCGCTGACGCCAATCGTATGCATGTGTTTCGATCTGTCATTGTCAATCGTGCATTTGGTTGGCACTTCTCTTACAGAGAAAGGGCAAATAGCGATATTAAAGTATTTCTTCTAATCCATTTCCTTTCAGTGTGCACGTATCTGTGCACCAGGTCACTAGTCTAAGATATAATAACCTAGCATTTTCTTCCCATACCCCACTCTGCAGACCTCAAGGATGGAGAGAGAGAGACTTGGGGAGGTAGAGATGTGTAGAGCAAGGCCAAATCCCGGACAGCAGGAAGCTTGGCTGCAGGGCTGTTTCATTAGCTTTAAGTAGAAGGTAACTTTGTGTTGAGGCAGCCAGGGTGCACACTGAGGTCAGCACACTCTGGGGTGTCACCAGATGGTCTGCCTTCCCCGCATCCCCTCCCCGAAACACGCAATGCTGGGTCAGAGCCTCCACTACCACCCCCTCCTCCAGCCAGCCCAGGATTCCCCTCTGTCTGGAAACAGATCAAGGCAAGAGGTGAGGGGTTGAACGCTGTCCCCAAAAGATTATGCATGTCCTAACCGCGTGCCTGTGAACATGACTGCATTTGGAAATAGGGTCTTTGCAGATGGAATGAAGGATCTCAAGACGAGAAGACCCTGGATTCAGGGTGTCTTTACAAGAGGAAGGAGAGGGACCTTGGGCAAAAGGCTATGAGGAGGTGGAAGCAGCAACGGACCCGAGGGAGGTGTCTACAAGCCAATGTCTGTGGAGGACTATGGAGAAGCTGGGGCTGTTCCCCCCACCCCACACATGCAGGGGCCCTCCCCAGGCCCCGTGCAGACCCTCCCTGGGCAGAGCCCCTGCAAGACTTGACCCAGTCCAGCTGCCTGTGCTCCAAGTGGGGAGGACGGCGCCCCTTCCCACTTGCCCAGGACCACGAGGTCCACACCGCTAAGCCACTGTCCCATCCGGTTCTGTGTTCGTCCCAGCATCTCTCATGTTGGATGAAGAAGCATAAGGGCTGCGTCCAGGTGAGTCAGGTGGGCTTGAGGTCTCCTCCTAACTGCTGTGAAGGCTGCACCTCATGGTCTGGGAGACGCGGGTGCTGACCCAGGTGCTGCCCGGAGCTGGCTCTTCAGCATGGTTCCATCTGAGAGAGGCCAGCGACAGCCTGTCCCCCCTCCCCACCTCCCTACCCCTGTCCCTGCCAGGATGGAATGTGTAAATACCTCTGGATGACAACAACGTGGAAATAAATGACCCCCATAGGGAAGGATTCTCTCTAAATTTGCCAGAGTAATTAAGACAAAATGGTCTGTAGAAAAGAGATAATGCGAGGCACCAACATTTTAAATCTTTTCACAATACACAACTTTGCAAAAGATTTCAGGCAATTTGTTGAAAAAACGAAATAGAACACTGAAAATTTAGTTTTCAGAAAACTACCAGAGACACGGAGTTAACCCAGAAAGAAGG
Source organism: Cnephaeus nilssonii (assembly GCF_951640355.1). Taxonomy (NCBI): domain Eukaryota; kingdom Metazoa; phylum Chordata; class Mammalia; order Chiroptera; family Vespertilionidae; genus Cnephaeus; species Cnephaeus nilssonii. The sequence goes on from NC_137087.1 coordinate 58,259,668, forward strand.
CCACATTCCTGACGGAATCACCTGTCCTTGGAATGCAAGCTGAGTCTAGCGACGTCAGTGCAAAGAGAATGGTGCCCTCGAAGAGGCTGCTCCCTGGGCTCTGTCCTTGGGCTAAACGCCCCGCAGGTGGGACACACACGGGGCGGCATCCATTGCGGGACCCAGAGCCTCACTATGATGCACAGGTGGGAGGAGCCCCCAGGCCCCTGCCCTCGCCTTCAGGGCACATGCCGTCGCCCCACACAGGCAGGACCTGGGGGCCAGGCCTCGGGGTTCTGAAAGGTCCCCACACACCCGTCAAGGGTGCCAGTGTGACCAGGCCCCCGTGTGGAGTTGGCAGACAAGGCCCCTGGAGGCCTGCCCCTGCCCCCTCTCCCCCCCCCCCCCTCACCACCCACCGCTCTGCAGAGGAGCAGGCCCGTCTCCGTTGCAGTGATACTGAGCATGTAAGTTAGGATCCTGCACTGGGAGGACCCGGAGCATCTGTCTGCGCGACCAGCAGCCGTCTCCGCCCAGGGAACGCCATCGCTGCGGGGAGAGATCTGTTTAAATGAAATGCCCTTCAACTTCTCTCCTTCGTGGCCGGCCTCCCCGCTCCTCTCAGGCCTGAGATCGTAAATCTTGTCCACCCATGCTTCACCACCATCCACTGCTGGCCGTTTCTCACATTTCCCTGCACCCGATGTGCAGGCACCATCTTGACTGAAGAGGCACCGGTCGTCACCGGATTTGTACTTCTCGGCGACGTCCACCGTCTTGGTGTCAATGGTGCCGCCAACTAACGGGCCTGTCCCGTGTTCCCTCCAACCTTCCTTCCCGCGCTGTCACCGCTGTGGCCCTCACCTCCGAAGGTAACGCACATGCGTCCTGTGTTCTGATAAAGGAATATCATTCTTCTTTCTTTTCTTCTACCCATGGCAGTCAGCACATGGAGGCGAAGGCTTTAAAACCTCGAGGAGAATGACAGGTGTATTTCAAGGACTCGAGTATAAAAGCAGCAATGCAGACAGCCCTTCCCACATGTCAGATCGCAAATATTTAAAAGTGTGCTCCTGCGTCCCTCCTGTAAGGAAGGATGCATCTCCCCCACCATTCAAGAGAATGGTTGGCTTGTTTATGATTCAAGTTGGAGTTCGGTTCACTTGCCCTAGCAATCTTTCACTTAGCGTTTATGGGTCAAGTGAAAATTTAGGAAACTATTTATTTCGCTTTAGAGACACCGTGATCAGCTAGCCGACACCACAGGTCACTGCAAGCCAGAATGTTCTGGTCACTGATTTGACACTGTCATCCCTTACGTCAGCCACGCCCCCCTCGCCTTCAGCAATGAAGGGCCGCCATTGGGCTCCTGAGACCCTAGGACCAGTCATCCCATTGCATTTACGTTTCCCAGTTCAGAGACAGCCGTTCACGCTGTCATTTACGACCTACAGGAAAAGCAGGGAGCAAAGAAACGTGCACAGGAAGGTAATTTAGTAACGGGGAATTTGAAAATTAAGAACTTCATTATGTTACTTACTTAAAATACTTACTATTTTAAAGAATGAAAGTGTTCTCCTCACAGGACGGAGACCTGCCTGGAGAGACCACCAGCCCACTGAGCAGGAGCCCAAATCTGGCCTGTGGACCCTCGAGGCCAGACGTCCCTCTCCAGGAAGTCTGTCCCAAGCAGATCATTAGGCAACTGTGCAAAGCATGTTCAGATCACAGGCACCAGCCCACACCCCATGGTCACGCGGACGGTCGCATCGATGATGATCTGTGGGTTCAGCGGACATTACAGAAGCCACCGGTAAGAGGGACAGACATCCACGGAGCCCACGGAGCCCAGGGAGGACACGGAAGGCCACAACTGTGCACCATCCCCTTGTGAACATGTGTGCGTGTGCACACGTGTGCACGCTGTTTGCTTAGAGAGATGTGGACAGTGTCTCCTCTGGGGAGAGAAATATGGGAATGGCTTTTGACTCCACTTACCTCCCTACACTTCACTCTGCTTCATGGTTAAATACATGAGGGTGTGTTACTATCTCTAAGACCAGAAAAAAACAAGTTTTCACTTGAAAAAACATGCAAAGGCTACTCCCACTTTTCTGAACTCAAGCTGTAGTGGGAGGTGCCACATTGCAGACTGCGGCGATGGTTCCTTTCATGTCAGCTTGTCTGGGCTGCGGGCCCGACACCCGGCCAAATGCCTATCTAGGTCACTGTGAAGGGGGACCCCAGAGGAGATTGGCACTCAGGTCAGTAGCTCTGAGTGAAGTGGGTGACACTCCCTACTCTGCGGGAGCCTCACCCAGTCCATTGAGGCCTTAAGAGAAGAAGCCCGAGGTGCCTGGGGAAGGGGAACCCTGCGTGCAGAGGGCCCTCAGACGCCAGCTGCACCCCCAGCCCAGCCATGTCTCCAGCCTGGGCCTGCCCTGCAGGTTTTGGACTTGCCAGCCTCCACAATCACATGAGCCAATTCCTTGAAATCAATTGGCATCTATCTATCATCTACCTATCTACCTACCTATCATCTATCTTTCTGTTTATCTATCATCTATCTACCTACCTATCATCTATCTTTCTATGTATCTATCATCTATCTATCTATCACCTATTCATCTACTTCTCTATCTATTTAACTATCTATCCATCCACATACACACACCTTACTGGTCTGTCTCTCTGGAGTATCCCAAGTACAGCTGCTTTTAACTTTTTAAAATAACTTTGTTTTTAGAGCAGATCCAGGTTCACAGCGAAGCTGAATGGAAGGCGCAGAGCTGTCCCTGCTCCCACACCTGCACACCCTCCACCCCACCAGCACCCCAGCAGAGGGGAGTTCTGCGTTTGCTACCGTCGATGAACCCGCACGGACACACCGTGATCACCCACAGTGCATCGTCTACATCGGCGTTCACCCTGTTGCCATGCTGTGGGTGTGGACAAACGTGTGACGGCATGTGGCCATCATTATAGCATCACACAGACTTCTCACTGCCCGAAATTACTCCACGCTCCCCCATCCTCTTCCCTGGCAGAGAGCAGGTGTCACGGACTGGCCAGCAGGAAGGGCTCAGAGTGGGGTTACAGAAGAAAGGCAGGTGCCCACTTGAATTTGAGTTTTTCAGTATAAGTACGCCCCTTGCAAATTTGGGCTCCTCTCATTTTATTGCCTGAATCTGCGACTCTGCCGTGGAGATCACCCAACCCAAGGCTCCCACCTGGTCCTCAGCTCCCGCACAGAAAAACAGGGCCCACGGCACCCTTCCAGAGCTACAGAAAGCCCGTTCCTGAGGGTGCAGGGACCCCAAGCTCCCCTCACTAAATCCCATTGGTGGGTGTGCTAGTTGTGGCCGGTGGTGACAAAGGCTGTGACCAGCAGTCAGAGGGGGCTCTGATTGGTCGGGGGACAGGGACATTATAGCCTGGCAGATGCTGTATGCCTGCGTGTGTGCATGTGTGTGTGTATGTGTGTGTGCATGTGTTCAGAGGGGAAGCGACTAGTGAAGCTACTTCAGCGTGTGGACTCCATGAAACGGGTAATAAATGGGATCCTTTCTTAAGAAAAGGTCAGGGACCCACACTTTGCAGCTGATGGGCTGCAGTCCACACAGCAATTCTCCTTGAAAAGGTCGATGACCGCATCTGGGTCTCCTCATCCATTTTATTGGACTCCACATTGGTCTTCCGCAGGGGACAGCGCACGTTCCCCAGAGCGGCCGCCCCGCCCCGGCTGTCAGAGGAGCGTGTTTAATGCTGCGGGTCAGACCTGCACACCGCACACCGTGGCCTCGGCCATAACCCATCGCTCATCCCCTGCCTCCGTCAGGCAGGGCCAGCCCAGCGTGCCGCCTCCTTGGCAGATAATAAGGTTATGGCAGCAAATTCCGGAACCAAAGGCCAAATCACTTCATTGCGAGGTTTTAACACCCCAATTTAAAGTTGCATGAACTTCCAGCTCAGCGAAACTGGCCGGCTGACTGCCCATTTGCTGCCCGTGCCCATGACGGGCCGACCCCACTCACCACCAGGGGCTGCAGGGAGGAGCGAGGTGCCGCCGTGGGAAGGGGGAGCTGTGGCCCCGTGTTCTCGAAGGCCTGGGTGGGGGTTGGAAGTCTGGTGACCAGGAGAAGGCAGGAACCCTCCTTGGACTGCGGGTGGCTGGACGCGGGGTGTGCCTGAAGGGAAGTGCCCGGGGGTCCATGAGGGACAGGCACTGCCCCCGGGGCTCAGGCCCCGAGTCCTGCACCTGGAGAGAGAACAGAATTCAGGCGACCAGGCCCAGCGTGACGGGAACACACGTGAAACACGCCTGCTTGCACAGCTCTGCCACCACCGTGCAGACGGGATCCGAGGGTCAGGAGGCAGGCCGTCACGGGGGCTGGCGGTCGGAGCTGGCCGGCTCACACATGGAGCGGATGGCTCATCGTAGGGATACCGGGCGGGGCTGCTGAGCCCGGGGTCCTTGCAACATGCCCCCGTGTCCCCCCGAGGCAGCGGTGCGCTGTGCGGGCGCTCAGGGCGGCTGTCAGCAGGGCCATCTTATCATAAGCTCTGCTGATGGCCTCCCGTTATTGCTTTCCAGAGGGAAGATTTAGGACAGCAGAAAACGCTATGAAAAAGGATATTAGGCTTAGATTGACCATAACAATATTGTGATAAGAACGGAGCTATCAAGTTTATACCGTATCATTAAGTACACATTCCTCCCTGCGCTACTCAATAGACCAGCAAAGCAAGCGCGCACTGTAGCCCGTAATCTCGGGGAGCAATAAACCTAGTGTTTTGCATAAATGGATTGCACAAACTCTGTTTACTGTGATTCCGTGTCCACGGGATGGAAGAGTGTCAGCAGAGAATTCCTCCTTCTGGGGCGGTGTCAACAACAGAGAAATAAATCATGTCCGTTTAAGCCCGCGCAGGTGCGACGGGTGCAGAAAGTGACAGTGAATTTTTAAAAAATGTTTTTTATTGACTTCAGAGAGGAAGGGAGAGGGAGAGAGAGGTGGAAAACATCAATGAGAGAGAATCCTGCAAGCCCCACGCTGGGGAAGGAGCCCACAACCCGGGCATGTGCCCTGACTGGGAATCGAACCGTGACCTCCTGGTTCATGGGTCAATGCTCAGCCACTGAGCCACGCCAGCTGGGCAGTCAAGTGGACTTTTAATGCCGTAATCGCTGGGATGCACCCTCTGTGCTCAACTGCATGTCGAGGTTCCTGGTCGTACTTTCCAACCAGCCCCTCTGACCAGCAAGCCTCTCCGCTCCGTCTGGAGATGCAGACGCCGCTGGTGTGGATGTCTCAAACCCAAATGCAGAGCAAGGAGGAGCCAGGCCTGAGCCTTTTGCCCTCCGACCTAAGCAGCCGCTTCTGTAAGCCACCCCGGCGGCCTCCTGAGGTCAGACCTGCGGCCGGGCCCAGGCTGGCAGCCCAGCCACGTGCCGAGGTGTCTCATGTCCCCTCCGGTACCCGTGGCTGCATGCCCAGCACCTGCAGGCTCCTCCCTTGTTTACCCGCATCTGGAAACCCAGGAGCGTCCGGGGGCTGCTATACCAGAACCGCCTGGTGGCTTGAAGCAGCACACACCGTTCTGCTCCGGTTCTGGAGGCCGGACGCCCTCAGTGATGGCTGCTGGCAGGGCTGGTTCTTTCTGGAAGCTTCAAGGGAAAGCCGTTTTCCTTGCTGTTTCCAGCTTCCAGAGGCCACCTGCGGGCATGGCTCCTGGGCCCTTCCTCACGCTGCTCGACCTCTGCTCGTCATCAGACTCTTTTCTGTTATCAGATTCTGTCCCTCATCAGACTCTGTCCGTCATCACTCTGTCCATCATCACTCTGTCCGTCATCACTCTGTCCGTCATCACTCTGTCCGTCATCAGATTCTGTCCATCATCAGACTCTGTCCCTCATCAGACTCTGTCCGTCATCAGACTCTGTCCATCATCAGATTCTGTCCGTCATCACTCTGTCCGTCATCAGACTCTGTCAGTCATCAGACTCTTTTCTGTTACCAGACTCTGTCCCTCATCAGACTCTGCCCGTCATCAGACTCTGTCCGTCATCAGACTCTGTCCGTCATCACTCTGTCCATCATCAGACTCTATCTGTCATCAGACTCTGCCCCCTGCCCCCCACCTTCTTCTTATAAGGACCCTTATGATTACACTGCACCCACCCAGATAACCCAGGGCAATCTCATCAAAAAACCCTTAACTTCATCACACCTGCACAGTCCCTTAGCCGGCGAAGGTCACACAGTCACAGTCTGGGGACCAAGATGTGGACATGTTTAGGAGCATCACTGTGTCTATCACCAGGAATCCTGGGTTTCTCTGTAATCCTGCAACACAGGATGGCTAGGAACGGTCTTGCATGTTTATGAAATCACATCCTTTTATTCTAAATATATTGGCTCTGAGTGCAGAACTAAGCCTGTTGTAGAGAAGGGAAACTGAAGAATGTCCTCACCGAGGCCAGCCTGTCCTGGCAGGACCCGGGGCAGAGCCCGAGGCTGGCTGGGAGCCCCGTGGAGAGAGCCCCGCACAGACCCCTGACTCCTCACAGAGATCCCACAAATGCTCATGGGGGCATAGCCCCAAATCCCCCTCCGCTCTCTGAAAACTTCATTGCATTCTGAAATCACAGACTGAGCCCTTAGCATCTGAGCACAGCTACTGTGGAGGGGACCGGCCGGTGTGTGGGGCGACCGAGATGGTGAGGTCCATGACCCTGTCAGGCTGCCGACCCCCCATCAGCCATGAAGCTGCTGGTTTCCACTCACCTCTGAGAACCCGCCTCCCTATTCCGGAGCCTCCCATGTCAGCTGACAGAAGACCAGCCAATGTTCTCCCCTGTGCCTGCCCACTGCCCTGTTCTCTCACTGGCTGGGAATTAACTTCATGATAAACCCACAACCCGAACGCGTGGCAAGTCGACGAGATGAGTGGAGGTAGAGGTTATAGAATGTAAGCCCAACCCAGGGAGAGATTTCACTATTGCCAAGGACATGCAGTCTTAGGGCAATCAAGACAGTCAGGAAACCTAGTTGGTTTCTTCGGCTGGAAAAGGTCCTCCCTCCAGGAGTTCTGCCCAGGGACCTCCGTTCCCGCTGCACCCCGGCCATCACATGGGCCTCCGGGCCACCAGAGAGCCCGGGGGAGCCGGGGCGACCCTCTCGAGCAGGCTCCATTCCTGCGGGGGAGACCGGACAAACCACGGTCGGATGGTCAGCGCCACCACAGGCCTTGGACGCGCTTATGCCTTTACCCAGAGATGTTTTGGAAATAACACAGAAGAGAGAAAACGGTCCAGGCTGGGTTAAAATGCTAGCTTCCGTAGATGCATGTACAGCTGCTGCCTACAAAGCCCATCCAAATACTAGCCCAAGGATAAAAATAACAGGTTCATAAGGCCAGAATCAAAGTATTTAAGTCGACCGCAGCAAAATGTGGGGAAGCAGAGAGCAGATGGATTAGTCCACTTCTGGCTATGGACAGAGAGCTCCCATGGGGTCAACCCCCCGAGATGACAATTAAAACTCCAGACAACTATTATTAGTCTGAAGGCCGCGGGAGCGACTGAGGAGGCGGGCCCTGGCAGGAGGAGACCTGGGAGGAAGGGACCAGCAGGGGTGCGTCCCCTCCCCTGACCTGGGTCTGAAAGCAGGCCATGCCTGAGCCCCTCCGGGCAGCTTCATTTCCTTAGCGTAAGGAACCAGAGAGAGGACTGGGAACTCCAACCACTGGAGAATGAACGGGAAATGCTGAGAGGAGAGAGCAGAGCGGGGGGCGGACCCCATGCACAAAAGACCCAGATCCTGGCTGTCAGGGCAGCCCTGCTGGGGCGGGAAGGACTGAACTGGACTCAGCTACCCCCTCCGCAGAGGCGGGTTTGCAGTCTGAGCTGAGCCACCAATACCAGCTGCTTAGAGAGGAAAGATGTGCTCTCCGGAGGCCGGAGCAGAATCCCGTCTCTGCAACGCTCACTCACGAGGCACAGGGTACAACTCTAAGTCACCTGGCATGAGGGGACACGGAACACAGCCATCATACATGGGCCTGCGCCCGACAGAGCGCCACCCGCCATGGAGCAAACCCCGCTGGGAGTGAAAGGGCAAACAGACAACTCCACGATACTGTTGAAGAGTTTAACATCCTTCCCTCATCAACTAACAGAACAGAGATACAAAGGAGAAAAGCTACAGAATACTCTTTACCACACCCAAAACCTGCGTAACGCATATTCTCCGCAAGTCCACACGGCACCTCCACCGAGCTACACCACACGTAGGCCAATAAAATGAGGCTCGTTAAATGTAAAAGGATTAAATGATATAAAGTATGTTCTCTGACCAAAGTGGAATTAATTTAGAAATTAATTATATAAATGTATTATATCATTAATGAATTATATTAGTACTTATATTAATTATAGTCAATCTTTATGACATCTCAAAAAACGGTGACTGAAAATTAAAGCATACTTGTGTATTATTAATTTTACATTATTAATTAATATGCTATATTAATTATAATCATTCATTATATGATATCTCAAAAAACGTTAATGTGTGAAAATTAAACAACATACTTCCAAGTAATCCATGACTCATAGAAGAGTACACGAGGGAAATTTAGAAAATATTCAAATTGAATGATAATAAAAACACAAAATGTGACTTTGGGGATGTGCTTAGAGAGAAATTTACAAGCTTATGTTGTGCTTAGAGAGAGAGATTTATAACTTTAAATGTTTACATTAACAAAAAAAGACAGCTGAAACATTAATGAACTAGTGGGTACCTCCAAAAATAGTAAAAGAAGAGCAAAGTAAACCTAAATTAAGTGGAAGGAACGAAAGAATAAAGATAACACAGAAATCGGTGAAAGAAGAAAACAAACAGATCAACACGACCGGCAAACCCCGGCTGTGCTGTCCAAGAAAACAAGGGAAAGAAGGCAAACCATCAATGTCGGGAATAAAGGATGGAGCGTGGCTCCAAAACGCACAGGTTTCAGCAGAAAATAAGGGAGCGCTTGGATAGCTGTGCTGACAAATGGGACAACTTAGGTGAAATGAACAAGGTCCTTGAGAACTACACAAATTTGACACAAGAGAAGAGAGAAATTCTGAATAGCCCTATTCCTGTTAAAGAAGAGAATACTAAACACCACTCTTTCAGAAACTTACACAAACTCCTTCAGAAAAGAAAGGAGGAGGGAACGTTTGCCAGCTCCTTAGAAGTCCAGCATCACTGTAATACAGTGGCCTAAAAACTTGTTGCAATACCAGAGAACTAGAGAAAAAGTACCTCATGAACAAAAAGGCCAATTTCCTTAACAAAACATTAGCAAATACAATCCAGCAATATATAAAGCAAGTACCATGAACATGTGAGAATTATCTCAGGAATACAAGGTTGGTTTAACACTTGAAAAGCCTAAATATGTTGCATTATTAACAGAATAAAAGAAAATCATATAATTATTTCAATAGGTACAAAAAGCATTTGACCATTTGACAAAATCCAACAACTATTTGTGATTTTTTTTTAAAATCCCAGGAAAACTAGGATGAAAAAGGAACCTCTTTAGCCTGCTAAAGGGATCTACAGACAACCCACAGCTCAAGTCATACTGAATGTCCAAAGACTGGGTGCTCTCGCCCTAATACTGGGCATGACGCAAGGAAGTCTACTCTTGTCGCTTGTGCTCCATATTGCACCGGAAGTCCTAGCCACGATAATAAGCAAGAAAAAAAACAAGCACGTGGGACAGAGGTCAGAAAAGAAGACGTGAAACTACCTATTTGTACCTAACCCCACTGTTTACTAGAGGATCCTAGGGAATTTATGAAACAATTACAACTAATCAGTGAATTAGCAAGGTCATAGAACACATGTCTAAAATGTAACAATAGGCCCTAGCCGGTTTGCTCAGTGGTTAGAGTGTTGACCTGCAGACCAAGGGGTCACAGGTTCGATTCCCGGTCAGGGGCATGTACCTCAGTTGCATGCTCGATACCCTGCCCTGGTTGGGTCAAGTGCATGAGGCAACCAATCGATGTGTCTCTCTCACATCAATGTTTCTCTCTTTCTCTCTCCCCCCTCCCTCCCTCCCCTCTTTCTAAAAAAAAAAAGAAAAAGAAAAAGAAAGAAAAAATACCCTCAGGTGAGGATTTAAAAATAAATAAATAAAATATAAAAATAGGTTGTAATTTTATATACTAGCAAAAGTCAATTGGAAAATGAAATTTTAAAAATTCCTTTTGCAATAGTATCCAAAACAAGATACTACTAATAAAGTCAATAAGTGGATTCAACACCTGCTCACCAGACACCATAAACTATTACTGAGAGACATTAAGAGGTAAGCAAATTATATTGAACACTCAATACCATTAAGCTATCAGTTCCCCCCAACTGGAACATAATCCCAAATCAAAAGCACAGCTGGCTTTTATGTAAAAACTCACAAGCTGGTTCTAAAATGTGTATGGAAATGACAGGTTTCTAAAAATGCCAAAGCAATTTTGGACAAGCAGAACCAAGTTGGAGGGCTGAACGGCCTGACTTCGGACTCACTCCGAAGCCACAGGAACCAAGGCGGCGTCAAGTGCCGACAAATAAATCAGCGGCAGCAAGCAGAGGGCAGGAGGAATTCAACACAGGCGCGGAGCAAGCTGATGCGAAAGGAATCGTCTTTACAGCAAACGCTGTTGGAACGACTGGATATTCACACGAGAATAAAGCCCTCAGCCCTCACCGCAGCTGTACATGAAAATTAATTCAAAATGGATCACAGGCCCAAACATAAAAGCTTAAGGAATATAGCTTCTGGGAGAAAATACAGAAGAATACCTTTGAAACGTGGGGATGTGTCTGTCAAGCCAACCAGCCAACAGAGGCAACACCTGCCTCTTCTGAAGATTCCGGCCCCGCAGGGTTGGACCCCAGAACGCCACGAGAAGGACCCAAGGAAATTGAAGTTTTCCCAAATGAGGATTCTGAGTGCCCCCCCAAATCCTGCCTGGCTTCAGCCCCAAGGCCTAGAATGGACCCAGTGATCAATAGCCCTTTCTTTCTGATTCTAGGAAGATGATTCTTAATCATCCTATTGAACCCTCAGCCCCCCAACCGCCCAGGGCCGGCCCGAGGTGCAGACAAGCCTTGGATGGTGGCTGCCCAGCCGCCCAGGGCCAGCACAAGGCGCAGGTAACCAGGGCCAGCTGAGGCTTGCGCTGCCGGCAGTGGCAGCAGCAGAGGTGTGATGGGGTGTCACCCTCCCCTGATCGCTGGGTTGCCTCCCGCCCCTGAGGGCTCCCAGACTCTGAGAGGGGGCAGGCCGGGCTGAGGGACCCCCCACCTCCAATGCATGAATTTTCATGCTCTGGGCCTCTAGTATATATATATAATTTTTTCCAGAGAGGAAGGGAGAAGGAGAGAGGGACAGAAACATAAATAATGAGAATTATTGATTGGCTGCTTTCTGCACACCCCTTACTGGGGATGGAGCCCACAATCCAGGCCTGTACCCTGATCAGAAATGGAACTGTGACCTCCTGGTTCATAGGTCGATGTGCAACCACGGAGCCACGCCAGCCAGGGAAAGTGGTTCCAGGTTAGGTGCAGTACTCGCTTACTAGGAGCATGGTCACCAGAGGTGACTGTTATGTCCAAAACAGCAAGTATGTTGGTTGGCACTAATGTCTTCTTCAAGGTCAATTCATGCTGCAAATGAGACGCTGCAGCTGTGTGCGCTCAGTGAGTAACAGAGCAGGTTCCTGCACAGGAACACCCAGAAATGGCCTCAGCCAGTGTGTGGGGCCCACTGCTGGCTGCTCTCCAACCCCTGGGGACATGCCTCTGACCCCTCCCCTGTGAAGGGGGTCCTCAAGGAGGCTCAGTGGGCCCTTCCATGGCCCTTGTCTGGTGACTTCCAGCTGGAACACCTGGGGGGGAAAGGGGCACCGTGGGGTGCGGGAAGCTGCCCATTGTCTTCACTAGCAGAGAGGTGTGGACAAGGAACCCGGAAGGCTGGTGACCCTTGAGCCCTGGCAATGGTCAGAGCTATGCACCCACTGTTTAATGGAGACAATGGCAGCTGAAGCAACTTCCCCACCAGACAGTCATATAAATCCTTACTAATAAGATAGTCTGTCTGTTACTGGAAATTGCCTGCCTAAGGGCTATAGATGTACCCCAAATCGAATAAAAGGATGGCAAGGCCTGAGCCCAACTGGAGTCCTTCCTCTTGCATTGGGCTACCGCCTGGCCCCCCAATTTCCAAATTATTATTTCTTGTCTCATCTCTTTCATTTGTGCACGGCCCCTCTTCCAGGGCCCGAACCCTGAACCACGCGGGACATGGGTCTTCACAGTGGGGCAGCGGGAGTGAGAACTGTGCAGAGGCGAGTCTTCCACACCCAACAGGGCAGGCACAGGGCCGCCGTCCCCACAGCAGGACAGCCCTGCACGCCTCGCCGACAGAAACCAGCACCCTCCTTCTGCACGTTCAGCTGCTCACGCCCACTTGGCCCCGCTTCCGCCCAGGGCTTTCTGGCAAATCGGTTGTCAGCCTCATGCTGTAACGGACAATATTCAGGATTTCAGAGAGGAAAACGTTCTGACTTCAGGAAAGGGGAGAGGTATCTAGAAAGACATATTTAAAGGGTTGCCAAACTTCCGGTGATATGGTGGGACCAGTGGGAGGACTAGGCCCTCCCCATTCCCAGCCCGCACACCTTGGAGGGTCTCCAGCTCCCGGGGATGGAGCCATCCCAGCAGCCCGTCCGCCTGGTCACGGTGATCGTTTTAGGGATCAGCAAATCCTGGCCAAGGAGCCTCAAGTCCATGGCCCTTCCAGGTGGATGAGAACAAGGGAGGGGAAGTGGCCAGACCCTGGGCCCTGTCTGCCCTGTGGAGGGGCTGAGAAAGGAGGCTCGCCAAGGAGCAGAGCAAGAGGGGGACCAAGAGCCCTGACCGGGGTGTCGCTGCAGCCTGGATGCCTCAGCCGAGCCTGGATGCACGAGCCCGGATGCTTCTTTTACTGCTTGGGCTGGTGTGAATCAGACCATCTGTCACCTAAAACAGGCGGTGTCCCAGCTGAGGTAGAGAAGCCGCCGGCATCATGCAGAGGGACGGCCCGGCCCAGACCCCGTCTCAACACTGAGCTTCCACACTCGTCTTGTGTGGTGATGGTTTTCAGCATAGAGATTCCAGTCAGAAACTGAGCTCGGGTCCCAGCCTCCCTGGGCCCTGTCCTGCCCACCACGTCCCCCCCATGATGCTCGAGTGAGTCGTGACGCACACACCTGCTGGGTCCCAGAATGAGCTCAGGGTGTTTGCTGTCTCACCAAGGCAACTGGACACAGCACATTCCGTTTCCGTCTGTGGCTGGAGGGCAACCCGGTGCTGGAGCCTGCGATGCCCCCACAGCTGAGCCACGTCCCATCGGCCTGGCTCAGACGGAGACCCGGCGGCCTGCACTCCCCACCCCACGGAGGATAGAGGATGTGTGTGACAGAGACGGGCTTCCTGTTCTGGTTGGACCGCCCATGCCGGGCGTCCAGGAGCCTCTGTGCTGTGCAGCAGGTCAGGCTGAGCACCCCGGCTGTCCCAGAAGAGGAAGCCGGGCCCTGGCCCGGTGCCCCGAAGCCTTCCCACCTGCAGGGCCATCGGGCTGACAGCCCGGGATAAACCACACATGACAGCGAGGCGTCCTTCTTTCAGCTCCAAAGGCGCCCTCAGACACGACCACGCGCTCCGTGCCGCCCAAAGCCCTGCTCGCCAGGCGCCCGATGTCACTTCAGAAGCGAGATGAAGGCAGAGGGAGCCACCCCGCTGATCACCACTCACTGAGCGCACGTCCTGGGTGGGCAGCCCTGCCAGAGCCCGGGCTGCCAGATGGCGGGCTCGCTGGGTGGTCCTGGCCTGTCCCTCTCACAGCCAGAGCTGCTGAGGGTCAGGAAGCCCTGGCTGTGGCCTGCTCCCAGCTGAGCGCCCGGCCTGGGCTTCAGCACAGCCTGCCAAGTTCCCTCTGCTTTGTCCTCCCCTCACCCCCAGCCAGCCCTCCCAGCTGGCAGTGCCGCCGGGAACACGGGCACAGGCTGGGAAGGTGGCCGCCTTGGTCTCAGCCTCAGCATCTGAGCCCAGCTGGTACCCCCGGGGCAGAGCCTGGAGGGCTGACAGCCAGGCTGGCTGAGCCCTGGCCCGGCAGCTGGTGGAGAAGGAGGCAGGCAGCGCCCCCTGCGGGACATTTGTTGGCTTTTCGTCTTCCCTGCCCTTCACGTGTTAATTTACCAAGCTGTCCTGTGTTGAGCTGCATTCCTTTTTAATGAAGTGAAATTGGGAGAGTCTCTGCATTTAAATTAGATAGTTTTCCAAGGCGATCAATTTCTCCCCATGCCCAGAGCTCCCCACCCAGCCCAGCCACCCTCCCCTCTGCCCTGGACGTCCCTGCGTCACCGGAGGCCCCGCGAGTCCATTCTCCACCGGGCAGCTGGGGAATGTTTTTAAACCTGACACATAATCACGTCTCTACTGCGTCAAAGCGCCTACACGCCTGTCTGTGTCACACCTGGCTCTCTGCTTCTCTCTCCTGCTCCCCTCACCCCTCCCGATGCCCTGGCCTGGGTGCTCCAGGCCTCCCTAGCTGCTGCCCCCCTCTGCCAGATCCCCCCTTGCCTCTGGGATTCCTGCTTATCCGTCAGCCATCGGCCCCAAGCCACTTCTCCAGGGGCCTCTGACAGACACCGCCAGGCCCCTCCTGCACCCTGAGGCCACCGTACCGCTCTGCGGCTCTCCGTGCCCTTGTAATTGATTAATTATGTGCGTGCTGAACAACATCTTCCCTTCCAGGAGGCATCATCCCCGTGACTGTGATGCCCGGCTCGTCCTCCGCTGGCATGCCACGCTCAGTGCGCACTTCTTCAATTAATGAGCACGACACGCAAAGGGAGCCTTCGTGGACCAGCCAAGTCCAAGCGCCGAGGCAACAAAGGATTTCACTGAACTCACCCAAACTCCCAGGACTCCGGACAAGCGTGTGGCCACACCGGCACAGACAGGCAACATGCATCTAACATGTAGGAGGGGGAGACGGCACCGGACCCCGGATTAAGGTGACTTTCTGATCAGAGCAGCGACGGGTTCAGGAAGCTGCAGGGAAGCGGCCACACGCAAAGGAAGGGTTTGCTCTGTGCACTTGGACCTCAAAACACGAAGGAGGTTCAGGAGGTTGAGTGGTGGCCCCAAGAAAATGGCCCGTGTCCAAACCCCAGGGTCGTAGCAGATGGAAATAATGCAGGGCCTCAGGATAACATCATCCTGGGGTTCGGGTGGCCCTACATCCCATGACAAGTGTCCTTGTCAGGGACAGAGAAGACACGACACAGGGAGGAACGCCACGTGAGGATGGGGCAGAGACTGGAGGGATGCGTCTTCGAACCAGGGAGGCACTGAGGGGGCCCTGCAGCCACCAGGAGCTGCGGAGGGGAAGGCTCCCCCTGAGCCTGTGGAGGGCGCTGGGGCTGCTAACGCCCGGGTAGGACCCTGGCCGCCAGACCTGAAGAGGGCGCACTGCTCAGAGCCACCCGGGGCCGTCACTGGATGCAGCCGCCCCGGAAGCAGGGATGGGAGGTTAGCTCCCAGATTCGGTTTCTGGGGGAATACTCCAGCCAAGGCCTCCAGATGCTTACTCCAGGAACGGGTCCCTTGGGGTCAATGGATTTTGTTATCGACTAAAAGATGCGGTTCTGAGGCTCCGGACGGGCCTCCCTCTAGGGGAGCCGACTGAGTTACACGCACTGGGCCGTGGCAGCGAAAGTCTCGGGACTTAGAGAAAATAGGCACGTGTGGAAGTCCTTTTCCTGGCAAATGAAGCGAACGCAGAGAGGACCTGGAGCCTGGAAGGACAGGAAATGATGATTTAGGAAAAGAGCTGGGCTGGGGGCCTCGTGGCCAGAGGACCCTGTCTTCGAGATGCTTCTCGGACACCATCTGAAGAAGAGCGATGCCCCCCAGAAGAGCGAGGAGCCACAGGGAGATTCTTCTCCATGCAAAAGGGGGTGCATTTTTGTTTCAGGAAAAGAGGTCAAGTCCATGGCTCACAGAATCCACACGTGCACCAACAGAGGTGGCCGGCGAAGGTGGCAGACACACAGGTGAGCCCGTCATCCCGAAGCCAGGGTCAGGCTGGCCCACGTGGCGGCAGGGGCACCGGGGGTGTCCGACATGCCGCCGGGGAAGCCGCTCCCAGGAGTCCACGCCTGCCTCCCAGCGGCTGGTGTATCTACAGAGACCAGGCCCCCTGGCCTCCCGGGGCCTGGCCAAGGGAACAGAAGCAGCTGGGGCCTGAGCTCACTCGCACTATCCCCCCATGAAAACACGCATCTTTCAAATGATAGTCCAAAGTGTCCATAAAAATGAAGCCAGTGTACTTCAAAGAAATGCACTCGGGCCCAAACCGCTCTCCGGCTTAGTCTCCGAGCAAGAATTCAAATGGAAAACATTTACACTCCTATCTGGTTCTGGGGCTTGGTAAGTGGCCACGCTTTCTGTGGCCGGTGGGGAGAGCATGGCGAGCTTTCGGTTCGAGGACCACTCACATCAGGAAACAGGCAGCCTCCCCCAATAATGCGAACGGATGCCTCCGGCTAGCGCACAGGCAGGTGCCTTTCAGGCGGGCAGTCGGTTCTCCTGAAAAGGATTCCTGCTCCCCGGGGTCGGCGGGGTGATGCTGTCCCGGCACCACTCACCCACCGTATTATACACGTTCAGAACTACTGATCCCACTGCATTTGCATTTGAAAGTTCAACACCCTGGCAGACCCGTGCGGGCAGAACCCTCCCCTGGAATTCTGCGTTCCTGACTTCAGTGCTCCCTCCAGAGGCTCACGCAACAGTGGCTTGTCTCTCCTCGACGGGACAGCAGGCTTTTCTGCACAAGACGAACGGCGAGCTCTTGAGGAGAAAAGTTGTGCTTCCTTTGAAAACGCAATGTGGTCCCCAAAAGCCGACTTTGAAAGAACAAGGTCACGTGTGCAGTATAATTAGTCTAGACCAGTGATGGGCAACCTTTTGAGCTTGGTGTGTCAAACTTCGCCAAAAAACTGAGCATAACTCGGGTAGTGTGTCACTTTGAGGAAAAATCATTATTTCGCAAATGTTTCATCCTCAGGAGCAGCAAATGTTTCATCCTCGGCATGCGGCCACCTCAACGGCCGCGTGTCGTCAGAAATGGCTACGCGTGTCAGTGCTGACACGCGTGTCATAGGTTCGCCATCACTGGTCTAGACAATGCCACCGGTATGTCAACAAATGGGTCAAACTGACACACCCAGACGTACCTGGTTTCTAAAAACTGGTCTCTTTTTATTCCATTATTGGAAAAAAAACTCTTTGCCAGCTGCTTTCAAGAAGGTGCAACCGATTATTTTTGAGCTGGTAGAAAATCTTCAAATTTGGAGGGTGACTGGAAGTTGGGGAGCAGTGAAAAGTCATGTGTGTGGCCCGGCTGGTGTGGCTCAGTGGTTGAGCATCAACCTATGAACCAGGAGGTCACGGTTCGATTCCTGGTCAGGGCACATGCCCGGATTGTGGGCTCGATCCTGCGGGAGGCACCCGATCGATGTTTCTCTGGCATCGATGTTTCTATCTCTCTCTCCATCTCCCTTCCTCTCTCTAAAATCAATAAAGATGTATTTTTTAAATTAATTTAAAAAGCCGAACTCACAGAAGCAGAGAGTGGCGTGCTGGTTGCCTGCGGAGAAAGGGAAGATGTTGGTCAAAGGGTCCAAACTTCTGGTTACAAGAAGGCGGTCTGGGTCTACGGTCCAGCATGGCGGTTATGGCTAGTAATACTCTGTCGTCTAGGTGAACACGTCTAAGAAAGCAGATAGCAAATGCTCTCGTCTCATCAATGGTTATTGTGTGAGGTGAGGAGGTGTCAGCTAATGCTATGGTGGTAATCATTTTTGCAAAATGTACGTGTATCCGGTCAACTCATGGTGCGCCTCCCATTTTCACACAATATGTCCATTTTGTCACAATAAAGCTGGAAAAAGGCTCCTGTTCCCGAAGCTCTACTTAAACAGGTCTGCACGTTCAACATTAAGTGGCAGCCACCGAGCCTTGGGATTTAAACAACCAGAATAGCTGTTTTAGAAAATAGCCAGCACTGTCCTATTTTATTTTTTTTTTAAATAAACCATCTTGGCCTCAGGACTCGTATTTCTCCAGGGGTAACCCCAGAAGGCACGCGTGCCCCCCAGTGTCTGAGACCTTGAGCCCTGTCACGCAGCTGCAAAGACCTGGGAAAACCATGGACTTGGGCAAAGCATTTTCATTTTCAAGTATTTCTCTAGGAACCCATCAGGCGCCCACATGTCACCGAGATAAGAGGGACTTAAGGCTGTTAAAAATTACGTCCAGGCTTTCTTAGGAAGCTATTAGGGATTTGGGGAGAGATGTCAAGAGGAAGGAGAAATTTCTCTTCAGCGATACATCAGGGTCCGGAGCAAACTGAAGCCACTGGCGATTCCATCGTGCGGGGTGTTCCTGCAACATCAGCCTAACCAGCACCCGCCATCAAACTGGGTTGGGACAGTTTCCGGAAATACCATTCTGAAAACACTTAGCCGTTGAGAATTAAATAGCCAGCCGCTCCATGCATATTCATCCCACTTTTCTCGGAGTCTGGAGACAGTAGAATTCCCTCCCCCCTGAGAAAGCCTCTTTCTTGTGGATGGTTCATCACAGTGATTTAATGCTAAATTAAAGTTCAAAACCCTTCATTATTCACCGGGTTTTTGTTCTGCTCGTCTAAACTTTGGGCAGCTTCCAACTTGCTGACGTCCCCCTTTCGTACAGCACCTGGTTGCATGGGAGCGGAACGGAGCGCTCGCACTGCTGCCCTCCCTACGCCTGGCTTCGTGGCTCCCGCTGTAGATGTCAACACGGAAAGGAATCACTTTAATAAATTACAGTTAGAGCCAATTACAAATCTGCTATTAAAACCTTGCTAATTCCACGCAGAAGCATGCAGAACAAAATCAGGTTTCATTTTCATGACAAAGCGCACACACACCTTGGGCAGCTGCGCAAACAGTTCCAGCAGCTCCGCGTGAATCTCCCTCACCTCCACCTCCACCTCCACCTCCACCTAGTCTGGGGGGCGCGAGGATGTTCCTGAGCTGAGACCCCAATGTTCTCACCGTCTCAGGGAGACAGCACGGAGAACTGGGATGACCCAATGCCTCAGTGACCACCAGGAATATCATAATTGCTATTACTGTACCGTCTCCTAGGGAGGCAGCAGGAACCACCATTTATTGGTTTTAACCATTTTCCCCAGCATTTTGCCGAGCATTCTAAATGCATTATTTCACATAATCCTCGCAACGCCCCTACACCACACACTGAGTATCCCATTCAAAGAATGAGAAAATTGAGACTCAGAGAGGTATATAACTTGGCCACAGTCACGCAGCAAAGCCACGCCCCCTAACTCCAGTGTCCAATGTGGCCCATTGGTTAGACTGACGGCCCTAATTTAGGTGCTCCCTGCATCGTCCCCTTTACCCCGTAATTTTGTAGTCTCCTCCGAGTGATGCTTGGCCACGTGACTTGCTTTGACCAATGGGACAGGAAAGAGCCCGGGAGTAGGAAGAAGCTTACAAGGTACTCCCATGTCTCTGCTCCCTCGCCCGTCCCTGCCAGCCTGAGGCGTGATGACTGGCCAGCTCCCGCCCTGCAATCAGAGGAGAGGTGGGCTGTCCCCGCAGGGACCGTCCCAGAGCAACCGACCCACCAGCTGACTACAGGCATGTGCGCAAGCCCACCCCGACAGGCCGGACAGGATCAACCAGAGGCCAAGTGGGTCGGGGGTTACAGAAGGGGTGACCTCTAGATAATAATGACCCTATTTTGACTCTATGAGTTTGAGAACCAGGGGATATCTAAATTGAGGGGAAGCAGAATTTAGTCAAGAGGCAGAATTCTGCTCCAGAGCCCAAAGCAGATGGAGGTTGAGAGAGAGATGGGGAGGGGGGGAAGGGGGGGAAAAGGCCAGCCAGGGCCAAGATCGCCTCCATGGTATCCCCATATGGTCACTCAGCCCTGCCCCCCTCCCTATACTGGGGACTGTCCCCTGACAGGGGAGCTTGGACAGTTACAAACAGCTCCTGGGACAGGGGTGCTCCTGGGACAGGGGTGCTCGTGGGGTATGGTGCTCCTGGGACAGGGGTGCTCCTGGGACAGGGGTGCTCGTGGGGTATGGTGCTCCTGGGGCATGGTGCTCCTGGGGTATGGTGCTCCTGGGGCAGGGGTGCTCCTGGGACAGGGGTGCTCCTGGGACAGGGGTGCTCGTGGGGTATGGTGCTCCTGGGGCATGGTGCTCCTGGGACAGGGGTGCTCATGGGACAGGGGTGCTCGTGGGGCATGGTGCTCCTGGGACAGGGGTGCTCGTGGGGCAGGGGTGCTCCTGGGACAGGGGTGCTCGTGGGGCATGGGGCTCCTGAGGGAGGGCATCGCAGGTGTCTCAGCAGAGAACACAGTTTTCCCTTCCACGGCCGAATCCCCCATCTGTTGCCTCAAACTCTGCATAATCCTGGTCCCTCCTTTGCCAAGCAGGTTTGCCACCACCTGCCACCTAGACTGGCTGCCCCAAGCACTGTTCTTAATGCGTCCAGCCTGGTTCCCCATGCCCACGCCGCCGGCCACCCCTGCGTCTCTGGGGCCCACCTCCAGGCCAGGGCCAGGCGTCTCATGGGGACAGAATGAGAGCCATGCCAGGGCCAATGGAGAACCACAAATCCATGGATTATGACCCTGGTAAGAAAGCAAGGAGCTGGGAATTGGTCATAAAGAGCTCCCCAAATGGTAACCATGACAACCAAGCCGTGAGAGGGACGTACACCTTCTCCAGCTTTTACGAGGCACACAGCACGGCTCTTTTATGGACTCGGGATTAATTATGCTCCTTGTGGACGGAGCCCACTAACACCAGGCAGGGTACTCGCCCATGGGACTCTGCTACACTCTCACACATCGCCCCCCACAGGTGAGAAGGTCCCCAACTCTGCTGCTTCATAGTTGACAAGACAAGGTATTAAGATCAAAACATGAGTTTAAACCACAGAGAGGAGCCGAAAGAGGAGGGTACCGCTGGATTTTAGACTATCGACGGACTACCAGCCTGAAGCAATTGTGATGAATTCGCCGTCAGATAAAGGCAAATACTTGGAAATACGTATAAAGATGGAAAAAAATATGTTGAGTTGATGTCAAAAACTTTAGCAGATGGTAACAGCAAATCTGTTTCATCTTTCTAGGTTCCTCTCATTTAGAAATAGGCAGACACTGCTCATCGGGGGACGCCTTACCTCTCAGACACTCATCTCCACGAGTGTCCTCACCACATCCCTGTGAAATAACCCCACGAATGCCACCTGAGCTACGGCTCTTGCCCTGAGCGTCAAACGTTCAAGGCTTTCTACGAGAGAAAAGACGTGCGTGGTTTCACTCCGTGAACTTGGCGCCGTGAGGAAGTCGAGCTACTTCGACACCGGTGGCCTGGGCCACGGAATTAAAATGGTCCAGTGGGCCGCGTGCAGCCGCTCAGCATGCTCTGCACGTTTGCACGAGTCACCGTTCTCGGGTACAAGAGGGCATCTGATTAGACACGACCCACCAAACCCTCACTATTTCCATGATGATGATGATAAAGGAATTACAAAAGGCTCCCTCCTCCTCCCCCCACCCACCCCCCACCCCAGGACAAGGGCGAGAAAGAAACTGCTGAGACCAGCGAGGTGGCGGCACCCCGAGGCTGAAGGCAGGATGGGGAGAGGGAACCAACTGAATGAAGTCCAAGCCGTGGGGTGGGGGGTGCAGAGCTTAGGGGTTCCTGAAACAGGGACTGGGAAGACCAGCTACTGGAGGAGCCCAGGTGCCTGCAGACCAGGAGCCTTCTGAGGGTGTCCCACCCGAGCAGCTCCAGACCCCTCCCCCTCAGATTCACAGGGTGCCCCACCCTCGCCCCCAGCGTGGCTGTTTCTCTGCTGGGATGGAGGCAGGACTCCTCTCCCAGGAAGGTCAGAGGGCAGGCCACTCCCAAATGCTGGTACTTCCCCACCCCCAGGGGGACACAGTGCTGACCAGCCTTTCAGAACCAGAACCCTGTGTTTCACCTGTGGCATCGGCGCAGTCTCCCAGGATCTGAGAACCATGTGGCCACCAGCACAGCCACCATCCCTGCCCGCCCAGGTGCCAGAGGCAGGGGCCAGCCAAGGGGTGTAGGTGTGAGTGAGAAAGCACAGACCACATCCCAACCATTCTGCTCTGCTCTCATTGGTGGGGAAAGTGTGTGCATTTGGGCTTCCCCTTATAGGGGCTTAATCACAAGGAACAACAACAGCCTGTAATTATTGGAATCGAGAGTCTAGGTCAGTGGTCGGCAAACTCATTAGTCAACAGAGCGGCAAACCGCGGCTCTCCAGCCGCATGTGGCTCATGAGCTGCAGTTTGCCGACCACTGCCCTAAAGGATGCATATGGAGAGAAAAAAGCTGAATCTGTCATTCTCAGGACTCTAGGATTCGTATGAACGGATGAAAACGTGAGGTTTCTCATGAAAACCTGTAGTTTCTCTCGCCTCGGTCTGTTGCGAGTTTGACTTTTCTCCTGCTCTAGAGAGTGGGTAAATTCATCTTGATCTGGTCTCTCTCTGCCTGTGGGTCACCCCAATCTGCAGGAGCCTGTCCACCTTCCCCTCCCGACAGAGCCCCCATACCCAGCCCCGCCTGACCCAGGCCTGACCCCTCCCAGCCCTCCCCCATGGAACCTGGAGGCCGACAGAGGCTGTCATCAGCGGCTCCTGGGCCGGGCTTCAGGGCCACCCCCAGGTGCCCCACTGGAGGCCTGAGTAAGGAGAAGGGGATCTTGGAGAACATGGATTCCTAACCCCACACGTGACTCCCCGCCAGGCCAGGCCACCTTGTCAGCCATGGTGCCCCTGAGGCAGGCTACCTCCTTATTACTATTATTCCTAATTGCACATCACCCTCCATTCATCCCCAGCCTGCAGCCCGGCAACCTCATACACCATCTCACCCGGACCACCCGGAAGTGGTCGGCAGGGAAACACCGCTACCCAGAGGCAAAAGACGCATTTGGACTCAAGAGAGAAAACAGATTGAAAACGGAGACTTAGAAGGTGGAGCTGGCTTCACCCTAAATCTCTGCTGCCCCCAGGTGGGGGAACCGCTTATGGTCTGCAGGGCTGCCTGCAGCTGCCACCTCCATCCAAGGACAGGCCGGCTGCGGGGTCGGCCTGGGTTAGGGCCAGGCATCCTCCTCAGAAGAGAACCCCATTCTAGCCTGTGGGATCTCAGGAAACCCCCTCCAGGGTCCGTTTTCAATCCTTCACTGTTTTGCTAAATTGGTGCCTAGAAAATGCAAAATTGGAAGGTGGTCCCCCTGGGCTGTGCTGGGCATTCTGGAGCGGACGATGCTGGAAACGGGGACTGGGCAGTGGCGATAGGGGTCCCGGACCATGGAACACAGCCCCGGCCGGCGAGGGCTGGAACCCACGGCTTGTGTAGCCATCCCTGCACCTTCCCCGGAAGCAGCCAGCACTTGGACAGCTCCTAAAAGTTGGGGCTGATTTAAAAGCGAACTTGTTTACCTTTGCAAATCCCTGGGCAATTCACCAGGGAGGATGAGACGCTGCGCTTGCTTGTTATGTTCGTGATGAGACGGAGCACCGAATTCAGGCTGCAAAGGAAACTTGGTGTTTGCAGAGAGCAGAATAAGTGACAGTTTATTAAAAAATATAGGCTGTGCCGGAGAAAAAGGAATATTGGATTTTATGATTCTCTCATCCTGGGAATTGTTACACAGTTCCACGCCTCTTTATTATATAACTACAGATTGCAATAATACATTTTGTGGCTTGTGAAGTCTGAACAAGCAATTTTTGCATAGCTACATTTAGTAGGTTGGCTGTTTTGTTTTGTTTTTAATGAAGGGGAGGAAAGCTCATGTTAAGAGAGAAAATAAGCCTTTGGGAGAATTAAAACTACAATATTGTTTCACATCATTTCCTTAGCGTCTGACGGCACCTGTTGCAACCGTGTTTCTCTGATACTCACCTGTATCGAGCAGAGATTTGCGGTTAGATCGCTGGGTCTAGAGGAGCAATTAGTCCTGAAGCTTTCGTACAGCCAGCAAAGGGCCAGCCCCAAGAGCGTTCTCGGGATTATAGAGCTGGTGGCAGACTTTGCTATTTATCACTAAAGCTCTTAAGCTTCCCCGTGGCTGGGCACCACGGGGGACCCTGGGCTCCGGATTCTGAGTGAAAACATACATGATCCCCGTTCTTGCAGGACTTAGATGGGGAAGAAGCAAACATCCTTCAAACAAATCGCCCGCGGTCTCGCACACTGACAGCCGAGATCCCTTCTGCAGCGGCCAACGCGTGGGCCATCGGGACCCAGGAGAGGCGGTCAGTCGGTGACCACCCGGTTCCAAACTCGGGTCGGAATCCATCCTCCTTGGCGGAGTGGAGTCTATGGGTGTCCAAATAGAAAATGGTATTTCCGTGAACGGGAACATTTTAGCACAAAATTGTTTCATGCCCAGAGTCGCTAATTCTCTCTTGGCAAACACTTGAGCCTCTGGGTCCGCAGCAATAAAAGAAGTAAGAACCACGTTCAATCTTCCAGCACGACCACGAGGCCCTTAACCTGGGAGCACCGAAAAGCCGACAGAGACACTGCCGCCCCCGTGCGACGGGCCGTCCAGGAAGGCTTTTTTGTCGAAATGAAAATAAATAGCTCCCTTGTTTCAAGAGAGCGGGACACAGACGAGATAATATTGGGCAACGCTGTTCCCTGAGCTTTAATAAGAAAGTCCTGCCCGGCCGTGGTGGCTCAGTGATGGAGCAGCGACCTATGAACCAGGAGGTCACGGTTCAATTCCTGGCCAGGGCACATGCCAGGGGTGCCCGCTTGATCCCCAGTGAGGTGCGTGCAGAAAGCAGCCAATCAATGATTCTCGCTCATCCTTGAGGTTTCTATCTCTCTCCCTCTCCCTTCCTCTCTGAAATCAATAAAAATATATATTTTTTAAAAAGTCCACTCTGTGGGCCGGAGTGCCCACGGTGAGATGCATGGACGCAGACTGAGCGAAGGCACCCACTTGGGTGACAGCGGGTCCCCTTTCTGCAGTGACAGTCCCTTAGGAAGGGCAGCGGCTGGGTGAGGACTAGAGGGATGACAGAGGGGGTCCCTGGGAATGAGCCCCAATAAGGAGCACTTGTTTTGGGGGCAAGGTCTGAACGGCCACAATCTCTATCTTACGGGTGATGTCGCCACCCTCTCCGAGCTGCTCCCAGCTGCAAACCCACTCTGGCGGGCTAGGAATGGGGTTGGTGATTAAGGCTCTGAGCATCAGAAACTGTGTGAAGAGTCAACACCCTCTGCACAATCCTGGCAACTTCTCTGTAAACCCAAATTCGATTCCCAATCAGGGCACATGCCCAGGTTGCAGGCTCGATCCCCAGTGTGGGGCATGCAGGAGGCAGGTGATCCATGATTCTCTCTCATCATTGATGTTTCTATCTCCCTCTCCTTTCCTCTCTGAAATTAATAAATATATACATTTATATATTTACTAGAGGCCCGGTGCACAACATTCATGCACTGGGGGAGGGGGATTCCTCAGCCCGGCCTGCACCCTCTCACAGTCTGGGACCCCTCAGGGGATGTCCACCTGCCAGTCAGACATACCTCTCACAGTCCGGGGCTCTCGCAGTCCCGGACCCCTCGCTCCTTACCGCCCGCCTGCAGCGGAGGCAGGAAAGACTCTCGCTACTGCTGCTGCACTCGCTAGCCATAAGCCAGCTGAGCGGCACTCCCCCTGTGGGAGCGCACTGACCACTAGGGGGCAGCTCCTGCATTGAGCCTCTGCCCCTGGTGGTCAGTGCGTGTCATAGCGACCAGTCGTTCTGCCGTTCAGTCGATTTGCATATTAGCCTTTTATTATATAGGATATATATATCACGGCCATCACCTTTGAAGATTGCTAGGGAATCAACTCATTGGTATGGATTTTGACAAATAACAGGGGGAAATTAAGCATCTACTTTGCCTTTTTTGTAGCAACTGTATTTCAGGTGGAGGAAATAGTTAGCAAGGGCAGGGTTGTCTTTACTGGAAGTCCACAGTTAGTAGGCGCAAAAGAAATGACAGGGTTTGTAAATTACCCCGCTATTATGTAACTATTACAGAAGGTATGGAAACACGGTGACATCGAGCGGCATGACATGTGCAATTACTCTTTGATCCAACAATTGCATCTGTAGAAATCTATCCTGGCAAATATTAGACATATGCACCAAGCTGTTTAGTGAAGTATAATTAGTAATAGAAAAAGACTAGAATTAATTCAAATGTTCAATAGTGGGGACATTCACAGAATGTACCACACAGCTGTAAAACAGAAAAGGATTTCTCTATATACTTATGTGGAATGATCTCTGGGATACTATTAAGTTGGGAAAAAAACAAGGTGGGCAAAAATACATATGGTACGTACTTTTAAGAAAATATTTTCTAAGTATGTAAGTATACATGAACACATAAAAGTAAAGCAAATAATAAATTAAACTTATTTACATGTGCAGAGTTAATAAAATAATCTCTGATGATTACGTTTGGAGGGAGACAGACAGCATGGAGACAGCAAGGAGAGAAGGCTGATTTTCATGAAGATACCTTATTTCATGGGTCCGCCTTTGGAAACAGGTAAATATTTTATATTTTTATAAACTGAAATTAAATTAAAACCGATTCCCAAGATCCAAAGGAAGTGGAACCATATGAACACGGCTGTGCTTCGAGTTAATGGCATAACCTCTTAGGGGGGAATTATTTCCATTTGAAACCACAGCACGATACTGTGCATCCCTGGTGGCACCTGTCTACGGACAAAAAGAACTGCCAGGAGCTCCTAAGCTGATTGCAGGGACCGTACTGTTAGCCGCGGAGGCCGTGCTGGAGGCAAGAGCGATTGCGGTAGCATTATCCTGAGACTGTCGTACATGCGTGTTGAGGGACGAAGCGACTCAGCAATTATGGCAGTGTGACTGGGGAATGGAATCGTCAGCTTGAGAGACAGGGAGATACAGAGATAAGATGAAGGAGGGTAAGTAAAAATCCTGTCGTCTTTCATTTTAATTGAAACTGCTAGTATGGATTTATAACTTCCTTATTGCTAAAACTAGAGGCCCGGTGCACGAAATTCGTGCAAGGGGCTTGGCCCTCACAGCCACAGTGGCTTGCCTCAGCCCTCGCAGCCCCAGCTTCAGCTGGAAGGTCATCCGGAAGGACGTCCGGAAGGTTGTTCGGCTGCCCGGTCTAATTAGCATATTACGCTTTCATTATTATAGATCATTTGTGTGTTTCCTGGCCTGACCACTGAAAAAGCCTAAAAGCAACAACCGGCCCAGTACCAGTAGGCGCTCCTACCACTTTATTTCCGATAATACTTCATTCCACTCAAATGCAGCGACGCTTCTTAGAAAAGTATCTGATTCAGTGAGGCAGAAGATATACAAGATGTGCCTGGAACCTCCTGCCTTAGGAGAAAGCAAAGGCACTCGCAAAGATTGGGGTCACGTCGAACGTATTCAGAATCCAACGTGAAGATGCTCCCGTAGGCCAGCGATGGAACAATTTTAGAATCAATAAGATAACAGCCGCAGCAGCTTAAATACCTCATACTGTTCAAAGCCGCGAGTTCATAATCATAATGCTGTTCAATTCACTGGAACCTTTTGGAGCGTTAGAGAACCAAGTCATTATGTTGAAAGCTGGTAAACAAAGGAAATAAATGAAGCATGTATCCTGCCTTCCCAGTATGAACCGTCTCTCATGATGACTAAATAATTAGTGAGAGTGTTCTTTTGTGGAAGTAGTACATACAGTAAAGGAAAAATCGCAATATCACCCGTTTGCTCCATCCCTAATAAGTGAATAAATTGGGGCAATGATCACTGATGGCTTATCTATATATATATAAAAGCCTAAGTGACCGTCTGACGGTTCAACCAGTAGCTATGATGCGCAATGAACACGGCTGTGCCCCGAAACTGGCAGTCTGACACCCCCCAAGGGATCCCAGATTGCGAGAGGGCACAGGCCAGGCCGAGGGACCCCACCAGTGCACAAATCTGTGCACCAGACCTCTAGTAATATCATAAAAAGAGAGAGAATCAGACCTCATTGTCTCTTGATGGAAGGGCACACATCTGCCTGTTGCCCCCAACCTCAAAAAAACCACACCGCTGAATCTGATTCAACCTTTAGATATAACTACCAACTTTCAGGAGATACCAAATACTGGGAAGGAACACACACACACACACACACACACACACACACACACGCACACGCACACCGTGCCTGCCACACAGAGGTGTTTAAAAGACACTTGCCAGACCGAATGGGCTGGGCATTTATATGCACAGACTTGCTCCTGGAGAAATCTCACAACCAGCCCAGTCTCTGATGCCCTGTTAATTTTAAAAGCTCTTCTGTTTGTAGTGCAGAGACATCCAGCTGGGGAAGAGGCTGCGGCCCCGACATGAGAAATGTGTTACAAATGATGGAGGAAAACACGGTTTTGAGCTGCTAGGAAAACAAACTGTACACTTGCCAAGCAAGGGAAGATCTGCTGACATTTCAAATGCGGAACAGATCAATGAAAAAGGTTAAAAAGTAGTTTATGTAGAAAAACTAATTTGTAGCAATCGTATATTTGTGAGGCCCCAAGGTGCGCTGGCTCCCGTGCAGGGAAGCCCAGCCCCGCCCCCGCCCCCACCCACCAGGGCCAGACGCATTCCCATCGCAGATGCTGGGAGAGCAGACGGAGAATATGGCCCGTGATGCTGGGGCTCACGGCAATACAGGGTCTAGTCCATTTTCATTCCATTTGCTTCCACTTTAAATTGCAGGTGCTTTAAAACCAGGCCCTCAGTGCCCCACCTGTAAAACTGGGGGGACAGTTTCCGGTGCTCTCCAGCTCAGTAGCTGACGCATGAGCACTATGCCATTCTGTGGGCATGGAAGCCTCGTTTAACTCTGACCAACCATCCGACTTGGGACCCTTCAAACAAATCAGACGGCTGAGGCGCAAGGTTAATGAGATGGCTCTATATCACAACATTATTACGTCACCAAGCAAAACCAACGGGCCAGCGGGTCCACACCCCAGCGTGCAGACAGAACCCCATCCTCCCCTTTCCAGGTGAGGGGACCGGAGGGATGCAGCGTCTGCCCCAGAGCCCGCCAGTGTCTGCAATCCCGGCTCTGGTGGGCGTGGAGCGGGGCAGGACTCAGGCTGTGGAACCCGCGTCCCCAACCTTCACTGCTATTTTACTTGCTCAGGATGGAAAGTGCCCCCAGACTTGGCTACGGAAACTGCGTGTCCCCTAGAAGCTTGGAAGGCGTGCTTTCCAGTTAAAGGAATTTAGCCAGGCAGGAAAGGGAGTGGGATTTGGTGCCCAGTGCCCGTCCCCAAAGTTGACCCTGGAAGTAGATAATCTGAGGTTTTAGGGAGATTGAGGAGGATCTAGGGGTGGATCAGAACAGAGCATCATGGGACCCTCCCCAGCCAGATGTCCCCCCGACCACCTAGGGTGAGGCAGGCTCAGCTGGCCCTGGGCATCTGTCCCTGGGCGAGCCTGCCACCCTCCCCCCGGACCCCAGCCCATGCTCTCAGCCCCACCCCGCTTCTTACCTCTCCATCCCAGGCCCTACTCTTCTGAGAATCTGCATCTTTAAAAGGGCTCTGGGGAAGGCTTTGGCCAATCCCCAAGGATGAATCTCCTTGGGGGCAGCTCAGTGCCTGTGACAGAGGAGCTGTGGCCGCTGGGGAGGGGCGTTCTTTCCACCTCTGCACTCCCCCTCCAGCCCCTGCCCCTTCCCCTTCCTGTTCCTACACCCACTCCCCCCTGGAGAACCCAAAACGCCCTTAATGGGGCACCCCCATCCCTGACCCCCAGAGCCAGCCCAAGGCCACAAGAGTGTCGTCTCAGCCTTCAACAACAGAAACAGCCAACGGTGATTTGCTCTGGAGGCTTCTATCAGAGCAGAGAGAATGAAAGGAGCTTCCTCTCGGGGCAGGCACGCTAGTTCAGCATCCGACAGACAGGAACTCAGCACAGGCCTTTAAAGAGATGCCCTCAGCCCCGCCCCCTCCCGTCTGGGTCTCAGAAAAGAGAAGGGCGGGGACAGAAAACACAGCCATTTACCTGAGAGAGCAGAAAGTCGAACCCCACAGAATGATCGCTGGTGTTTCCAGCTTTACTGGGAAAAGGTTTACACCAAACTGTACTTCCAGTATGTTAATTAAGCCAATAAAGAGGAACTGAATTTGCGTTTCCTGATCTAATCACAAAAAGATTCGTTCGGCCATGTATGGAAAGTGCCTTTTGTGCCCACGGAAGCCGTGCGAGGCTCACAGCGCAGGTGAGCGACCGGCCCAGGATCAGTCCCGCGGGTGAGGAGCCCTGAGCAGAGCCAGCGCCCCTGTGATTAACTCTCGGTGTTTGGGAACCACGGCTATAAAAGGCTATTTAATCAAGCTTTCTCCACGTGCTTTTTTTCCCCCTAAATTACACTTGGAAATCTATGCGGAGTCTCATCTCAACCGTAGAGCGCGAGATCGTTTGACTAACTTCCATGGGAGAATCTCAAATTGAAAAGCAGACAATTAGCAAAACTGGATTCTGAAACTCCCATAAAAACATCAGAGGCCATTAGGTTTGATTAACGAGCGCTACTTTTTAAAAGTCTGCCATCTCTGAGCATGGCTGAGTGCCGGCTCCTAAACGGACAGGAACGTGAGGAGGAGGAGCCACACGCCACCCAGGCAGCCCGTTCCCCAGGCTCAGCCTGACTCGGCGTCTAAGCACCACACGGTAAACCTTGTTCCACGCCTGGAAGCTGGAGTGCCCATTACCTGTTGCCGCATGACAATCACCCCCAAAATGTAGGGGCTTCGACAAGAAAGACTTATTTCCTTTTGATGTGGAGGATGGCAGGGCTCGGGGAGGCCTTCGCCAGGGGGCAGCACCCACACCTGCCTCCCCACCGGCCATCTCTCACCGAGGCAGGATGACTGGTGCCAAGATCAAGCTCCCCGAGAAAACCGGGCGCAAGCCAGACCAAACAGGCTATGTATCACATGATCCCATCCATGTACATGCCACATGATCCTACCCACATACATGTCCATGATCCCACCTGTGTACATATCGCATGATCTCATCCATGTACATGTTGCATGATCCCACCTGTGTACACATCGCATGATCCCACCCACATACATGTCCATGATCCCATCCGTGTACATATTGCATGATCCCACCCATGAACATGCCACATGATCCCACCCACATACATGTCGTATGATCCCACCCACATACATGTCCATGATCCCACCTGTGTACATATCGCATGATCTCATCCAGGCAATGCCTGACGATTCCGGTTGTGTACCTACCGCTTGGTTCCCGTCCTATGGCGTCTGCAAAGGCACCGCACAGGGTGGCAAGCAGGCAGCGTTGCCAGGCTTGGGAAAGAGGAAGTGGTGGCCACAAAGGGAATACATGAGGAATTGTAAGGGGGATGGGATGGGACTTGGGTGGAAAGTGAACTGTAATGTATGCACATTTTAGAATCAACGGAGCCTGGCCAGTGTGGCTCCATGGTGAGCATTAACCTATGAACCAGAAGGTCCCGGTTCCATTCCCAGTCGGGTCATATGTCCCAGTGGCGGGCTTGATCCCCAGTAGGGGGTGTGCAGGAGGTGACCAACTCTCTCTCATCTCTGATGTTTCACTCTCCCTCTCCCTTCATCTCTTAAATCAATAAAAAATAAAAAATAATCAACCGAGAGGATGGAGGAGCCCAGGATGCAACGCCAGGTGTGAGAAATGAGTCGAACCCATGACAGGACTCACGGACAGGGACAGGAGCTTTGGAATCTGGTGTTTTGACGGGAAACTTTACGGCTCCCGAAGAAAGGAGCCGCACACGAACACTGTGCTCTCTGCGGTGGCAAAGCGGTTTCTCACAGGCGTCGGCTGCTTGTCACGTGACTGGAGCAAACAGCTATGGGTGGGGGTGGGGGTGGAGGCAACTGGCTCCTCACCGGCGGGGAGGCCAGCGGGGCCACGCGCTCCAGGCAGAACCCGGACGTCAGGTGGACTCCCGTTTGTGTTGGTGAGGACACGGGCAGACACAGACATCATCAGAGGTGTTTGCGTACACACGGTTAGTGTAAACACATACCCCTCGGTTCCAGGGACCCAGAGGCCACCACTCCCTGGCAGCACCAGGCGCCCTCGGTGGCCGACCCTGGGTCCTCAATGCCGCCCGCCAACCAAAGGACACGGACCCCATCAGGAGCCCTCGGGACCTATCCAACTCCCGCAGGCGTTACCTCCTGAGACCATCCACTTGGGGGCTAGAATTTACACTCAGGAATTTGGGGGGGGCTGCAAACATGCCGACCACCCACGGGGAGGGCGAACCAGTCATTTCAGAGGCCTCACGCTACCCCATGAGATCCGTGGGGACTGTGTAGTCACATCAGATACGAGGCCCGGGGGCGGGTAGAATCGGTGCCAACGGAAGGCAGTGACATAACTGGCACTCGGAGCACCTGGAAGAAGACGTGACATGGAAACCGCCTGGCTGCAAACCACACGTCGACTCTTTATGAAACGTGTGACTTCGAGCAAGGCCCTTTAACATGGAGCCTCGTCCCCCGTTCGCGGAATGGGGACAGGCTCACCTGCCCACGCACAAGGCCCGGCTGGCAGGTGGCTCTGGGTTTACAGACAGCAGCCGGGACTGTCCCCTTCAGTGAGAGGCCTCCAGCACCTTCGCACACCTACCACCTACGGAGGTCGGCCACCTGAGAACGGTGGCCTCTCAGAGGCCGGAAGCCCACACCAACCTTCCAGGTGTCTGTGCCACTGGTGTTGGCCTTCAGCCAGAGCAGACCACCTGCCTGCCAGGTCCCCTGCACACACCTGCCCTTGAACCTGGCTGTGCCGGAGCCTCGGCAGGCACAGCACTGGCATTAGGAGGATTTCCATGTCTGAGGGCGGCTGGGCGTCTGAACGAGCTGATACCTGTGAGGGCCCTGACTTAGGGCTGTGGCAGCAGGAAAGGGAACTCACCCCAGCAGGTGCAGAGGAGGCGTCTTTGATGAAACTACTCCCGGAGGGCAAATGACCAAATGGAGGGAGGGCGGCTGGCCAGTGCCACCCTCAGCACGCGCCTCGCCCAGGCCCGGGGAGAACAGGGTTGCCTCGGGTGAGATGTAGGAGTGAGAGGGAGGGGCTGCTCACGGGAGGTCCTGCCGGAGGGCCACCCTCCCCCAAGCGAAGGGAAAGCAGGAAGAAGCACCTGCCACCCCCTCCTCCCGCCTCCAGGCTCCTGCTGGCCTCTCACTGGCTGAGCCCCGCTGACAGGCAGCCAGTCATGGAACCAGGAGGGGAGGCTGGCCTGCTGGGGCACCAGCGGGTGAGAAAGAGGAGAGGGCATGGGGGTCCCATGGAAAACAGCCAGCACCCTATTCTCTGTGGGGGGATGGGGATGACAGACAACCGGGACGTGAATGCTGTGGTCAGTATGGAATCCAGACGAGGACAAAACACACGCGTGGGAAGACAAGAGGGGTCACCGCAGGCGCCAGGTCTAGGGGACCTTTAAGGCCTCCTTCACCCTTTCCTCGCTTTTCAAACTCTGACAAGAGATTTACCATACTTGACAGTGTGAGGGAACAAATGTTTCTGAAATGGAATATAAAATATTCACAGTCACACAGACCTACTTGATTAAATCATATGAAACTGCTGTGTTTGTAGTCCACACGGTTGGCTGTCTTACACACACACACACACACGCTATGCATCCTGAAATAAGGCTGCTGAACAGCGAGCACCGCGGGCGCCAATGACTTGGCACGACGTGAGGGGCGGCGCTCCGCATCCCTGTCCCTGTTTAGCGGAGACGGCTGACCATCCTGCAAACCGGGAGCGCTTCTGGGTGAATGGCAAGGCCTGAGCTCCAACGATCGACCCGGCTCATTACCTCCCGCCCCGTGTTAGCATCTGTGCCGACTCATGAAATGAGACCTACGCAACGCTGCCCTCTCTGCCGCGGCGATTCCGCTGCGACCACCGGCCAAGAGCCGTGTTGCACCCGGACGCGCATCTGGTTAACAGCGGCGTCAGCTGTCCGGCTGGTGGCCGCAGGACAGGTGGGCAGCGCTGCCGTGTGCTCGGCGCCCGGGCGGCCTGGAGGGAGCTGGCGTCCATCACCGCTGGCGAGGGCTGGCAGCCGAGCCACAGTCGCCGAAAGCATCACATTATGGAGAAGGCACTCCTCATGACAGTGGGTTCATAACAGCCTGTGATTCTGCAGGAAGTTCGGGGCACGGACACCTCCTAAGCCCTGAACGAATGTCTGTCTCCCCGGCTCCGGCTGCCAGGGGCCCAGCTCTGCCGGAAGCTAGAGATTTGCTGCAGGAAATTCCCTGCAGAGGAGAGGGACGGCCACCACCCCAGTCAGGCCGCCACAGGACATGCAACTAAACCCCAGCCCTGGAGCTGCCTGCCCACCCCGCTCCCCGCCGCCCGCTCCATCAGCCGGCGATCAGAACCCACAAACCTCTCCGAGCCCCTGATGCCCACAGTCCCAACCACAGTGGAAAGCGCTGCCCCATTCCCACAGCCAGCTTTGTACTAACCACGGGGGCAGAAGCTCAGCATCTCACAGGCGCTGACGTCCCCGTGACGACTGATGGCCCGCGAGGGCCCCCGGTGGGCGAGGCCAGCCGCCGTGAGCCTTGGTGATGGACACTTGTCCCTTCCGGTTTGGGCTACCTTTGTCCCCGTGTTTACTCTGTGACCCTCCACACCTGGCCTTGGTGCACCCTTCCTCTCCAGCACAGTCTTTAAGGACCTAAACCAGCATGAGGCCCAATGTGCCGCCTGAGCTGTGTCTCAAGCAACCAACTTCATTTTGGAGCCTAGAGCCCATTGGCCAGCAGACTCACCTCGCCCCAGCTGTGTGACCTCCGGCAAGTAGCTCCAGTGTCCTCGTCTGTGCAAAGTCCTCATCTGTGTGAATGGGACTTACCTCCGAGGCTTAGCTAGTGCCCAGCACAGCTCCCTGAGCCAGAACGGCCCGCCGGGATCACAGGGTCCCGTGAGGCAGAAGACGCCGACGTTCAGACGTTCAGCTGCACGCAGCCTACAGGTGCAGTGCGAGGAGTTTCTTCACAGCAGCCACCTGTGGGCAGGGAGCCTTTAAAGACACAGCTCACGCCGTGGTGCCCCTGGTGATAGGTCCATCCCCTGTGGAGCACGGAGACCCAAGACGGGGAATCACTGCCTGCTCCCAGACTGCAAGTGTGCTATGAGAGCTGGGAACCAAAAACAGTAATGTGGGTGTGGGCACAGACATGCAGGCTCGCACGTGATCCCACGCACCCCTCCCCCAGACACACGCACACACCCCCACACGTGCACACACTCACGCTAATGAGAATCCTCTCTTGTCTGTTCAGTTTCTCTCCACCTCCTCCAGGTGCACAGTTTGTGTGTGTGGAATGCCAGAACAGCCAGGCGCCCTGCGGCCCTCTCGTTACCAGGTGGACTCTCCCGCCCCAGAGTGTGGCGGCTCGGAACATGCTTGGACAACAGTGTGGAGAGCGTGACGGTGCGCTCCGGGCCGCGGGCCTCAGCTTCTACCTCCGTGTCTCAGCACAGGGGCCACCTCACTCTGGAGAAGCCGTGCCAGGCTCCTTGAGGACGAGAGAGAAGGACGAGGCCGCCGTGAGAGAGCATCCCAGCCCTTGCACCTGTTCCAGCCACTTCACCCGAGGCCCCAGACATGGGAGGGAGGTTGCCGCGTCACCCGAGACCAGCCTAACCTGCAGGTGGCCCGCCAGATAAATGCAGCCAGGGAGTGGCCCCAGGAGACAGAGGCAGAACTACCCAGCCCACGCAGACTCACGAGAAATACTGAATCACTGCTTTTTGAGCCAAAGGAATGGAGCCCACATGGCTGACCACCTGCTGCACCCCCCTCCCCGTGCCCCGAGCCGCTGGGGAGGCCGGGAGTGCCTGCCAGGCCTCCGGAGTGGGGGCCATCGTTCACAGAGCACCTGTAGAACCCGGGGCTCCCCAAGCCCCAGGATGAACCTAACCCCTAGGTCCAGTGGAGGCTCCAACAAGGTGCAGGGGCATTTTCCTCCCTGACAAGACGTACGCACACGTGCACACAGTCCAGGCAAGTGCACAGGTAACACACACCTACAGACACAGCACGAGGGAATAGTGTTTTTATTTCTTATCCTGAACCAAAAAATGAGATTTATTGTATCTACTCTTGTGGTGCCTTTTGAACATTATCTCTTACAATCCTTCTCAGATGGTGACTCTTCTTCGTGAATGTTAGTTTCTAACGACTGTGACACAGTAGCCACTAAACAGCTCAGCCATGTTGCACTTGAACTAATTCACATGGGAACCGTGTAGGCCCTTCGCATGTTTCTAATGTTACGACACAGCTGAGATGTGTGTCCTTCCGGCTGAGTCGTGAGCACGCGTGTCACACGTTCCTAGCTGAGGAACGGCGCGGTCACGTGCGGGCACGTGCTTCCTGGTGCCTGATGCTAACCGGCCCTCAAGGCGCTACCCCAGGCGCAGTCCCCGGCGGCATGCGGCCACACCCAGAAGGAAGTCAGCTCGGACACGACTAAGTTGCTAAACAAATGCCTACAGAACAAGGGCGCAGCGAAGGCAGCCAGGAGGGGATGTGAGGACGGGGGAGCTCTGGGGACTCTG
Source organism: Cnephaeus nilssonii (assembly GCF_951640355.1). Taxonomy (NCBI): domain Eukaryota; kingdom Metazoa; phylum Chordata; class Mammalia; order Chiroptera; family Vespertilionidae; genus Cnephaeus; species Cnephaeus nilssonii. The sequence goes on from NC_137087.1 coordinate 58,296,585, forward strand.
AGGCTGTCTGTCCACACGCGGGCCGTTAGTGCTATAAACATGGGGCCGCTGTTACCTCCAGATGCTGCCCCAGACCCGGAACCCAGCTTCCTGCGGGAGGGGCCTCCCCACCAGCAGAGACACCCCCAGCCGCGCCGTGGCCCTGCTCCCCAGGGCTCTCCTGTCCCCGCGGCCACAGCCCAGCCCCCAGCTCAGCGTCCGTGGCGACGGGCTGGGCGCCGGGACCTGAGCAGTCCTCTGTGGGAAACACACCAACTCCCGGATTCCTGTGGCCTCCAGCTCTGGGGCTTGTGGGGTCTTTACACAGCAACAAATTTCTACTTTTATTTTTAAAAAAGGTGAATGATTTCAAATAAAAGCAATGCTGAAACACATATGAGCATTACTATGCATGGCTTTTCGGCTAGAAAGATTTCCCGGTGGCTAGAATGGCTGTTCCAAAGGGCCGTGTAGCTGGCAGCCATTTGATCAGGTTGTAACACGAGAGAAGTGACATTTGCAGAAGCACAGAGCCGATAACCAGGTCTGGACCAGGAAACGCGCTGGACGACTCAAGGAGCACCTGAGACGCCTGGGCCCTGGACACCCACGTGAAGCCACGGACGTGTCCACAAAGTGAGGAGGAGCGTCATCGCGCCAAACCACAGCTGGAAACGAGCCCCAACCCTGGCTGAGGACAGGGGCCCTGCCCAGGGCTCCCAGGTCCCCTGCCTCTCTGGGGACAATTCTGAGGGCCATCCGAGCCCGAGCACCCCCTGTGGGCTCCTCTGTTGCAGCTGCGTCAGCGGTCAGCTCCTCCCTCCGCCCGGTCCTGCCCAGGGCTCCCAGGTCCCCTGCCTCTCTGAGGACAATTCCGAGGGCCATCCGAGCCCGAGCGCCCCCTGTGGGCTCCTCTGTTGCAGCTGCGTCAGCGGTCAGCTCCTCCCTCCGCCCGGTCCTGCCCTCGGGTCCTTACAAGGTCTCCCCAAGAGCCCCAAGTACAGAATCTGTCAGTGCCGACACTGTTTCTAACGACACAGACATGCCCAGGATGTGCTGCTGGGGGGCAGGGGGGACAGTGAGCACCGAGTGGTCTCCATGACGTAAATAAGCAAACAAAGTGTACGCGTGTCCCTGTTTGTCAGCACGGAGGAGAGTGGCGTGGGCACTGCCTGCCAGTGCCTGGTGGGGCCCCGCGGCAGGAGATAGAGGGCACAGGGCAGAGCGTGGGGCGTGTTTTCGATTTGCTTTCTAACGAAATACTTCTTCATTGTCTGAAGTCTACGGTGAGCATGCACTGCTTTTGTGATTTATAAAGAAGAGAGAAAACATACTCCCTAAGGCCGTGTGCAGCTGAATAACAGTCCTCATAGCCCACGCGAGCACTTGCCGTCTGCAGACCTGAGCCCGGAGCACCGAGCCCGTCCGCACTGAGCCTCAAGGCCCGGCTCCGTCACCACCTCCTTCAACAGGTGGGAGGGCAGAGCACAGAGAGGCCGAGTAATGTGCCCGGGCCACACAGCAACAAGAACAGTGCTGGGCCAGGTGGGGCATCCAGGATCCAACCCAGAACCTTAACGCCCGCCTGAGCCTGCTGAGGGCTTCTTCAGCCTGAGCCTGTGCAGGTGACTCTTGAGAGCGAGAGGCTGTCGAGTGTCCAGAGCAGCTGCCCGCTCCTTCATGGGCCCTGGCTGCCGCGTCTCTTCCCTGGTCCTACCTGGGCCTTGAGGGCCGAGGGGACGGGGTCTCATTCACCCTAGCTCATGAAACCCGCACGGGGCCCGGCGGCAGGAAACACTCAAGAAACTCACATTCTAGAATTTTCTAAAATGCATTCCATTTAGAACATTCACATTCATTATGTGGGTAGACTGGAGACGCTGGCCTCGCCCAGGACCCTCCCGGACAGGGAAGAGCTCGGGGACCCCGTCGCTGGCCCTTCCCAACGGCCTCCCCACAAAGTCTCCACACCAGCTCCTGGCAGAGTGCCCGCTCAGGTGACCGCGGCTCCTGCACGGAGCAGTCCCGGTGCCTTTTATAAATGCCGCATGTGGCTGGCGGAGCTAATTAACAGGATGAAAATAAGGATAAAAACCCAATGAGCTAACGCTGCTCACCATGGCAGCGGCAAGAGGAAAATAAAGCCCTTCAAGTTCTGAGACTCGAGCGGGCCTATTCATCAGTGTCTGATTAAAGAGCCCGTTCCTGCGGAAAGTGAATTCCCATAACTCCTTCCTCGACTAGACTAATAAACTGTTACTTAAGTGTGTCTCACTTAAAAGTTTTCCTAATTCCTCGTTCTCCGCTCTGAAACCACATGTCTCCAGTGAGCAACCTGACGAGGCAGGGATGAAGGTTTTAAAAGGTCTTTGTCCCTGTCTTTTTTATTCTTTAATGTATATTCTTTTATTGCTGTCAATATCACAGATGTCCCTCGTACCCCCCTCCACCCAGCCCCAATGGAACAGGCGGACAAATCCCAGGGGGGGAGGTTGGGTAGGGGGCGGCAAGAGATGAACCAATGCCCTGTCCTTTGCCAGCCCCTCTCCTGTGCCCCCTCCTAGCCCAGAGTCCCTCTCCTCTGTCCACGGTGCTGAATAAGGCACAGTGTGAGGCCAAGCCCCTCCACTGACCGATGGGGACCAGGAGCACAGAGTGAGTCCCCTTTGGGAAAACAGCACAAACATGTTTACAAACACCCGAGGACACTTTGCCTGCTTGCTCCAGATCCTATCCACACCAGTCCACCGACCCGCCAGTTGGGAGACAAAGAGAAATGGATGGGCTTTGGGCTCAGACCAGTACACCTGGGTTCAAATCCCTGCCACGCCTCTGCACCTGGCCTTACCCCTCGGAGCCTGTGTCCATCTGCAAAACAGACTTGGCGACCACTCCGTGTTGCTGTGAGGCCACAGTGCCTGTGAGACGCCTAGCTGGATGCCCTGAAATGGCCCCGAAACCAAATCCAGGCCCCCTGAAAAGCAGACACTCGTCCTGGCCCGAGGGGCAGGGCCCGCGTGCAGCCTTGAGCCGCGTCCTGGTGCAGCCTTGCCCTCGGCCGTTGACAGAGAACAATGTCTCGGCCTGAACTGTATGAGGATGCCGCTTACTTGCCAACTGTGACACGCCTTCCCAACACACCGGCCCCTCTAAGGAAGGGCACGCAGGATTCACAGGTGCCCTTAGAGAGAGCCTTTTTGTTTTGTCTGATACAGAACCGGCCTTTTATTGCACAATTTATAAAACCTTCCCATTTTCAAAGTCACGGAACACAAAAGGGGACCTCCGCACACCGGAAATCATCCCTCGCAATTATCTTTGGTGGGAAATGAGAGCAGAGGTTGAGGTCAATCTCATTACCCATTGGATGGCAAGACCTGCAGAAACAGAACAATGCCCATACGTTTGTATTCGCCGCAAACACCCTTTCAAACCGGCTTCGTAAAACCTCCTGGCCTTCAGGAAGGTGGTTCATTAGGGGCGCTCTGAGGGGAGTGCCCCTGGGGCACAGCTGAGCTGCCACTGTCTCCATGGGTCCCAGCCACCCACAGCAGCAGGGATGCTGGGAGCCCTCTAGAGGGTGGGTGGGGCGGACACTCCCAAAGGCACATGACCTCGGGCTGTGAGGACAATTGGCAGAGAGAGCTGCCTGGAGGGAGCCTGCAGCATCTGGGAACATAAACCTCCCCCATGCAGGATCTGGGCACACGAGCATCTTCCATGTAGGACAGTCTCCCACACAGGACACGCTTCGGAGAACGGCGGGGGTCCCGTTGATAACCAGGCAGGCAGGAACTGGGATGAGCCAGACCGGCTGGGACACACAGTCACCCTGGTTATGGTGACTTCGTCGTGGTACTTGGGGGCTTAGACTAGAAGCACCATGGGATGCCGGTCCCTGCTCAGAGCTGTTCCCTGTGACTGACTTCACCCTCCGGCCTCTGAATCAGCAGGAGCTGACGGAGCCGTCCTGTCCATAGGAGGAAAAGGGGCAAGGACGTCCCTGCACGCACTGGGCTTGCCCCTAACATCCAATGCCAAGCCAGCATCTTCCCTGGTGAGCACCCAAGTCTACCGGGGTCAAAGGTCAATGCCAAAGTGAAGCAGACTAAGGCAGAGAAATTTTAAAGTTATTATTTTTTTTTTGCAATGGTGATAGAATACACAGAATCCTATCTAATAATAGCCAAATATGCAAATTGACCGCACCTTTGCTACACCCAAGCCACGCCCACCAGCCAATCAGGACAAGTATGCAAATTACCCCAACAAAGATGGCTGCTAATTTGCATATCAAGACAGCGTCGAAAGAAGCCAAGAGCTGCAGAAGGGAGTAAAGCTTCGGAGAAGCAAGCAAGCCGGGGGGAGGAGAAGGGAGGAGCGAAGGCAGGGCCGGGGGTGAAGGGAAAAGCAGGCGGGCTGGCGGAGAAGGCGGGGCGGGCGACAAGGGAGGAGCGGAAGCGGGGTAGAGTGCAGCAGGAAATCCTATTGCAGGATTTTTCCTGCAACGGGAACGCTAGTATACTATAATGGACCATTTTTTGTTTGGTTGGTTGGTTGTTTTTTTTATTGATTTCAGAGAGGAAGAGAGAGGGAGGTAGGGAGAGAGAGATAGAAACATCAATGATGAGAGAGAATCATTGACTGGCTGCCTCCTGCATGCCCCACATGGGGGATCCAGCCCATAAGCCGGGCATGTGCCCTGACTAGAATCGAAGCTTGAACTCTTGGTTCATAGCTAAACGCTCAACACTGAGCCACACCAGCCACACTAAAATGTACCAATTTTAAGGACACAGTTTGGTATTCAGTGCCCTCCCCATGCGTGCCACCATCACTGTACGCCTCCAAGCTTTTCATCTTGCAAACCCGAAACTCTGCTCCCACTACACTGACTCCCCAGCCCCTCCCCAGTCCCTGGCGCCCACCCGCCCACCTACTTTCTGTCTCGATGAATTTGATGCTTTACATTCTCCCTATAAGTGGACTCGCATGAGTCTGGCTTATTTCACTCAGCATGTCCTCAAGGTTTGCCCACGTTGTAGCAGGTGTCAGAACATTAAGTAACATGAATCACATTCCATTGCACGTAGGCAGATGGAGTTTCAATAAAACAGAAAGCAGCCTCCAAGGTCGCCTCAAGGCCAGCAGCGTCCGATGGGGGAGGCTGGTCTGTGGGCCAGGACTGAGGTCGTGGGGGCCGTGACCCTGGGGGTGGGTTCTCTTCCTCCTGTCTGGCGAGCCCCTCTGTCCTCCAGCCCGCTCGGCACACGGCCCAGGAAGCAGCTTTTAAACTAATAAAAGCAAATGGAGTTTTCGATGGCTCCTAATGGAATTACGGGCGAATGATGTTCACCGGGAGAGGTTAATTCTGAAGGATGGCGCTGATCTCCAGTTATCATTTCAAGGGGAACGGCGTGGCTCTGGGGACCCCGGCTGGTACTGCCCATGCGCCAGGCTGATGGGTGGGGGCCAGGGACTGGCACTGGGCTCTCACCGGCTGGCTGGTCCTACTTCCCATTGCCAGGGCCCAGGACCACCTGTGGGGATGAGCCGCCCGGCTACAGAAGGCTACAGACACCGCTCGGGCATTCGCACCTGAGCCCCCACAGCAGGCACGGAGGGCGATGAAGGGAGAGCCAGGAGGCAGCATGGTGGGGAGGGGAGTCCTGGAGCTCCCCATGTTGAAATGGCCCCTAAACCGTCACCCATGACCCTGAGCAGAACTGCGACTGTGAACCGGTCAATCCAAACTGATGTGCACCCTCCTTCCTGTGTGGAGCCTGCTCCAGGAGGACCACGAGCTCCCAGACAGCGACGCTGACGGCTCTCAGTGCGGGCGGCCAGGGACGCAGTGTGCCCCTCCGAGGTGGGAGAGGGTCCCCCACCCTCCAGGCTGTAGGAGTCATTGACGCCGGGGACACTCTGCTCTCTGCCGCCAAGCTTCTGACCTATATGACATGTGTGCAGCCATCATACACCTTCTGTTTGTCCCCCTATCGCAGCCCCCCACCCTCACCCCACCGCCCCGGCCTTGCTGCCAGGGCTTCACTGCAGAGACCCTGGGAGCCCGGCACCTGCTGCAGCCACCGGGCCTCCAGGGAGCATGGGGGCTCTGTCCTTGCCACACCCGCCCACACCTACCCTGCAGCCTGGGCTCCCGGCTCCCTGCACGACCCGGCCCACAGCTGTCGCCCCGGGCCTGCAGTCCCAGCACCAGCCCGGCCCCTCCCTTCTCACATCACCTGCACGCTGGCACCTGCTGGCCAATCCCTCCCCAGGCGGGGACCCCTCCAGGCTGCTCTCTCTTGGTGAATGGCAGCCCTTTCCCCCCAACAAGACCATTGGCAGCTGCTCTCAGGGACTCAGGGACTGCACCCCCACACCCTCAACTCCTCAGTGCACTTCTGCAGCCCGACTTACAGGCAGGGCCTCCCTCTGCCCCTGAGGCCAGGTGCTCTGTGGCCAGAGGAAAGGACAGGGCGCCAGTGCCACCCTGGGCTGCCCACGTCTGCTTGCTGCCTCCGAGCCTGTGCCCATGGAGAGGACAAGCCCCGGCTGGTGGGGGTGGGGGATGAAAAGCCCCAGTGACGTGCCAGACCAGCAGCCCCAGCCAGCCCACAGACCTCACACCTGCGAGAGCCCCACCCCCGAGCTGGCCGCAGACGCCAGGACCCAGCGGCTCTAAGTGGGTGTCGGGGGTAGGGGCGGACTGGTGCCACTGTGACAACAGAGAGCGGGCACAGGGGGACCGAGGCACCTGTCTTGTTGGCATGAAAGCATAATTGGTCCCAAGCTTATCCAGAAAGAAGCCCGGCATGAAATCACCAAGCTGCACGGGTGGCGCTGGCCCCGCCTCCCCTCTCTGGAAACCAGAATCCTGCTGTGATGGGCAGGTCAGGGCCACCTGTCCAGGGGCAGCTATGAAACGCCAGGGCCAAGGAAGACGCCAGCTTGGCTGTGAGAAGGCCTGGCCCACACCAGGTCCTGGGGACCCTGCTCATGTCCTATTCAAACAGCATGAAGATGCCGAGGGGCCCTCGGCCGGGAGCTCCCAGAGTGGCTGCCAGCACTGTCCCCTGGGGTCCAGCCTGTGACCTGGCTGCTACCTGAACATGGCCTTGGGCTCTTCCGTTGCCCCTGCTCATGCCCACATCCAAAGGGGGAGTGGTGTACCAGGGCTGCAGCCCTCGGACCCTCCCTCCCCAGGCCAGAGACCACACCTGTGCAGCCTGCCTATACCTGGATTCCTCCCACAGCCTCCCACACAGCTCTTCCAGCCTTTTCAGAGCAATCCTCTTGTTACAACTGCACGTGAACCTACCATTAACTCAAGAAGTTCTGTCACAGGCACCCTGGCCAGCATGGAGAATAGACCCCGCCAGGCAGAGCCATTCAGAGGGGGTCAGTGGGCACATCTGGACCTGCTGGAGGTTCTGGGGGTGACAGGAGGGGCGGCTGCAGAAGCAAGGACCCAGAAGGCAGCCGGGCTTTCACAGGTGGGAGCCGAGAGGGATGGCATCCCTCCTCCCCGGGGCGACCAGCCTCGCCCCGGCTCCAGGCCGAAGCCCCAGATAGCAGAGGCTCATAGGGAAATGAACCAAACTGAAAACTTTTGACAGGCCATTTGAGTTTGGGAACAAGGCTAGTTTGCCAAAATGATTTTTCCCTCTTTAATTAAAATCCTTTATTAACTGCCAAGCTAATACCTTTCCCCAAGACAGACGAGATAATGAGCCCACATCTGCCAGCCCAGGCGGGCGGCTGTCCAAGCGGCGGATGGGCTCCGGAGAGGGACTCCCACAGACGCCCCTTGCTCCTGGGCTGTGGGCGTGGCCCCAAACCCAGGACAGGCGTTCCATTGGGGCACAAATCCTGGATCCCTCTGAAGATCCCCATGGGAAACAGGGGTGGCCCCGCAGGTGCCCCCAGCTCAGTGCCTTGCAAAGCTGCCTTCCTCCACAGCGTTCTCACTGCAGCCACAGCAAGGCGGTGGGCATATGGCACGGGTCCAGCGGGTCCCAGTCACGCTCTCAGTCTGTCCCGGCTGGGCAAGGACACTGAATACAGGTTTCAGATGCCAGCAAGAGCCAGACCTGGGACCCAGGAGCCCGGGGCCACAGCCATTAGTACAGGCAGGGAGCTGGGGCCAGGAAAAGGGGTAGACAGCCAGAGCAGCAGCCCGTCCAGGCCCAGCCCACCCAGGTGGGGTCGGAAGAGGGGTGCCATGGGGACAGTGACTGTCACCAGCCCGGTCCAGGCCCTCGATGATGGCCATGACCACATTCTATTTTCCACTGAACCTGAAACATCCCAAACACAGACAAGAACAGGGATCCATATAACAAAGCCTGTATAAAACACCAGCCTCACCCAATCTTAAAACCATAGTCTCCCCTGACCTTTCAATGTAACATACATGCCCAGGAGTCCACATCGATGTAAACAAGTGATTGCACAGATAAGCAAGTGGGGAGAAGACACCAATCTCTCAAAACCTCTGCGTAGAAAAATTCCGAGTAGTTGATGAGATCCTCCCCTGAAAACACCGACTTCCTCCCAGAGAGGACAGGGTGGACGGGGGAGCAACAGCACCTGCAGGGTGGAGACAACAGCCTCCGCCAGGTGGAGGACAGAACCTTAATAGAAGTAACGTGGCCGGTTACGTCAGCACTGGCCCCTGACCACGCCTCCCCAGCACACGCACAACGCACGCAGGAGCTCACTGGACTCAGCGCTTCAACCCAGGCCCCAGATCTCCATCCTGGGGCCTGTCCACCATCCCATGATCAGACCTCAATTCAGGGACCAGACCTTCATGGCAGGACCCATATTTCTATGGCAGGACTCTGACCTCTATCTGGGGCCTTGACCTCCATCCAAGGCCCTGACCTCAATCCTGGGGCCCAGTCCTCTATCCTGGGGCCCAGACTTCCATCCTGGAATCCAGACCCCCATCCCGGGGTCAAGACCTCCATACCGGGATCACACCTCAATTAGGGGCCCAGACCTTCATGACAGGAGCCATATTTCTATGGAGGGACTTGGACCTCCCTCTGGGGCATGACCTCTATGGAAGGATCCAGAAGGCCATGGAAGGACTCACACCTACATCCAGGACCCAGACACCATTCTGAACCCAGACCTACATCTGGGACCCAGACACCCATCCCAAGGCCCTGACCTCCATCCAGGGCCCAGACCTCCATCTGGGGCCCTGACCTCCCTCCAGAGCCCAGACCTCCATCTGGGGCCCTAAACTCAATCCTGAAGGCCGGACGTCTGTCCCAGGGCCCAGAACTCCATCCCTGAGTACAGACCCCCATCCCAGGGTCCAGACCCCCATCCCGGGTCCCAGATGCCCATCCCTGGCACAAGACCTCCATCGTGGAGTCCAGAACCCCAACCCGCGGCCCAAACCTCCACTTGGGTCAGACCTCAATTCAAGAACCAGACTTTCATGGCAGGACCCAAATTTCCATGACTGGACTTGGAACTGCCTCTGAGGCCTGAGCTTTATGGCAGGACCCAGACACCAGGGTAAGACTCACACATACATCCAGGTCTGAGAGACCATTCTGAACCCAGACCTCCATCCTGGAATCCAGACCCCCACCTGAGGGCCCAGACCTCCATACCAGGATCACACCTCAATTAGGGGCCCAGAACTTCATGTCAGGACCCCTATTTCCATGGTGGGACTCGAACCTCCATCCAGGGCCCTGACCTCAATCCTGAGCCCAGACCACTATCCTGGGGCCCAGACTCCATCCTGGGCTTCAGACCCCTATTCCATGCCCCAGAAACCCATCTATGACACAAGACCACCATCCTGAGGTCTATAACCCCATCCCAGGGCCCAGACGCCAATCACAGGGCCCAGACCTCCATCCCAGGTCAGAACTCAATCTAAACCCTGATCTTCATTGTAGGACTTGTATTTCCAGGCAGGACTCAGACCTCCCTCTGAGGCCTGACCCCTATGGCAGGACTCAGAATGCTATGCCAAGACTCACACCTATATCTGGGACCCACAAACTAATCTAAACCCATACCTACATCCAAGACGCAGAGATCCATCCCAGGGCCCTGACGTCAATCCCGGGGCAAGGACCTCCAACCGGAGACCAGGCCTCATTCCCAGGGTCAGACCCCAATCAAGGGTCCCAGACTTCCATTCAGGGGCAAGAACCCCACTCCGGGGTCCATACCTCCATCCCACGATCAGACATTAATTCATGGCCAAGATCTTTTGGCAGCAAACCTATTTCCATGTTGGGACTCCGAAGTACCTCTAGGGCCCTGACCTCCCTCCGGGCGCTGACGTCACTCCTGCTGTCAGCACCTCTATCACGAGGCCCAAACTTCCATCCTGGGGCCCAGACAGACATTCCAGGGTCAAGACCTGGATCCCTGGATCACACTTTAATTCAGGAAGCACAACTTCAGGGAAGGACCCCTATTTCTATGGCGGCATTCAGACTTGTGTGCTGGGCCTTCACCTACATCCAAATACCTAACAACAATCCCAGGGCCAGGAAAACTATCCAGGTAACAAAATCTTCATGCCATGTACCAAACCCCCATGCCAGGGCTAAGATCTCCATCACAGAATTAAACCTTATTTCGAGACACACACCCTCATGGCAGGACCCCTATTTCCATGGCGGGACTCAGACCTCCCTCCAGGGCCATGACCTCCCTAAGAGGCACTGCTTCAATCCCGGGGCCAGGACCTCTATCCAGGTCACAGACCTCCATGCCGATTCCCAGACCCCCATTCGGGTTCCCAGACCCCCAACCAGAGGCACAGACCGGCATCCCATGAATAGACATAATTTAGGGCCCAGACCCTCAAGGCAAGACCCCTTATTTCTATGGTGGTACAAGGACCTCCATCTTGGGACTTCACATACATCCAGGTACCTGACTTCACTCCTAGGGCCGGGACCACTACCACGGGGCCTGGAAGACGATCCTGGGGCACAGAACCCCATCCTGATGCTCAGACTCCGATCCCGAGGCCCGACGTTCATCCCAGGACCAAGACCTCCAGCCCAGGATCAGACTTTAACAAGGGGCTCAAACATTCATGTCAGGAACCCTATTTCTATAGTGGCAGTCGGTCCTCCATCCTGGGCTTTGACCTAGATCCAGAGCCATGAACTCAATTCTGGGGAGCGGACCTCTACCCAGACCCACAGATATCCCTCCTGAGGCCGAGACCCCCCATTTCAGGCCAAGACCTTATCCCAGAATAAGACCTTAATTCGGGGCTAACACCTTAAAGCCAGGACCCCTATTCCTATGGCGGTACCAGGACCTCCATCCAGGGCCTTCACCTACATCCGGGTACCTGACGTCACTCCTGAGGCCGGGACCACTACCACAGAGCCCAGACCACCATCCTGGGGCCCAGACTCCCATCCTGGGGTCTAAACCTTCATCCAAGGATCAGACCTTAATTCGGAGCCCAGACCCTCACGGCAGGACCGCTATTTCCATGACGGGACTCGGACCTCCATCCAGGGCCCTGACCTCCCTAAGAGGCACTGATTTCAATCCCGGGGACGAGACCTCTATCCAGGGCCCAAAACTCCATGCAGTATTCAAGACCCCCATCCTAGGTCCCAGATGACCATCCCAAGATTAGACCTTAATTTGGGGCTCAGACCTTCAAATCAGGACACCTATTTCTATGACAGGACTCGGACCTCCCTCCAGGGCCTTGACCTCCCTAAGAGGCACTGACTTCAATCCCGGGACTGAGACCTCTAAACGAGGCCCAGACCTCCATGCCATATCCCAGACCCCCAACCCGGGTCCCAGATCCCTATCCTAAGAATAGACCTTAATTTGGGGCCAAAATCTTCAAATCAAAACCCCAATTTCTATGGCAGCACCAGAACCTCCGTCAGTCACATTGACCTACAACCTAGGTCCTGAACACAATTATGGGGCCTGGATTTCTATCCCGACACTCAGACCTCCCTGCTGGGGCCCAGACCCCCATGATGGAGCCCAGACCCCCATTCCGGGGCCCTAACATCCACCCCAGGATCCGACATTATTTCAGGGTCCAGACCTTAATGGCAGGACCCCTATTCCTATGGCGGTACCAGGACCTCCATCTTGGGCCTTTACCTACATCGGGTTATCTGACGTCACTCCTGGGGCTGGGACCACACCCCCGGGGCCCAGACCCCGATCCTGGGGCCCAGAACCCCACTCTGAGGCTCAGACCCCCATCCTGGGCCCAGACCTTCATCCCAGGATCAGACCTTAATTCAGGGCCCAAACCCTCATAGAAGGAACCCTATTTTTGTGGCGGGACTGGGACCTCCCTCCTGGGCACTGACCTCCCTCTGGGGCACTGACTTAAGTCCTGGGGCCTTGAACCACTATCTGGGGACCCAGACCTCCATGCTAAACCACAGACCCCCATTCCGGATCCCAGACTTCCATCCCAGCATCAGATGTTAATTCGGGGCCCAAACCATCAGGTCAGGACCCCTATTTCTACAGCGGTACTCGGTCCTCCATCCTGGGCCTTGACCTACATCCAGGGCCCTGAATGCAATTCTGGGGAGCGGACCTCTATCCAGATCCCCAGCCATCGCTCCTGAGGCCCAGACACCTATCTCGGGGCCCAGACCTCCATGCCAGGATCAGACCTTAATTCAGGGACAGCACCTTAAGGCCAGGACCCCTATTCCTGTGGCGGTACCAGGACCTCCATCTTGGTCCTTTACCTACATCCGGGTACCTGACATCTCTCCTGGAGCCAGGACCACTACCCCTGGGCCCAGACCCCGATCCTGGGGCCCAGAACCCCATCCTGAGGCTCAGACCCCATTCCAGGGCCCAGACCGCCATCCCAGGATCAGACCTTAATTCGGGGAAAGAACCTTAAGGCCATGACTCCTATTCCTATGGTAGTACCAGGACCTCCATCCATGGCCTTCACCTACATCCGGGTACCTGACGTCACTCCTGGGACCTGGATCACTACCACGGGACTCAGACCTCCAACCTGGGGCACTGATCGCCATCCTTGGGCCCAAAGTCCCATCCTAGGGTCTAGTCCTTCATCCAAGGATCAGACCTTAATTTGGGGCCCAGACCCTCACAGGAGGACCCCTATTTCCATGGTGTGACTCAGACCTCCCTCCAATGCCCTGACCTCCCTAAGAGGCACTGATTTCAATCCCGGGCCAAGACCTCTGTCTGGGGCCCAGACCTCCATGCCATATCCCAGACCCCCATCCAGGGTCCCAGACCTCCATCCTGGGTCCCAGACTCCTATCCCAAGATTAGACCTTAATTTGGGGCCAAGACCTTCAAGTCAGAACCCCTGTTTCTATGGCGGCACTCGAACCTCCCTCAGCAGCATTGATCTACATCCTGGGCCCTTGAACTCAATTATGAGCCCAGACTTCTATACCAACACTGAGACCTCCCTGCTGGGTCCCAACCCCCATGATGGAGCCCAGACCCCCATTCCGGGGCCCTGACATCCATCCCAGGATCAGATTTTAATTCAGGGCCCTGACCTAAATGGTAGGACCCCTATGCCTATAGCGGCACTTGGTCCTCCATCCTGGGCCTTGACCTACACCCAGGGCCCTTAACTCGATTCTCGGGAGGAGACCTCTACCCGGACCCCCAGACAGCCCTCCTGAGGCCCAGACCCCCATCTCGGGCCCAGACCTCCATCCCAGGATCAGACCTGAAGTCGGGGACAGCACCTTAAGGCCAGGACCCCTATTCCTATGGCGGTACCAGGACCTCCTTCCAGGCCCTTTCCCTACATCCGGGTACCTGAGGTCACTCCTGTAGCCGGGATCACTACCACGGGGCCCAGACCTCCATCCTGGGGCCCAGACCTCCATCCTGGGTCCCAGACTCCCATCCTGGATCCCAGAACCCCATCCCAAGATTAGACCTTAATTTGGGGCCCAAACTTTCAAATCAGGACCCCTATTTCTATGGCGGCACTCGAACCTCCCTCAGCCATATTGACCTACATCCTGGGTCCTGACTTCAATAATGGGGCTCGGACGTCTATCCCAACACTCAGACCTCCCTGCTGGGGCCCAGACCCCTATGATGGAGCCCAGACCCCCATTCCGGGGCCCTGACATCCATGCCAGGATCAGACCTTAATTCGGGACCCAGACCTTAATGGCAGGACCCCTATTCCTATGGCGGTACAAGGACCTCCATCTTGGGCCTTTACCTACATCTGGGTACCTGACATCACTCCTGGGGCCCAGACCACTACCCCAGGGCCCAGACCCCAATCCTGGGGCTCAAAACCCCATCCTGAGGCTCAGACACCCCTCCCGGGGCCCAGACCTCCATCCCAGGATCAGACTTTTAATTCGGGGACAGCACCTTAAGGCCAGGATCCCTAATCTTATGGCAGTACCAGGACCCCCATCCGGGGCCTTCACCTACATCTGGGTACCTGATGTCACTCCTTGGGCCGGGATCACTACCACAGGGCCCAGACCTCCATCAGGGGCACAGATCACCATCCTGGGACCCAGACTCCCATCCTGGGGTCTAGACCTTCATCCAAGGATCAGACGTTAATTCAGGGCCCAGACCCTCAGGGCAGGACCCCTATTTCCATGGCGGGACTCGGACCTCCCTCCAGGGCCCTAACCTCCCTAAGAGGCACTGACATCAATCTGGGGCCTAGACCTTTATCGGGGCCCAGACCGCCATGCCATATCCCAGACCCACATTCTGGGTCCCAGAACTCCACCTTGGGTCCCAGACCTTAGTCCCAAGATTAGACCTTAAAATGGGGTCCAGACTTCAAATCAGGACCCCTCTTTCTATGGCGGCACTCGAACCTCCTGCAGCAGCATTGACCTACATCCTGGGTCCTGAACACAATTATGGGGCCCGGACATCTATCCTGAAACTCAGACCTGCCTGCGGGGGCCCAGACCACCAGGTTGGAGCCCAGACTCCCAATCCGGGGCCTGACATCCATCCCAGGCTCAGACCTTAATTGGGGCCGAGACCTTAATGGAAGGACCCCTATTTCTATGGCGGTACAGGACCTCCATCTTAGGCCTTTACTTACATCTGGGTAACTGACAACACTCCTGGGTCCGGGACCACCACCCCAGAGCCCAGACCCTGATCCTGGGGCTCAGAACACCATCCTGAGACTCAGACCCCCATTCCAGGGCCCAGACCTCCATCCCAGGATCAGACCTTACTTCAGGGACAGCACCTTAAGGCCTGGACCCCTATTCCTATGGCGCTACCAGCACCTCCATCCGGGGCCTTAACCTACATCCAGGTACCTTACGTCACTACTGGGGCCGGGATCACTACCACGGTGCCCATACCTCCATCCTGGGGCCCAGATCGCCATCCTGGGTCCAGACTCTCTTCCTGGGGTCTAGACCTCCATCCAAGGATCAGACCTTAATTTGGGGTTCAGACCCTCACAGCAGGAGCCCTATTTCCATGGCGAGACTCGAACCTTCCTCCAGTGCCCTGATCTCACTATGAAGCACTGACTTCAATCCCAGGACGAGACCTCTATCCGGGGCCCAGACATCCATGGCCGGACCAAGAAGGCCAACCTGGGGCCAAGGCCTCAAACACAGAATCCAGTCATGTATCAGGGGACTAGATCTCTATAAGTAACCCAGACCACCATGCCATAACCCAGATGTCCAGGTGAGGTAACAGACCGCCTACAAGGGCCCAGACCTACTTCCCTGGCCCGAACTGCCCTCACAGGACCTAGACCTCCATCCGGGGCTCAGACCTACATCCAGGTCCCAGACCATCATGGTGGGGCCGAGAAAATTATGCAGGGGCCCAGGCCTCAAACGCAAAATCCATTCTTGTATCAGGAGTGTAGTTCTCCAACTGTAACCCAGAAGAACATTCCATAACCCAGATGTCTAGGTGAGGTACCAGACTGACCCCGGGGCCCAGACCACCCTCCCTGGACTGCACTGCACTCGCAGAACCCAGACCTCCATCTGGGTCTCAGACCTACATCGGTGTCCCAAACTTTTATATCGAGGACCAGAAGGCCATTCGGGGACCCAGACTAGAACACATTGCCTATCCCTTTATTGGAGTCTAAATATCCAGGATAGTCCAGACCACCATTTCATCATCTCCAGGTCCTGCCCTTGACACAAACTTCACAACTGGGCCCATAGCGCCCCCTAGTGACCACACCTCTCTCCCAGCACCCAGACCTCCATCCGTGGATCAGACCTACATCCACGTCCCAGACCATCATGGCGGGGCCGAGAAGATTATCCCGAGGCCCAGGCGTCAAACACAGAATCCAGGCATGTATCAGGGGTGTAGTTCTCCATCTGTAACCCAGATCACCATTCCATAACCCAAATGTTCAGGTGAGGTACCAAACCGCGCCCCGGGGGCCAGACCTACCTCCCTGGACCGAACTGCCCTCCCAGAACCCAGACATCCATCCGGGCCCCAGACCTTTATAATGAGGACCAGAAGGCCATTCCGGGGACCCAGACTAGAATCCAGTGCCTATTCCTTTATTGGAGTCTAAATATCCAGGCTAGTCCAGACCACCATTTCATCATCCCGAGGTCCTGCACTTGACCCAAACCTCCCAACTGAGCCCATAGAGCTGGCCTCTTAGTAACCACACCTCTATCCAAGCACCCAGACCTATATCGGGGGCTCAGACCTACATCCGCGTCCCAGACCTTCATGGTGGGGCCGAGAAGCCCATCCAGGGCCCAAGCGACAAACACCGAACACAGGGGACTAGATCTCCATGCGTAATCCAGACCACTATTCCATAACACACAAGTCCAGTTGAGGTACCAGACCACCCCCCAGGGCCCAGACCACCCTCCATGCCCAGAACTGCCATCCCAGGACCCAGACCTCCATCCGCGGCTCAGAACTACATCTGGGTTCCAGACCATCATGGTGGGGCCGAGAAGATTATCCCGGGGTCCAGGCCTCAAACACAGAATTCAGTCTTGTATCAGGGGTGTAGTTCTATAACCCAGACCACCATTCCATAACCCAGTTGTTCAGGTGAGGTACCAGAACACCCCCACGGACCCAGACATCCCTCCGTGGCATGAACTACCCTTCCAGTACCCAGACCTCCATCTGAGGCACAGACCTACATCCAATTACAAGACCTTTATGGCGAGGACCAGAAGGACATTCCGGGGATTCAGACTAGAACCCATTGCCTATGCTTTTACTGTAGTCTAAATAACCAGACTAATCCACACCACCACAGACTGGATTCTGTGTTTGAGGCCTTGGCCCAAGTTGGCCTTCTCGGCACCGCCATGAAGGTCTGGGACCCGGATGTAGGTCTGAGCCCCGAAAGTATGTCTGGGTGCTGGGAAAGAGGTGTGGTCACTAGGGGGCACTTGACCCAAACCTCACACCTGGGCAATGATCCGGGTGCCAGGTGGGAGGTATGGGTCAAGGGCAGGACCTCAGGATGATGAAATGGTTGTCAGGACTATCCTGGACATTTAGACTCAAATAAATGAATAGGCACTGGGTTGTAGTCTGGGTCCCAGGAATGGTTTTCTGGTCCTTGCCCTGAATAGAGATCTGGGTCTTGGGAGGCCATTTTGGGCCAGGGAGGCAGTTCTGAGCCCCGGGGGTGGTCTGTAACATCACCGGACATCTGGGTTATGGAATGGTGGTCCGGGTTACAGATGGAGAACTACACCCCTGATACAAGCCTGGATTCTATGTTTGAGGCATGGGCCCCGGGATAATCTTCTCGATCCCGCCTTGATTGTCAGGGACCTGGATGTAGATCTGAGCCTTGATGTAGGTCTGGGGGATAGGAGAGATGTTTTGTCATTAGGAGGCGGTATGCTCCCAGGTGGGAGGTTTGGGTGAAGGTCAGGACCACGGGATGGTGGAATGGTGGTGTGGAGTAGCCTTGATTTTCATACTCCAGTAAAAGCATTCTGTGTTTGGATTCAGGGGACTAGATCTCCATCAGTACTTCAGACCACTATTCCATAACCCACATGTCCATGTGAGGTAGAAGAACTCCCTCCCTGGTCCGAACTACCCTCCCAGAATCCATAACTCCATCCGGGGCTGGGACCTACATCCGGGTCCCAGGACACAAACACCGAATCCAGTGTTGTATCAGGGAACCACACCACTATTCCATAATCCAGATATCCAGGTGACGTACCAGACCACCCCCTGGGGTTCAGACCTCCCTACCCAGCCCGTACTGCCCTCCTAGGACCCAGAACTCCATCCAGGGCTCAGACCTACATCCAGGTCCCAGACCATCAAGACGTGACTGAGAAGATTATCCCGGTGCCCAAGCCTCAAGCACAGAATCCAGTCATGTATCAGGGGTGTAGTTTTCCATTTCTAACCCAGACCACCACTGCATACCCCAAATGTCCAGGTAAGGTACCAGATCGCCCCCAAGGACCAGAACTCCCTCCCTGACCCGAACTGCCCTATCAACACCCAGACATCCATCTAGGGCTAAGACCTAATTCGAAGTTCCAAACTTTTAGAGCGAGGACCTGAAGGTCATTCCTGGGACTCAGACTAGTATCCATTGCCTATTACTTTTTTGGAGTCTATATGTCCAGGCTAGTCCTGACCACTATTTCATCAACCCCAGGTCCTACCCTTGAACAAAATCCCCAACCTGGACCCATAGCACCCTCTAGTGAACACACCTCTCTCCCATCACCCAGACCTGCATCCGGGACTCAGACCTACATCCGGGTACCAGATGGTCATAGGGGCGCCGAAAAGATTATCCCGGGGTCCAAGCCTCAAACACAGAATCCAGTATTGTATCAGGGATGTAGTTCCCCTTATATACCCCAGACCACCATTCCATAATTCAAATGTCCAGGTGAGGTAACAGACCTCCCCCCAGGGCCCAAAATCTGCCTGGCTCGAACGAACATCCCAGAATCCAGACCTCTATCCGGGAATGGGACCTACCTCTGGTTCCCTGGCCACAAACACCGAATCCAGTGTTGTATCAGCGGACCAAAGTACTATTCCATAACAATATGTCCAGTTGAGGTACCAGACCGCCCCCAAGGCCCAGACCTCCCTTCCTGACCCGAACTGCCCTCCCAAGACCCATACCTCCATTCGGGGATCAGAACTCCATCTGAGTCCCAGATCTTTATGGCGAGGACCATTAGGCCATTCCTGGGAACAAGACTAGAACACATTGCCTATTCCTTTTTTGGAGTCTAGATGTCCAGGTTAGTCCTGACCACTATTTCATCATCCGGAGGTCCTGCTCTTGACCCAAACCTCACACCTGCACCCATAGCGCCCCCTAGTGACCACACCTCTCTCCCATCACCCAGACCTACATCCGGGGCTCAGACCTACATCCGGGTCCCAGATGGTCATAGAGGCGCCTAGAAGATAATCCCGGGGCCTAGGTCTCAAACTCAGTATCCAGTCTTGTATCAGGGGTGTAGTTCTCCATCTGTAACCCGGACAACCATTCCCAAGCCAGAAGTCCAGGTGAGGTACCAGACCGCCATCCGAGGCCCAGACTTCCATGTGGGGCCCAGTCCAACATCAGGGACCCAGATCATCATGGCGGGGCCGAGAAGAATATCCCAGGGCCCAAGCCTCAAACACAGAATCCAGTATGGTATCGGGGGTGTAGTTCCCCTTCTGTACCCCAGACCACCATTCTATAATTCAAATGTCCAGGTGAGGTACCAAACCTTCCCTGGGGCACAGGATCGGCCTGGCCCGAATGAACATCCCAGAATCCAGACCTCTATCCGGGGTGGGACCTACATCTGGTTCCCTGGCCACAAACACCAAATCCTGTGTATCAGCGGACCAGACCACTATGCCATTACCATAGGTCCAGGGGAGGTACCAGAACACCCCCCGGGTTCAAGACCTCCCTACCTGGCCCGATCTGCCCTCCCAAGACCGAGACCTCCTATCGGGGCACAGACCTACAACTGGGTCCATGACCTTTATGGCAAGGAACAGAAGGCCATTCCTGGGACCCAGACTAGCATCATCTGCCTATTCCTTTTTTGGAGTCTAGATGTCCATGCTAGTCCTGACAACTATTTCATCATCCTGTGGTCCTGCTCTTTACCCAAACCTCACACCTGCACCCAAAGCGCCCCCTAGTGACCACAGGTCTCTCCCATCTCCCAGACCTACATCCGGGGCTCAGACATACATCCGGGTCCCAGATGGTCATAGCGGCGCCTAGAAGATAATCCCGGGGCCTAGGTCTCAAACTAAGTATACAGTCTGGTATCAGGGGTGTAGTTCTCCATCTGTAACCCACACTACCATTCCATAACCCAAATGTCCAGGTAAGGTCCCAGACGGCCATCTGAAGCCCTGACCACCATGTGGGGCCCAGACATACATCAGGGTCCCAGAGCATCATGGTGGGGCCGAGAAGAATATACCGGGGTCCAAGCCTCAAACACAGAATCCAGTATGGTATCAGTTGTGTAGTTCCCCTTCTGTACCCCAGACCACCATTCTATAATTCAAATGTCCAGGTGAGGTACCAGACCTTCCCCCTGGGCCCAGGATCCGCCTGGCCCGAACGACCATGCCAGCATCCAGACCTATATCCGGGGCTGGGACCTACATCTCGTTCCCTAGCCACAAACACCGAATCCCGTGTTTTATCAGCGGACCAGACCACTATTCCATAACCATATGTCCAGGTGAGGTACCAGACCGCCACCCGGGCTCAAGACCTCCCTACCTGGTCTGATCTGCCCTCCAAAGACCGAGACCTCCTTTCGGGGCACAGACCTACATCTGAGTCCCTGACCTTTATGGCAAGGACCAGAAGGCCATTCATGGGACCCGGACTAGAATCATCTCCCAATTCCTTTTTTGGAGTCTAGATGTCCAGGCTAGTCCTGACCACTTTTTCATCATCCTGAGGTCCTGCCCTTGACCCAAACCTCACACCTGGAAAAATAGCGCCCCCTATTGACCACATCACTCTCCCATTACCAAGACCTACATCCGGGGCTAGGACCTAAATCCGGGTCCCAGATAGTCATAGTGGCGTCGAGAAGATTATCCCTGGCCCAGGCCTCAAAGACAGTATCCAGTCTTGTATCAGGGGTGTAGTTCCCCATCTGTAACCCGGACAACCATTGCCAAACGAGAAGTCCAGGTGAGGTACCAGACCGCAATCCGAGGCCCAGACCTCCATGTGGGGCCCAGACCTACATCAAGATCCCAGAGCATCATGGCGGGGCCGAGAAGAATATCCCGGGTCCCAAGCCTCAAACACAGAATCCAGTATGGTATCAGGGGTGTAGTTCCTCTTCTGTACCCCAGACCACCATTCTATAATTCAAATATCCATGTGAGGTACCAAACCTTCCCCTGGGTCCCAGGATCAGCCTGGCCGGAATGAACATCCCAGAATCCACACCTCGATCCGGGGCTGGGACCTACATCTGGTTCCCTGGCCACAAACACCAAATCCTGTGTTGTATCAGCGGACCAGACCACTTTTCCATAACCATATGTCCAGGTGAGGTACCAGACCGCCACCCGGGGTAAATACCTCCCTACATGGCCTGATCTGCACGCCCAAGACCGAGACCTCCTTTCGGGGCACAGACCTACATCTGAGTCCCTGACCTTTATGGCAAGGACCAGAAAGCCATTCCGGGGACCCAGACTGGAATCATCTCCCAATTCCTTTTTTGGAGTCTAGCTTTCCAGGCTAGTCCTGACCACTATTTCATCATCCTGAGGTCCTGCCCTTGACCCACACCTCACACCTGGAACCATAGCGCCCCCTTGTGACCACACCTCTCTCCCATCTCCAGACATACATCCGGGGCCCAGACCTACATCAGGGTCCCAGATCATCATGGCGGGGCCAAGAAGAATATACCGGGGCCCAAGCCTCAAACACAGAATCCAGTATGTTATCAGGGGTGTAGTTCCCCTTTTGTACCCCAGACCACCATTCTATAATTCAAATGTCCAGGTGAGGTACCAGACCTTCCCCCTGGGCCCAGGATCCGCCTGGCCCGAACGACCATGCCAGAATCCAGACCTCTATCCGGGGCTGGGACCTACATCTGGTTCTCTGGCCACAAACACCGAATCCAGTGTTTTATCAGCGGACCAGACCACTATTCCATAACCATATGTCCAGGTGAGGTACCATACCGCAACCCGGGGTCAAGACCTCCCTACCTGGCCCAAACTACCCTCCCAAGATCGAGACCTCCTTTCGGGGCATAAACATACATCTGAGTCCCTGACCTTTATGGCAAGGACCAGAAAGCCATTCTTGGGACCCAGACCAGAATCAACTCCCAATTTTTTTTTTGGAGTCTAGATGTCCAGGCTAGTCCTGACCACTATTTCATCATCCTGAGGTCCTGCCCTTGACCCAAACCTCACACCTGGAACCATAGCGCCCCCTAGTGACCACAGCTCTCTCCCATCACCCAGACCTACATCCGGGGCTCAGACCTACATCCGGGTCCCAGGTGGTCAGAGCGGCGCCTAGAAGATTATCCCTGGGCCTAGGTCTCAAAGTAAGTATCCAGACTTGTATCAGGGGTGTAGTTCTCCATCTGTACCCCACACTACCATTCCATAACCTAAATGTCCAGGTAAGATCCCAGATGGCCATCCGAGGCCCAGACCACCATGTGGGGCCCAGACCTACATCAGGGTCCCAGAGCATCATGGCGGGGCCGAGAAGAATATCCCGGGTCCCAAGCCTCAAACACAGAATCCAGTATGGTATCAGGGGTGTAGTTCCCCTTCTGTACCCTAGACCACCATTCTATAATTCAAATGTCCAGGTGAGGTACCAGACCTTCCCCCTAGGCCCAGGATCCGCCTGGCCAGAACGACCATCCAAGAATCCAGACCTCTTTCCGGGGCTGGGACCTACATCTCGTTCCCTAGCCACAAACACCGAATCCCGTGTTTTATCAGCGGACCAGACCACTATTCCATAACCATATGTCCAGGTGTGGTATCAGACCGCCACTCGGGGTCAAGACCTCCCTACCTGCCCCGATCTGCCCTCCCAAGACCGAGACCTCCTTTCGGGGCACAGACCTACATCTGAGTCCCTGACCTTTATGGCAAAGACCAGAAGGCCATTCCTGGGACCCAGACTAGAATCATCTCCCAATTCCTTTTTTGGAGTCTAGATGTCCAGGCTAGTCCAGACCACTATTTCATCATCCTGAGGTCCTGCCCTTTACCCAAACCTCACACCTACACCCATAGCGCCCCCGAGTGACCACACCTCCCTCCCATCACCCAGACCTACATCCCGGGCTCAGACCTACATCCGGGTCCCAGATATTCATAGAGGCGCCGAGAAGATTATCCCGGGGCCCAGGCCTCAAACTCAGTATCCAGGCTTGTATCAGGGGTGTAGTTCTCCATCTGTAACCCGGACCACCATTCCCAAACCAGAAGTCCAGGTGAGGAACCAGACCGCCATCCTAGGCCCAGACTTCCATGTGGGGCCCAGACCTACATCAGGGTCCCAGATCATCATGGCGGGGCCGAGAAGAATAAACCAGGGCCCAAGCCTCAAACACAGAATCCAGTATGGTATCGGGGGTGTAGTTCCCCTTCTGTACCCCAGACCACCATTCTATAATTCAAATGTCCAGGTGAGGTACCAAACCTTCCCTGGGGCACAGGATCGGCCTGGCCCGAATGAACATCCCAGAATCCAGACCTCTATCCGGGGTGGGACCTGCATCTGGTTCCCTGGCCACAAACACCAAATCCTGTGTATCAGCGGACCAGACCACTATGCCATTACCATAGGTCCAGGGGAGGTACCAGAACACCCCCCGGGTTCAAGACCTCCCTACCTGGCCCGATCTGCCCTCCCAAGACCGAGACCTCCTATCGGGGCACAGACCTACAACTGGGTCCATGACCTTTATGGCAAGGACCAGAAGTCCATTCCTGGGACCCAGACTAGCATCATCTGCCTATTCCTTTTTTGGAGTCTAGATGTCCATGCTAGTCCTGACAACTATTTCATCATCCTGAGGTCCTGCCCTTTACCCAAACCTCACACCTGCACCCATAGCGCCCCCTTGTGACCACAGCTCTCTCCCATCACCCAGACCTACATCCGGGGCTCAGACCTACATCCGGGTCCCAGATGGTCATAGTGGAGCCTAGAAGATTATCCCGGGGCCTAGGTCTCAAACTAAGTATCCAGTCTTGTATCAGGGGTGTAGTTCTCCATCTGTAACCCACACTACCATTCCATAACCCAAATGTCCAGGTAAGGTCCCAGACGGCCATCCGAGGCCCAGACCACCATGTGGGGCCCAGACCTACATCAGGGTCCCAGAGCATCATGGCCGGGCCGAGAAGAATATCCCGGGTCCCAAGCCTCAAACACAGAATCCAGTATAGTATCAGGGGTGTAGTTCCCCTTCTGTACCCTAGACCACCATTCTATAATTCAAATGTCCAGGTGAGGTACCAGACCTTCCCCCTAGGCCCAGGATCCGCCTGGCCCGAACGACCATGCCAGAATCCAGACCTCTATCCGGGGCTGGGACCTACATCTCGTTCCCTAGCCACAAACACCGAATCCCGTGTTTTATCAGCGGACCAGACCACTATTCCATAACCATATGTCCAGGTGAGGTATCAGACCGCCACCCGGGGTCAAGACCTCCCTACCTGCCCTGATCTGCCCTCCCAAGACCGAGACCTCCTTTCGGGGCACAGACCTACATCTGAGTCCCTGATCTTTATGGCAAGGACCAGAAGGCCATTCCTGGGACCCAGACTAGAATCATCTCCCAATTCCTTTTTTGGAGTCTAGATGTCCAGGCTAGTCCAGACCACTATTTCATCATCCTGAGGTCCTGCACTTTACCCAAACCTCACACCTGCACCCATAGCGCCCCCTAGTGACCACAGCTCTCTCCCATCACCCAGACCTACATCCCGGGCTCAGACCTACATCCGGGTCCCAGATGGTCATAGCGGCGCCTAGAAGGTTATCCCGGGGCCTAGGTCTCAAACTAAGTATCCAGTCTTGTATCAGGGGTGTAGTTCTCCATCTGTAACCCACACTACCATTCCATAACCCAAATGTCCAGGT
The DNA here is from genome assembly GCF_951640355.1 of Cnephaeus nilssonii. Classification (NCBI taxonomy): domain Eukaryota; kingdom Metazoa; phylum Chordata; class Mammalia; order Chiroptera; family Vespertilionidae; genus Cnephaeus; species Cnephaeus nilssonii. The sequence continues at coordinate 58,321,723 of NC_137087.1, forward strand.
AAGGTCCCAGACGGCCATCCGAGGCCCAGACCAACATGTGGGGCCCAGACCTACATCAGGGTCCCAGAGCATCATGGCGGGGACGAGAAGAATATCCCGGGTTCCAAGCCTCAAACACAGAATCCAGTATGGTATCAGGGGTGTAGTTCCCCTTCTGTACCCTAGACCACCATTCTATAATTCAAATGTCCAGGTGAGGTACCAGACCTTCCCCCTAGGCCCAGGATCCGCCGGGCCCGAACGACCATCCCAGAATCCAGACCTCTATCCGGGGCTGGGATCTACATCTCGTTCCCTAGCCAGAAACACCGAATCCCGTGTTTTATCAGCGGACCAGACCACTATTCCATTACCATATGTCCAGGTGAGGTGTCAGACCGCCACCCGGGGTCAAGACCTCCCTACCTGCCCCGATCTGCCCTCCCAAGACCGAGACCTCCTTTCGTGGCACAGACCTACATCTGAGTCCCCGACCTTTATGGCAAGGACCAGAAGGCCATTCCTGGGACCCAGACTAGAATCATCTCCCAATTCCTTTTTTGGAGTCTAGATGTCCAGGCTAGTCCAGACCACTATTTCATCATCCTGAGGTCCTGCCCTTTACCCAAACCTCACACCGGCACCCATAGCGCCCCCTAGTGACCACACCTCTCTCCCATCACCCAGACCTACATCCCGGGCTCAGACCTACATCCAGGTCCCAGATAGTCATAGAGGCGCCAAGAAGATTATCCCGGGGCCCAGGCCTCAAACTCAGTATCCAGGCTTGTATCAGGGGTGTAGTTCTCCATCTGTAACCCGGACCACCATTCCCAAAGCAGAAGTCCAGGTGAGGTACCAGACCGCCATCCTAGGCCCAGACTTCCATGTGGGGCCCAGACCTACATCAGCGTCCCAGATCATCATGGCGGGGCCGAGAAGAATAAACCAGGGCCCAAGCCTCAAACACAGAATCCAGTATGGTATCGGGGGTGTACTTCCCCGTCTGTACCCCAGACCACCATTCTATAATTCAAATGTCCAGGTGAGGTACCAAACCTTCCCTGGGGCACAGGATCGGCCTGGCCCGAATGAACATCCCAGAATCCAGACCTCTATCCGGGGTGGGACCTACATCTGGTTCCCTGGCCACAAACACCAAATCCTGTGTATCAGCGGACCAGACCACTATGCCATTACCATAGGTCCAGGGGAGGTACCAGAACACCCCCCGGGTTCAAGACCTCCCTACCTGGGCCGATCTGCCCTCCCAAGACCGAGACCTCCTATCGGGGCACAGACCTACAACTGGGTCCATGACCTTTATGGCAAGGACCAGAAGGCCATTCCTGGGACCCAGACTAGCATCATCTGCCTATTCATTTTTTGGAGTCTAGATGTCCATGCTAGTCCTGACAACTATTTCATCATCCTGTGGTCCTGCTCTTTACCCAAACCTCACACCTGCACCCATAGCGCCCCCTAGTGACCACAGCTCTCTCCCATCACCCAGACCTACATCCTGGGCTCAGACCTACATTCGGGTCCCAGATGGTCATAGCGGCGCCTAGAAGGTTATCCCGGGGCCTAGGTCTCAAACTAAGTATCCAGTCTTGTATCAGGGGTGTAGTTCTCCATCCGTAACCCACACTACCATTCCATAACCCAAATGTCCAGGTAAGGTCCCAGACGGCCATCCGAGGCCCAGACCACCATGTGGGGCCCAGACCTACATCAGGGTCCCAGAGCATCATGGCAGGGCCGAGAAGAATATCCCGGGTCCCAAGCCTCAAACACAGAATCCAGTATGGTATCAGGGGTGTAGTTCCCCTTCTGTACCCTAGACCACCATTCTATAATTCAAATGTCCAGGTGAGGTACCAGACCTTCCCCCTAGGCCCAGGATCCGCCGGGCCCGAAAGACCATCCCAGAATCCAGACCACTATCCGGGCCTGGGACCTACATCTCGTTCCCTAGCCACAAACACCGAATCCCGTGTTTTATCAGCGGACCAGACCACTATTCCATAACCATATGTCCAGGTGAGGTATCAGACCGCCACCCGGGGTCAAGACCTCCCTACCTGCCCCGATCTGCCCTCCCAAGACCGAGACCTCCTTTCGGGGCACAGACCTACATCTGAGTCCCCGACCTTTATGGCAAGGACCAGAAGGCCATTCCTGGGACCCAGACTAGAATCATCTCCCAATTCCTTTTTTGGAGTCTAGATGTCCAGGCAGGTCCAGACCACTATTTCATCATCCTGAGGTCCTCCCCTTAACCCAAACCTCTCACCTGCACCCATAGCGCCCCCTAGTGACCACACCTCTCTCCCATCACCCAGACCTACATCCCGGGCTCAGACCTACTTCCGGGTCCCAGATAGTCATAGAGGCGCCGAGAAGATTATCCCGGGGCCCAGGCCTCAAACTCAGTATCCAGGCTTGTATCAGGGGTGTAGTTCTCCATCTGTAACCCGGACCACCATTCCCAAACCAGAAGTCCAGGTGAGGTACCAGACCGCCATCCTAGGCCCAGACTTCCATGTGGGGCCCAGACCTACATCAGCGTCCCAGATCATCATGGTGGGGCCGAGCAGAATAAACCAGGGCCCAAGCCTCAAACACAGAATCCAGTATGGTATCAGGGGTGTAGTTCCCCTTCTGTACCCCAGACCACCATTCTATAACTCAAATGTCCAGGTGAGGTACCAAACCTTCCTTGGGGCACAGGATCGGCCTGGCCCGAATGAACATCCCAGAATCCAGACCTCTATCCGGGGTGGGACCTGCATCTGGTTTCCTGGCCACAAACACCAAATCCTGTGTATCAGCGGACCAGACCACTATGCCATTACCATAGGTCCAGGGGAGGTACCAGAACACCCCCCGGGTTCAAGACCTCCCTACCTGGCCCGATCTGCCCTCCCAAGATCGAGACCTCCTATCGGGGCACAGACCTACAACTGGGTCCATGACCTTTATGGCAAGGACCAGAAGGCCATTCCTGGGACCCAGACTAGCATCATCTGCCTATTCCTTTTTTGGAGTCTAGATGTCCACGCTAGTCCTGACAACTATTTCATCATCCTGAGGTCCTGCCCTTTACCCAAACCTCACACCTGCACCCATAGCGCCCCCTAGTGACCACAGCTCTCTCCCATCACCCAGACCTACATCCGGGGCTCAGACCTACATCCGGGTCCCAGATGGTCATAGCGGCGCCTAGAAGGTTATCCCGGGGCCTAGGTCTCAAACTAAGTATCCAGTCTTGTATCAGGGGTGTAGTTCTCCATCCGTAACCCACACTACCTTTCCATAACACAAATGTCCAGATAAGGTCCCAGATGGCCATCCGAGGCCCAGACCACCATGTGGGGCCCAGACCTACATCAGGGTCCCAGAGCATCATGGCGGGGCCGAGAAGAATATCCCGGGTCCCAAGCCTCAAACACAGAATCCAGTATGGTATCAGGGGTGTAGTTCCCCTTCTGTACCCTAGACCACCATTCTATAATTCAAATGTCCAGGTGAGGTACCAGACCTTCCCCCTAGGCCCAGGATCCGCCGGGCCCGAACGACCATCCCAGAATCCACACCTCTATCCGGGGCTGGGACCTACATCTCGTTCCCTAGCCACAAACACCGAATCCCGTGTTTTATCAGCGGACCAGACCACTATTCCATAACCATATGTCCAGGTGAGGTATCAGACCGCCACCCGGGGTCAAGACCTCCCTACCTGCCCCGATCTGCCCTCCCAAGACCGAGACCTCCTTTCGGGGCACAGACCTACAACTGGGTCCATGACCTTTATGGCAAGGACCAGAAGGCCATTCCTGGGACCCAGACTAGCATCATCTGCCTATTCCTTTTTTGGAGTCTAGATGTCCACGCTAGTCCTGACAACTATTTCATCATCCTGAGGTCCTGCCCTTTACCCAAACCTCACACCGGCACCCATAGCGCCCCCTAGTGACCACACCTCTCTCCCATCACCCAGACCTACATCCCGGGCTCAGACCTACATCCGGGTCCCAGATAGTCATAGAGGCGCCGAGAAGATTATCCCGGGGCCCAGGCCTCAAACTCAGTATCCAGGCTTGTATCAGGGGTGTAGTTCTCCATCTGTAACCCGGACCACCATTCCCAAACCAGAAGTCCAGGTGAGGTACCAGACCGCCATCCTAGGCCCAGACTTCCATGTGGGGCCCAGACCTACATCAGGGTCCCAGATCATCATGGCAGGGCCGAGAAGAATAAACCAGGGCCCAAGCCTCAAACATAGAATCCAGTATGGTATCAGGGGTGTAGTTCCCCTTCTGTACCCTAGACCACCATTCTATAATTCAAATGTCCAGGTGAGGTACCAGACCTTCCCCCTAGGCCCAGGATCCGCCGGGCCCGAACGACCATCCCAGAATCCACACCTCTAAACGGGGCTGGGACCTACATCTCGTTCCCTAGCCACAAACACCGAATCCCGTGTTTTATCAGCGGACCAGACCACTATTCCATAACCATATGTCCAGGTGAGGTATCAGACCGCCACCCGGGGTCAAGACCTCCCTACCTGCCCCGATCTGCCCTCCCAAGACCGAGACCTCATTTCGGGGCACAGACCTACATCTGAGTCCCCGACCTTTATGGCAAGGACCAGAAAGCCATTCCTGGGACCCAGACTAGAATCATCTCCCAATTCCTTTTTTGGAGTCTAGATGTCCAGGCTAGTCCAGACCACTATTTCATCATCCTGAGGTCCTGCCCTTTACCCAAACCTCTCACCTGCACCCATAGCGCCCCCTAGTGACCACACCTCTCTCTCATCACCCAGACCTACATCCCGGGCTCAGACCTACATCCGGGTCCCAGATAGTCATAGAGGCGCCGAGAAGATTTTCCCGGGGCCCAGGCCTCAAATTCAGTATCCAGGCTTGTATCAGGGGTGTAATTCTCCATCTGTAACCCGGACCACCATTCCCAAACCAGAAGTCCAGGTGAGGTACCAGACCGCCATCCTAGGCCCAGACTTCCATGTGGGGCCCAGACCTACATCAGGGTCCCAGATCATCATGGCGGGGCCGAGAAGAATAAACCAGGGACCAAGCCTCAAACACAGAATCCAGTATGGTATCGGGGGTGTAGTTCCCCTTCTGTACCCCAGACCACCATTCTATAATTCAAATGTCCAGGTGAGGTACCAAACCTTCCCTGGGGCACAGGATCGGCCTGGCCCGAATGAACATCCCAGAATCCAGACCTCTATCCGGGGTGGGACCTACATCTGCTTCCCTGGCCACAAACACCAAATCCTGTGTATCAGCGGACCAGACCACTATGCCATTACCATAGGTCCAGGGGAGGTACCAGAACACCCCCCGGGTTCAAGACCTCCCTACCTGGCCCGATCTGCCCTCCCAAGACCGAGACCTCCTATCGGGGCACAGACCTACAACTGGGTCCATGACCTTTATGGCAAGGACCAGAAGGCCATTCCTGGGACCCAGACTAGCATCATCTGCCTATTCCTTTTTTGGAGTCTAGATGTCCACGCTAGTCCTGACAACTATTTCATCATCCTGAGGTCCTGCCCTTTACCCAAACCTCACACCGGCACCCATAGCGCCCCCTAGTGACCACAGCTCTCTCCCATCACCCAGACCTACATCCGGGGCTCAGACCTACATCCGGGTCCCAGATGGTCATAGCGGCGCCTAGAAGGTTATCCCGGGGCCTAGGTCTCAAACTAAGTATCCAGTCTTGTATCAGGGGTGTAGTTCTCCATCCGTAACCCACACTACCATTCCATAACCCAAATGTCCAGGTAAGGTCCCAGACGGCCATCCGAGGCCCAGACCACCATGTGGGGCCCAGACCTACATCAGGGTCCCAGAGCATCATGGCGGGGCCGAGAAGAATATCCCGGGTCCCAAGCCTCAAACACAGAATCCAGTATGGTATCAGGGGTGTAGTTCCCCTTCTGTACCCTAGACCACCATTCTATAATTCAAATGTCCAGGTGAGGTACCAGACCTTCCCCCTAGGCCCAGGATCCGCCGGGACCGAACGACCATCCCAGAATCCACACCTCTATCCGGGGCTGGGACCTACATCTCGTTCCCTAGCCACAAACACCGAATCCCGTGTTTTATCAGCGGACCAGACCACTATTCCATAACCATATGTCCAGGTGAGGTATCAGACCGCCACCCGGGGTCAAGACCTCCCTACCTGCCCCGATCTGCCCTCCCAAGACCGAGACCTCCTTTCGGGGCACAGACCTACATCTGAGTCCCCGACCTTTATGGCAAGGACCAGAAGGCCATTCCTGGGACCCAGACTAGAATCATCTCCCAATTCCTTTTTTGGAGTCTAGATGTCCAGGCTAGTCCAGACCACTATTTCATCATCCTGAGGTCCTGCCCTTTACCCAAACCTCACACCTGCACCCATAGCGTCCCCTAGTGACCACACCTCTCTCCCATCACCCAGACCTACATCCCGGGCTCAGACCTACATCCGGGTCCCAGATAGTCATAGAGGCGCCGAGAAGTTTATCCCGGGGCCCAGGCCTGAAACTCAGTATCCAGGCTTGTATCAGGGGTGTAGTTCTCCATCTGTAACCCGGACCACCATTCCCAAACCAGAAGTCCAGGGGAGGTACCAGACCGCCATCCTAGGCCCAGACTTCCATGTGGGGCCCAGACCTACATCAGCGTCCCAGATCATCATGGCGGGGCCGAGAAGAATAAACCAGGGCCCAAGCCTCAAACACAGAATCCAGTATGGTATCGGGGGTGTAGTTCCCCTTCTGTACCCCACACCATTCTATAATTCAAATGTCCAGGTGAGGTACCAAACCTTCCCTGGGGCACAGGATCGGCCTGGCCCGAATGAACATCCCAGAATCCAGACCTCTATCCGGGGTGGGACCTACATCTGCTTCCCTGGCCACAAACACCAAATCCTGTGTATCAGCGGACCAGACCACTATGCCATTACCATAGGTCCAGGGGAGGTACCAGAACAACCCCCGGGTTCAAGACCTCCCTACCTGGCCCGATCTGCCCTCCCAAGACCGAGACCTCCTATCGGGGCACAGACCTACAACTGGGTCCATGACCTTTATGGCAAGGACCAGAAGGCCATTCCTGGGACCCAGACTAGCATCATCTGCCTATTCCTTTTTTGGAGTCTAGATGTCCACGCTAGTCCTGACAACTATTTCATCATCCTGAGGTCCTGCCCTTTACCCAAACCTCACACCTGCACCCATAGCGCCCCCTAGTGACCACAGCTCTCTCCCATCACCCAGACCTACATCCGGGGCTCAGACCTACATCCGGGTCCCAGATGGTCATAGCGGCGCCTAGAAGGTTATCCCGGGGCCTAGGTCTCAAACTAAGTATCCAGTCTTGTATCAGGGGTGTAGTTCTCCATCCGTAACCCACACTACCATTCCATAACCCAAATGTCCAGGTAAGGTCCCAGACGGCCATCCGAGGCCCAGACCACCATGTGGGGCCCAGACCTACATCAGAGTCCCAGAGCATCATGGCGGGGCCGAGTAGAATATCCCGGGTCCCAAGCCTCAAACACAGAATCCAGTATGGTATCAGGGGTGTAGTTCCCCTTCTGTACCCTAGACCACCATTCTATAATTCAAATGTCCAGGTGAGGTACCAGACCTTCCCCCTAGGCCCAGGATCCGCCGGGCCAGAACGACCATCCCAGAATACACACCTCTATCCGGGGCTGGGACCTACATCTCGTTCCCTAGCCACAAACACCGAATCCCGTGTTTTATCAGCGGACCAGACCACTTTTCCATAACCATCTGTCCAGGTGAGGTATCAGACCGCCACCCGGGGTCAAGACCTCCCTACCTGCCCCGATCTGCCCTCCCAAGATCGAGACCTCCTTTCGGGGCACAGACCTACATCTGAGTCCCCGACCTTTATGGCAAGAACCAGAAGACCATTCCTGGGACCCAGACTAGAATCATCTCCCAATTCCTTTTTTGGAGTCTAGATGCCCAGGCTAGTCCAGACCACTATTTCATCATCCTCAGGTTCTGCCCTTTACCCAAACCTCACACCTGCACCCATAGCGCCCCCTACTGACCACACCTCTCTCCCATCACCCAGACCTACATCCCGGGCTCAGACCTACATCCGGGTCCCAGATAGTCATAGAGGCGCCGAGAAGATTATCCCGGGGCCCAGGCCTCAAACTCAGTATCCAGGCTTGTATCAGGGGTGTAGTTCTCCATCTGTAACCCGGACCACCATTCCCAAACCAGAAGTCCAGGTGAGGTATCAGACCGCCATCCTAGGCCCAGACTTCCATGTGGGGCCCAGACCTACATCAGGGTCCCAGATCATCATGGCGGGGCCGAGAAGAATAAACCAGGGACCAAGCATCAAACACAGAATCCAGTATGGTATCGGGGGTGTAGTTCCCCTTCTGTACCCCAGACCACCATTCTATAATTCAAATGTCCAGGTGAGGTACCAAACCTTCCCTGGGGCACAGGATCGGCCTGGCCCGAATGAACATCCCAGAATCCAGACCTCTATCCGGGGTGGGACCTACATCTGCTTCCCTGGCCACAAACACCAAATCCTGTGTTGTATCAGCGGACCAGACCACTTTTCCATAACCATATGTCCAGGTGAGGTACCAGACCGCCACCCGGGGTAAATACCTCCCTACATGGCCTGATCTGCACGCCCAAGACCGAGACCTCCTTTCGGGGCACAGACCTACATCTGAGTCCCTGACCTTTATGGCAAGGACCAGAAAGCCATTCCGGGGACCCAGACTGGAATCATCTCCCAATTCCTTTTTTGGAGTCTAGCTTTCCAGGCTAGTCCTGACCACTATTTCATCATCCTGAGGTCCTGCCCTTGACCCACACCTCACACCTGGAACCATAGCGCCCCCTTGTGACCACACCTCTCTCCCATCTCCAGACATACATCCGGGGCCCAGACCTACATCAGGGTCCCAGATCATCATGGCGGGGCCAAGAAGAATATACCGGGGCCCAAGCCTCAAACACAGAATCCAGTATGTTATCAGGGGTGTAGTTCCCCTTTTGTACCCCAGACCACCATTCTATAATTCAAATGTCCAGGTGAGGTACCAGACCTTCCCCCTGGGCCCAGGATCCGCCTGGCCCGAACGACCATGCCAGAATCCAGACCTCTATCCGGGGCTGGGACCTACATCTGGTTCTCTGGCCACAAACACCGAATCCAGTGTTTTATCAGCGGACCAGACCACTATTCCATAACCATATGTCCAGGTGAGGTACCATACCGCAACCCGGGGTCAAGACCTCCCTACCTGGCCCAAACTACCCTCCCAAGATCGAGACCTCCTTTCGGGGCATAAACATACATCTGAGTCCCTGACCTTTATGGCAAGGACCAGAAAGCCATTCTTGGGACCCAGACCAGAATCAACTCCCAATTTTTTTTTTGGAGTCTAGATGTCCAGGCTAGTCCTGACCACTATTTCATCATCCTGAGGTCCTGCCCTTGACCCAAACCTCACACCTGGAACCATAGCGCCCCCTAGTGACCACAGCTCTCTCCCATCACCCAGACCTACATCCGGGGCTCAGACCTACATCCGGGTCCCAGGTGGTCAGAGCGGCGCCTAGAAGATTATCCCTGGGCCTAGGTCTCAAAGTAAGTATCCAGACTTGTATCAGGGGTGTAGTTCTCCATCTGTACCCCACACTACCATTCCATAACCTAAATGTCCAGGTAAGATCCCAGATGGCCATCCGAGGCCCAGACCACCATGTGGGGCCCAGACCTACATCAGGGTCCCAGAGCATCATGGCGGGGCCGAGAAGAATATCCCGGGTCCCAAGCCTCAAACACAGAATCCAGTATGGTATCAGGGGTGTAGTTCCCCTTCTGTACCCTAGACCACCATTCTATAATTCAAATGTCCAGGTGAGGTACCAGACCTTCCCCCTAGGCCCAGGATCCGCCTGGCCAGAACGACCATCCAAGAATCCAGACCTCTTTCCGGGGCTGGGACCTACATCTCGTTCCCTAGCCACAAACACCGAATCCCGTGTTTTATCAGCGGACCAGACCACTATTCCATAACCATATGTCCAGGTGTGGTATCAGACCGCCACTCGGGGTCAAGACCTCCCTACCTGCCCCGATCTGCCCTCCCAAGACCGAGACCTCCTTTCGGGGCACAGACCTACATCTGAGTCCCTGACCTTTATGGCAAAGACCAGAAGGCCATTCCTGGGACCCAGACTAGAATCATCTCCCAATTCCTTTTTTGGAGTCTAGATGTCCAGGCTAGTCCAGACCACTATTTCATCATCCTGAGGTCCTGCCCTTTACCCAAACCTCACACCTACACCCATAGCGCCCCCGAGTGACCACACCTCCCTCCCATCACCCAGACCTACATCCCGGGCTCAGACCTACATCCGGGTCCCAGATATTCATAGAGGCGCCGAGAAGATTATCCCGGGGCCCAGGCCTCAAACTCAGTATCCAGGCTTGTATCAGGGGTGTAGTTCTCCATCTGTAACCCGGACCACCATTCCCAAACCAGAAGTCCAGGTGAGGAACCAGACCGCCATCCTAGGCCCAGACTTCCATGTGGGGCCCAGACCTACATCAGGGTCCCAGATCATCATGGCGGGGCCGAGAAGAATAAACCAGGGCCCAAGCCTCAAACACAGAATCCAGTATGGTATCGGGGGTGTAGTTCCCCTTCTGTACCCCAGACCACCATTCTATAATTCAAATGTCCAGGTGAGGTACCAAACCTTCCCTGGGGCACAGGATCGGCCTGGCCCGAATGAACATCCCAGAATCCAGACCTCTATCCGGGGTGGACCTACATCTGGTTCCCTGGCCACAAACACCAAATCCTATGTATCAGCGGACCAGACCACTATGCCATTACCATAGGTCCAGGGGAGGTACCAGAACACGCCCCGGGTTCAAGACCTCCCTACCTGGCCCGATCTGCCCTCCCAAGACCGAGACCTCCTATCGGGGCACAGACCTACAACTGGGTCCATGACCTTTATGGCAAGGACCAGAAGTCCATTCCTGGGACCCAGACTAGCATCATCTGCCTATTCCTTTTTTGGAGTCTAGATGTCCATGCTAGTCCTGACAACTATTTCATCATCCTGAGGTCCTGCCCTTTACCCAAACCTCACACCTGCACCCATAGCGCCCCCTTGTGACCACAGCTCTCTCCCATCACCCAGACCTACATCCGGGGCTCAGACCTACATCCGGGTCCCAGATGGTCATAGTGGAGCCTAGAAGATTATCCCGGGGCCTAGGTCTCAAACTAAGTATCCAGTCTTGTATCAGGGGTGTAGTTCTCCATCTGTAACCCACACTACCATTCCATAACCCAAATGTCCAGGTAAGGTCCCAGACGGCCATCCGAGGCCCAGACCACCATGTGGGGCCCAGACCTACATCAGGGTCCCAGAGCATCATGGCCGGGCCGAGAAGAATATCCCGGGTCCCAAGCCTCAAACACAGAATCCAGTATAGTATCAGGGGTGTAGTTCCCCTTCTGTACCCTAGACCACCATTCTATAATTCAAATGTCCAGGTGAGGTACCAGACCTTCCCCCTAGGCCCAGGATCCGCCTGGCCCGAACGACCATGCCAGAATCCAGACCTCTATCCGGGGCTGGGACCTACATCTCGTTCCCTAGCCACAAACACCGAATCCCGTGTTTTATCAGCGGACCAGACCACTATTCCATAACCATATGTCCAGGTGAGGTATCAGACCGCCACCCGGGGTCAAGACCTCCCTACCTGCCCTGATCTGCCCTCCCAAGACCGAGACCTCCTTTCGGGGCACAGACCTACATCTGAGTCCCTGATCTTTATGGCAAGGACCAGAAGGCCATTCCTGGGACCCAGACTAGAATCATCTCCCAATTCCTTTTTTGGAGTCTAGATGTCCAGGCTAGTCCAGACCACTATTTCATCATCCTGAGGTCCTGCACTTTACCCAAACCTCACACCTGCACCCATAGCGCCCCCTAGTGACCACAGCTCTCTCCCATCACCCAGACCTACATCCCGGGCTCAGACCTACATCCGGGTCCCAGATGGTCATAGCGGCGCCTAGAAGGTTATCCCGGGGCCTAGGTCTCAAACTAAGTATCCAGTCTTGTATCAGGGGTGTAGTTCTCCATCTGTAACCCACACTACCATTCCATAACCCAAATGTCCAGGTAAGGTCCCAGACGGCCATCCGAGGCCCAGACCAACATGTGGGGCCCAGACCTACATCAGGGTCCCAGAGCATCATGGCGGGGACGAGAAGAATATCCCGGGTTCCAAGCCTCAAACACAGAATCCAGTATGGTATCAGGGGTGTAGTTCCCCTTCTGTACCCTAGACCACCATTCTATAATTCAAATGTCCAGGTGAGGTACCAGACCTTCCCCCTAGGCCCAGGATCCGCCGGGCCCGAACGACCATCCCAGAATCCAGACCTCTATCCGGGGCTGGGATCTACATCTCGTTCCCTAGCCAGAAACACCGAATCCCGTGTTTTATCAGCGGACCAGACCACTATTCCATTACCATATGTCCAGGTGAGGTGTCAGACCGCCACCCGGGGTCAAGACCTCCCTACCTGCCCCGATCTGCCCTCCCAAGACCGAGACCTCCTTTCGTGGCACAGACCTACATCTGAGTCCCCGACCTTTATGGCAAGGACCAGAAGGCCATTCCTGGGACCCAGACTAGAATCATCTCCCAATTCCTTTTTTGGAGTCTAGATGTCCAGGCTAGTCCAGACCACTATTTCATCATCCTGAGGTCCTGCCCTTTACCCAAACCTCACACCGGCACCCATAGCGCCCCCTAGTGACCACACCTCTCTCCCATCACCCAGACCTACATCCCGGGCTCAGACCTACATCCAGGTCCCAGATAGTCATAGAGGCGCCAAGAAGATTATCCCGGGGCCCAGGCCTCAAACTCAGTATCCAGGCTTGTATCAGGGGTGTAGTTCTCCATCTGTAACCCGGACCACCATTCCCAAAGCAGAAGTCCAGGTGAGGTACCAGACCGCCATCCTAGGCCCAGACTTCCATGTGGGGCCCAGACCTACATCAGCGTCCCAGATCATCATGGCGGGGCCGAGAAGAATAAACCAGGGCCCAAGCCTCAAACACAGAATCCAGTATGGTATCGGGGGTGTACTTCCCCGTCTGTACCCCAGACCACCATTCTATAATTCAAATGTCCAGGTGAGGTACCAAACCTTCCCTGGGGCACAGGATCGGCCTGGCCCGAATGAACATCCCAGAATCCAGACCTCTATCCGGGGTGGGACCTACATCTGGTTCCCTGGCCACAAACACCAAATCCTGTGTATCAGCGGACCAGACCACTATGCCATTACCATAGGTCCAGGGGAGGTACCAGAACACCCCCCGGGTTCAAGACCTCCCTACCTGGGCCGATCTGCCCTCCCAAGACCGAGACCTCCTATCGGGGCACAGACCTACAACTGGGTCCATGACCTTTATGGCAAGGACCAGAAGGCCATTCCTGGGACCCAGACTAGCATCATCTGCCTATTCATTTTTTGGAGTCTAGATGTCCATGCTAGTCCTGACAACTATTTCATCATCCTGTGGTCCTGCTCTTTACCCAAACCTCACACCTGCACCCATAGCGCCCCCTAGTGACCACAGCTCTCTCCCATCACCCAGACCTACATCCTGGGCTCAGACCTACATTCGGGTCCCAGATGGTCATAGCGGCGCCTAGAAGGTTATCCCGGGGCCTAGGTCTCAAACTAAGTATCCAGTCTTGTATCAGGGGTGTAGTTCTCCATCCGTAACCCACACTACCATTCCATAACCCAAATGTCCAGGTAAGGTCCCAGACGGCCATCCGAGGCCCAGACCACCATGTGGGGCCCAGACCTACATCAGGGTCCCAGAGCATCATGGCAGGGCCGAGAAGAATATCCCGGGTCCCAAGCCTCAAACACAGAATCCAGTATGGTATCAGGGGTGTAGTTCCCCTTCTGTACCCTAGACCACCATTCTATAATTCAAATGTCCAGGTGAGGTACCAGAACTTCCCCCTAGGCCCAGGATCCGCCGGGCCCGAAAGACCATCCCAGAATCCAGACCACTATCCGGGCCTGGGACCTACATCTCGTTCCCTAGCCACAAACACCGAATCCCGTGTTTTATCAGCGGACCAGACCACTATTCCATAACCATATGTCCAGGTGAGGTATCAGACCGCCACCCGGGGTCAAGACCTCCCTACCTGCCCCGATCTGCCCTCCCAAGACCGAGACCTCCTTTCGGGGCACAGACCTACATCTGAGTCCCCGACCTTTATGGCAAGGACCAGAAGGCCATTCCTGGGACCCAGACTAGAATCATCTCCCAATTCCTTTTTTGGAGTCTAGATGTCCAGGCAGGTCCAGACCACTATTTCATCATCCTGAGGTCCTCCCCTTAACCCAAACCTCTCACCTGCACCCATAGCGCCCCCTAGTGACCACACCTCTCTCCCATCACCCAGACCTACATCCCGGGCTCAGACCTACTTCCGGGTCCCAGATAGTCATAGAGGCGCCGAGAAGATTATCCCGGGGCCCAGGCCTCAAACTCAGTATCCAGGCTTGTATCAGGGGTGTAGTTCTCCATCTGTAACCCGGACCACCATTCCCAAACCAGAAGTCCAGGTGAGGTACCAGACCGCCATCCTAGGCCCAGACTTCCATGTGGGGCCCAGACCTACATCAGCGTCCCAGATCATCATGGTGGGGCCGAGCAGAATAAACCAGGGCCCAAGCCTCAAACACAGAATCCAGTATGGTATCAGGGGTGTAGTTCCCCTTCTGTACCCCAGACCACCATTCTATAACTCAAATGTCCAGGTGAGGTACCAAACCTTCCTTGGGGCACAGGATCGGCCTGGCCCGAATGAACATCCCAGAATCCAGACCTCTATCCGGGGTGGGACCTGCATCTGGTTTCCTGGCCACAAACACCAAATCCTGTGTATCAGCGGACCAGACCACTATGCCATTACCATAGGTCCAGGGGAGGTACCAGAACACCCCCCGGGTTCAAGACCTCCCTACCTGGCCCGATCTGCCCTCCCAAGATCGAGACCTCCTATCGGGGCACAGACCTACAACTGGGTCCATGACCTTTATGGCAAGGACCAGAAGGCCATTCCTGGGACCCAGACTAGCATCATCTGCCTATTCCTTTTTTGGAGTCTAGATGTCCACGCTAGTCCTGACAACTATTTCATCATCCTGAGGTCCTGCCCTTTACCCAAACCTCACACCTGCACCCATAGCGCCCCCTAGTGACCACAGCTCTCTCCCATCACCCAGACCTACATCCGGGGCTCAGACCTACATCCGGGTCCCAGATGGTCATAGCGGCGCCTAGAAGGTTATCCCGGGGCCTAGGTCTCAAACTAAGTATCCAGTCTTGTATCAGGGGTGTAGTTCTCCATCCGTAACCCACACTACCTTTCCATAACACAAATGTCCAGATAAGGTCCCAGATGGCCATCCGAGGCCCAGACCACCATGTGGGGCCCAGACCTACATCAGGGTCCCAGAGCATCATGGCGGGGCCGAGAAGAATATCCCGGGTCCCAAGCCTCAAACACAGAATCCAGTATGGTATCAGGGGTGTAGTTCCCCTTCTGTACCCTAGACCACCATTCTATAATTCAAATGTCCAAGTGAGGTACCAGACCTTCCCCCTAGGCCCAGGATCCGCCGGGCCCGAACGACCATCCCAGAATCCACACCTCTATCCGGGGCTGGGACCTACATCTCGTTCCCTAGCCACAAACACCGAATCCCGTGTTTTATCAGCGGACCAGACCACTATTCCATAACCATATGTCCAGGTGAGGTATCAGACCGCCACCCGGGGTCAAGACCTCCCTACCTGCCCCGATCTGCCCTCCCAAGACCGAGACCTCCTTTCGGGGCACAGACCTACAACTGGGTCCATGACCTTTATGGCAAGGACCAGAAGGCCATTCCTGGGACCCAGACTAGCATCATCTGCCTATTCCTTTTTTGGAGTCTAGATGTCCACGCTAGTCCTGACAACTATTTCATCATCCTGAGGTCCTGCCCTTTACCCAAACCTCACACCGGCACCCATAGCGCCCCCTAGTGACCACACCTCTCTCCCATCACCCAGACCTACATCCCGGGCTCAGACCTACATCCGGGTCCCAGATAGTCATAGAGGCGCCGAGAAGATTATCCCGGGGCCCAGGCCTCAAACTCAGTATCCAGGCTTGTATCAGGGGTGTAGTTCTCCATCTGTAACCCGGACCACCATTCCCAAACCAGAAGTCCAGGTGAGGTACCAGACCGCCATCCTAGGCCCAGACTTCCATGTGGGGCCCAGACCTACATCAGGGTCCCAGATCATCATGGCGGGGCCGAGAAGAATAAACCAGGGCCCAAGCCTCAAACATAGAATCCAGTATGGTATCAGGGGTGTAGTTCCCCTTCTGTACCCTAGACCACCATTCTATAATTCAAATGTCCAGGTGAGGTACCAGACCTTCCCCCTAGGCCCAGGATCCGCCGGGCCCGAACGACCATCCCAGAATCCACACCTCTAAACGGGGCTGGGACCTACATCTCGTTCCCTAGCCACAAACACCGAATCCCGTGTTTTATCAGCGGACCAGACCACTATTCCATAACCATATGTCCAGGTGAGGTATCAGACCGCCACCCGGGGTCAAGACCTCCCTACCTGCCCCGATCTGCCCTCCCAAGACCGAGACCTCATTTCGGGGCACAGACCTACATCTGAGTCCCCGACCTTTATGGCAAGGACCAGAAAGCCATTCCTGGGACCCAGACTAGAATCATCTCCCAATTCCTTTTTTGGAGTCTAGATGTCCAGGCTAGTCCAGACCACTATTTCATCATCCTGAGGTCCTGCCCTTTACCCAAACCTCTCACCTGCACCCATAGCGCCCCCTAGTGACCACACCTCTCTCTCATCACCCAGACCTACATCCCGGGCTCAGACCTACATCCGGGTCCCAGATAGTCATAGAGGCGCCGAGAAGATTTTCCCGGGGCCCAGGCCTCAAATTCAGTATCCAGGCTTGTATCAGGGGTGTAATTCTCCATCTGTAACCCGGACCACCATTCCCAAACCAGAAGTCCAGGTGAGGTACCAGACCGCCATCCTAGGCCCAGACTTCCATGTGGGGCCCAGACCTACATCAGGGTCCCAGATCATCATGGCGGGGCCGAGAAGAATAAACCAGGGACCAAGCCTCAAACACAGAATCCAGTATGGTATCGGGGGTGTAGTTCCCCTTCTGTACCCCAGACCACCATTCTATAATTCAAATGTCCAGGTGAGGTACCAAACCTTCCCTGGGGCACAGGATCGGCCTGGCCCGAATGAACATCCCAGAATCCAGACCTCTATCCGGGGTGGGACCTACATCTGCTTCCCTGGCCACAAACACCAAATCCTGTGTATCAGCGGACCAGACCACTATGCCATTACCATAGGTCCAGGGGAGGTACCAGAACACCCCCCGGGTTCAAGACCTCCCTACCTGGCCCGATCTGCCCTCCCAAGACCGAGACCTCCTATCGGGGCACAGACCTACAACTGGGTCCATGACCTTTATGGCAAGGACCAGAAGGCCATTCCTGGGACCCAGACTAGCATCATCTGCCTATTCCTTTTTTGGAGTCTAGATGTCCACGCTAGTCCTGACAACTATTTCATCATCCTGAGGTCCTGCCCTTTACCCAAACCTCACACCGGCACCCATAGCGCCCCCTAGTGACCACAGCTCTCTCCCATCACCCAGACCTACATCCGGGGCTCAGACCTACATCCGGGTCCCAGATGGTCATAGCGGCGCCTAGAAGGTTATCCCGGGGCCTAGGTCTCAAACTAAGTATCCAGTCTTGTATCAGGGGTGTAGTTCTCCATCCGTAACCCACACTACCATTCCATAACCCAAATGTCCAGGTAAGGTCCCAGACGGCCATCCGAGGCCCAGACCACCATGTGGGGCCCAGACCTACATCAGGGTCCCAGAGCATCATGGCGGGGCCGAGAAGAATATCCCGGGTCCCAAGCCTCAAACACAGAATCCAGTATGGTATCAGGGGTGTAGTTCCCCTTCTGTACCCTAGACCACCATTCTATAATTCAAATGTCCAGGTGAGGTACCAGACCTTCCCCCTAGGCCCAGGATCCGCCGGGATCGAACGACCATCCCAGAATCCACACCTCTATCCGGGGCTGGGACCTACATCTCGTTCCCTAGCCACAAACACCGAATCCCGTGTTTTATCAGCGGACCAGACCACTATTCCATAACCATATGTCCAGGTGAGGTATCAGACCGCCACCCGGGGTCAAGACCTCCCTACCTGCCCCGATCTGCCCTCCCAAGACCGAGACCTCCTTTCGGGGCACAGACCTACATCTGAGTCCCCGACCTTTATGGCAAGGACCAGAAGGCCATTCCTGGGACCCAGACTAGAAGCATCTCCCAATTCCTTTTTTGGAGTCTAGATGTCCAGGCTAGTCCAGACCACTATTTCATCATCCTGAGGTCCTGCCCTTTACCCAAACCTCACACCTGCACCCATAGCGTCCCCTAGTGACCACACCTCTCTCCCATCACCCAGACCTACATCCCGGGCTCAGACCTACATCCGGGTCCCAGATAGTCATAGAGGCGCCGAGAAGTTTATCCCGGGGCCCAGGCCTGAAACTCAGTATCCAGGCTTGTATCAGGGGTGTAGTTCTCCATCTGTAACCCGGACCACCATTCCCAAACCAGAAGTCCAGGGGAGGTACCAGACCGCCATCCTAGGCCCAGACTTCCATGTGGGGCCCAGACCTACATCAGCGTCCCAGATCATCATGGCGGGGCCGAGAAGAATAAACCAGGGCCCAAGCCTCAAACACAGAATCCAGTATGGTATCGGGGGTGTAGTTCCCCTTCTGTACCCCAGACCACCATTCTATAATTCAAATGTCCAGGTGAGGTACCAGACCTTCCCCCTAGGCCCAGGATCCGCCGGGCCAGAACGACCATCCCAGAATCCACACCTCTATCCGGGGCTGGGACCTACATCTCGTTCCCTAGCCACAAACACCGAATCCCGTGTTTTATCAGCGGACCAGACCACTTTTCCATAACCATCTGTCCAGGTGAGGTATCAGACCGCCACCCGGGGTCAAGACCTCCCTACCTGCCCCGATCTGCCCTCCCAAGATCGAGACCTCCTTTCGGGGCACAGACCTACATCTGAGTCCCCGACCTTTATGGCAAGAACCAGAAGACCATTCCTGGGACCCAGACTAGAATCATCTCCCAATTCCTTTTTTGGAGTCTAGATGCCCAGGCTAGTCCAGACCACTATTTCATCATCCTCAGGTTCTGCCCTTTACCCAAACCTCACACCTGCACCCATAGCGCCCCCTAGTGACCACACCTCTCTCCCATCACCCAGACCTACATCCCGGGCTCAGACCTACATCCGGGTCCCAGATAGTCATAGAGGCGCCGAGAAGATTATCCCGGGGCCCAGGCCTCAAACTCAGTATCCAGGCTTGTATCAGGGGTGTAGTTCTCCATCTGTAACCCGGACCACCATTCCCAAACCAGAAGTCCAGGTGAGGTATCAGACCGCCATCCTAGGCCCAGACTTCCATGTGGGGCCCAGACCTACATCAGGGTCCCAGATCATCATGGCGGGGCCGAGAAGAATAAACCAGGGACCAAGCCTCAAACACAGAATCCAGTATGGTATCGGGGGTGTAGTTCCCCTTCTGTACCCCAGACCACCATTCTATAATTCAAATGTCCAGGTGAGGTACCAAACCTTCCCTGGGGCACAGGATCGGCCTGGCCCGAATGAACATCCCAGAATCCAGACCTCTATCCGGGGTGGGACCTACATCTGCTTCCCTGGCCACAAACACCAAATCCTGTGTATCAGCGGACCAGACCACTATGCCATTACCATAGGTCCAGGGGAGGTACCAGAACACCCCCCGGGTTCAAGACCTCCCTACCTGGCCCGATCTGCCCTCCCAAGACCGAGACCTCCTATCGGGGTACAGACCTACAACTGCGTCCATGACCTTTATGGCAAGGACCAGAAGGCCATTCCTGGGACCCAGACTAGCATCATCTGCCTATTCCTTTTTTGGAGTCTAGATGTCCACGCTAGTCCTGACAACTATTTCATCATCCTGAGGTCCTGCCCTTTACCCAAACCTCACACCTGCACCCATAGCGCCCCCTAGTGACCACAGCTCTCTCCCATCACCCAGACCTACATCCGGGGCTCAGACCTACATCCGGGTCCCAGATGGTCATAGCGGCGCCTAGAAGGTTATCCCGGGGCCTAGGTCTCAAACTAAGTATCCAGTCTTGTATCAGGGGTGTAGTTCTCCATCCGTAACCCACACTACCATTCCATAACCCAAATGTCCAGGTAAGGTCCCAGACGGCCATCCGAGGCCCAGACCACCATGTGGGGCCCAGACCTACATCCAGGTCCCAGAGCATCATGGCGGGGCCGAGAAGAATATCCCGGGTCCCAAGCCTCAAACACAGAATCCAGTATGGTATCAGGGGTGTAGTTCCCCTTCTGTACCCTAGACCACCATTCTATAATTCAAATGTCCAGGTGAGGTACCAGACCTTCCCCCTAGGCCCAGGATCCGCCGGGACCGAACGACCATCCCAGAATCCACACCTCTATCCGGGGCTGGGACCTACATCTCGTTCCCTAGCCACAAACACCGAATCCCGTGTTTTATCAGCGGACCAGACCACTATTCCATAACCATATGTCCAGGTGAGGTATCAGACCGCCACCCGGGGTCAAGACCTCCCTACCTGCCCCGATCTGCCCTCCCAAGACCGAGACCTCCTTTCGGGGCACAGACCTACATCTGAGTCCCCGACCTTTATGGCAAGGACCAGAAGGCCATTCCTGGGACCCAGACTAGAATCATCTCCCAATTCCTTTTTTGGAGTCTAGATGTCCAGGCTAGTCCAGACCACTATTTCATCATCCTGAGGTCCTGCCCTTTACCCAAACCTCACACCTGCACCCATAGCGTCCCCTAGTGACCACACCTCTCTCCCATCACCCAGACCTACATCCCGGGCTCAGACCTACATCCGGGTCCCAGATAGTCATAGAGGCGCCGAGAAGTTTATCCCGGGGCCCAGGCCTGAAACTCAGTATCCAGGCTTGTATCAGGGGTGTAGTTCTCCATCTGTAACCCGGACCACCATTCCCAAACCAGAAGTCCAGGGGAGGTACCAGACCGCCATCCTAGGCCCAGACTTCCATGTGGGGCCCAGACCTACATCAGCGTCCCAGATCATCATGGCGGGGCCGAGAAGAATAAACCAGGGCCCAAGCCTCAAACACAGAATCCAGTATGGTATCGGGGGTGTAGTTCCCCTTCTGTACCCCACACCATTCTATAATTCAAATGTCCAGGTGAGGTACCAAACCTTCCCTGGGGCACAGGATCGGCCTGGCCCGAATGAACATCCCAGAATCCAGACCTCTATCCGGGGTGGGACCTACATCTGCTTCCCTGGCCACAAACACCAAATCCTGTGTATCAGCGGACCAGACCACTATGCCATTACCATAGGTCCAGGGGAGGTACCAGAACAACCCCCGGGTTCAAGACCTCCCTACCTGGCCCGATCTGCCCTCCCAAGACCGAGACCTCCTATCGGGGCACAGACCTACAACTGGGTCCATGACCTTTATGGCAAGGACCAGAAGGCCATTCCTGGGACCCAGACTAGCATCATCTGCCTATTCCTTTTTTGGAGTCTAGATGTCCACGCTAGTCCTGACAACTATTTCATCATCCTGAGGTCCTGCCCTTTACCCAAACCTCACACCTGCACCCATAGCGCCCCCTAGTGACCACAGCTCTCTCCCATCACCCAGACCTACATCCGGGGCTCAGACCTACATCCGGGTCCCAGATGGTCATAGCGGCGCCTAGAAGGTTATCCCGGGGCCTAGGTCTCAAACTAAGTATCCAGTCTTGTATCAGGGGTGTAGTTCTCCATCCGTAACCCACACTACCATTCCATAACCCAAATGTCCAGGTAAGGTCCCAGACGGCCATCCGAGGCCCAGACCACCATGTGGGGCCCAGACCTACATCAGAGTCCCAGAGCATCATGGCGGGGCCGAGTAGAATATCCCGGGTCCCAAGCCTCAAACACAGAATCCAGTATGGTATCAGGGGTGTAGTTCCCCTTCTGTACCCTAGACCACCATTCTATAATTCAAATGTCCAGGTGAGGTACCAGACCTTCCCCCTAGGCCCAGGATCCGCCGGGCCAGAACGACCATCCCAGAATACACACCTCTATCCGGGGCTGGGACCTACATCTCGTTCCCTAGCCACAAACACCGAATCCCGTGTTTTATCAGCGGACCAGACCACTTTTCCATAACCATCTGTCCAGGTGAGGTATCAGACCGCCACCCGGGGTCAAGACCTCCCTACCTGCCCCGATCTGCCCTCCCAAGATCGAGACCTCCTTTCGGGGCACAGACCTACATCTGAGTCCCCGACCTTTATGGCAAGAACCAGAAGACCATTCCTGGGACCCAGACTAGAATCATCTCCCAATTCCTTTTTTGGAGTCTAGATGCCCAGGCTAGTCCAGACCACTATTTCATCATCCTCAGGTTCTGCCCTTTACCCAAACCTCACACCTGCACCCATAGCGCCCCCTACTGACCACACCTCTCTCCCATCACCCAGACCTACATCCCGGGCTCAGACCTACATCCGGGTCCCAGATAGTCATAGAGGCGCCGAGAAGATTATCCCGGGGCCCAGGCCTCAAACTCAGTATCCAGGCTTGTATCAGGGGTGTAGTTCTCCATCTGTAACCCGGACCACCATTCCCAAACCAGAAGTCCAGGTGAGGTATCAGACCGCCATCCTAGGCCCAGACTTCCATGTGGGGCCCAGACCTACATCAGGGTCCCAGATCATCATGGCGGGGCCGAGAAGAATAAACCAGGGACCAAGCCTCAAACACAGAATCCAGTATGGTATCGGGGGTGTAGTTCCCCTTCTGTACCCCAGACCACCATTCTATAATTCAAATGTCCAGGTGAGGTACCAAACCTTCCCTGGGGCACAGGATCGGCCTGGCCCGAATGAACATCCCAGAATCCAGACCTCTATCCGGGGTGGGACCTACATCTGCTTCCCTGGCCACAAACACCAAATCCTGTGTATCAGCGGACCAGACCACTATGCCATTACCATAGGTCCAGGGGAGGTACCAGAACACCCCCCGGGTTCAAGACCTCCCTACCTGGCCCGATCTGCCCTCCCAAGACCGAGACCTCCTATCGGGGTACAGACCTACAACTGCGTC
Organism: Cnephaeus nilssonii; assembly: GCF_951640355.1. Lineage (NCBI taxonomy): Eukaryota > Metazoa > Chordata > Mammalia > Chiroptera > Vespertilionidae > Cnephaeus > Cnephaeus nilssonii. The sequence goes on from NC_137087.1 coordinate 58,345,212, forward strand.
CATGACCTTTATGGCAAGGACCAGAAGGCCATTCCTGGGAAGCAGACTAGCATCATCTGCCTATTCCTTTTTTGGAGTCTAGATGTCCACGCTAGTCCTGACAACTATTTCATCATCCTGAGGTCCTGCCCTTTACCCAAACCTCACACCTGCACCCATAGCGCCCCCTAGTGACCACAGCTCTCTCCCATCACCCAGACCTACATCCGGGGCTCAGACCTACATCCGGGTCCCAGATGGTCATAGCGGCGCCTAGAAGGTTATCCCGGGGCCTAGGTCTCAAACTAAGTATCCAGTCTTGTATCAGGGGTGTAGTTCTCCATCCGTAACCCACACTACCATTCCATAACCCAAATGTCCAGGTAAGGTCCCAGACGGCCATCCGAGGCCCAGACCACCATGTGGGGCCCAGACCTACATCCAGGTCCCAGAGCATCATGGCGGGGCCGAGAAGAATATCCCGGGTCCCAAGCCTCAAACACAGAATCCAGTATGGTATCAGGGGTGTAGTTCCCCTTATGTACCCTAGACCACCATTCTATAATTCAAATGTCCAGGTGAGGTACCAGACCTTCCCCCTAGGCCCAGGATCCGCCGGGACCGAACGACCATCCCAGAATCCACACCTCTATCCGGGGCTGGGACCTACATCTCGTTCCCTAGCCACAAACACCGAATCCCGTGTTTTATCAGCGGACCAGACCACTATTCCATAACCATATGTCCAGGTGAGGTATCAGACCGCCACCCGGGGTCAAGACCTCCCTACCTGCCCCGATCTGCCCTCCCAAGACCGAGACCTCCTTTCGGGGCACAGACCTACATCTGAGTCCCCGACCTTTATGGCAAGGACCAGAAGGCCATTCCTGGGACCCAGACTAGAATCATCTCCCAATTCCTTTTTTGGAGTCTAGATGTCCAGGCTAGTCCAGACCACTATTTCATCATCCTGAGGTCCTGCCCTTTACCCAAACCTCACACCTGCACCCATAGCGTCCCCTAGTGACCACACCTCTCTCCCATCACCCAGACCTACATCCCGGGCTCAGACCTACATCCGGGTCCCAGATAGTCATAGAGGCGCCGAGAAGTTTATCCCGGGGCCCAGGCCTGAAACTCAGTATCCAGGCTTGTATCAGGGGTGTAGTTCTCCATCTGTAACCCGGACCACCATTCCCAAACCAGAAGTCCAGGGGAGGTACCAGACCGCCATCCTAGGCCCAGACTTCCATGTGGGGCCCAGACCTACATCAGCGTCCCAGATCATCATGGCGGGGCCGAGAAGAATAAACCAGGGCCCAAGCCTCAAACACAGAATCCAGTATGGTATCGGGGGTGTAGTTCCCCTTCTGTACCCCAGACCACCATTCTATAATTCAAATGTCCAGGTGAGGTACCAAACCTTCCCTGGGGCACAGGATCGGCCTGGCCCGAATGAACATCCCAGAATCCAGACCTCTATCCGGGGTGGGACCTACATCTGCTTCCCTGGCCACAAACACCAAATCCTGTGTATCAGCGGACCAGACCACTATGCCATTACCATAGGTCCAGGGGAGGTACCAGAACAACCCCCGGGTTCAAGACCTCCCTACCTGGCCCGATCTGCCCTCCCAAGACCGAGACCTCCTATCGGGGCACAGACCTACAACTGGGTCCATGACCTTTATGGCAAGGACCAGAAGGCCATTCCTGGGACCCAGACTAGCATCATCTGCCTATTCCTTTTTTGGAGTCTAGATGTCCACGCTAGTCCTGACAACTATTTCATCATCCTGAGGTCCTGCCCTTTACCCAAACCTCACACCTGCACCCATAGCGCCCCCTAGTGACCACAGCTCTCTCCCATCACCCAGACCTACATCCGGGGCTCAGACCTACATCCGGGTCCCAGATGGTCATAGCGGCGCCTAGAAGGTTATCCCGGGGCCTAGGTCTCAAACTAAGTATCCAGTCTTGTATCAGGGGTGTAGTTCTCCATCCGTAACCCACACTACCATTCCATAACCCAAATGTCCAGGTAAGGTCCCAGACGGCCATCCGAGGCCCAGACCACCATGTGGGGCCCAGACCTACATCAGAGTCCCAGAGCATCATGGCGGGGCCGAGTAGAATATCCCGGGTCCCAAGCCTCAAACACAGAATCCAGTATGGTATCAGGGGTGTAGTTCCCCTTCTGTACCCTAGACCACCATTCTATAATTCAAATGTCCAGGTGAGGTACCAGACCTTCCCCCTAGGCCCAGGATCCGCCGGGCCAGAACGACCATCCCAGAATACACACCTCTATCCGGGGCTGGGACCTACATCTCGTTCCCTAGCCACAAACACCGAATCCCGTGTTTTATCAGCGGACCAGACCACTTTTCCATAACCATCTGTCCAGGTGAGGTATCAGACCGCCACCCGGGGTCAAGACCTCCCTACCTGCCCCGATCTGCCCTCCCAAGATCGAGACCTCCTTTCGGGGCACAGACCTACATCTGAGTCCCCGACCTTTATGGCAAGAACCAGAAGACCATTCCTGGGACCCAGACTAGAATCATCTCCCAATTCCTTTTTTGGAGTCTTGATGCCCAGGCTAGTCCAGACCACTATTTCATCATCCTCAGGTTCTGCCCTTTACCCAAACCTCACACCTGCACCCATAGCGCCCCCTACTGACCACACCTCTCTCCCATCACCCAGACCTACATCCCGAGCTCAGACCTACATCCGGGTCCCAGATAGTCATAGAGGCGCCGAGAAGATTATCCCGGGGCCCAGGCCTCAAACTCAGTATCCAGGCTTGTATCAGGGGTGTAGTTCTCCATCTGTAACCCGGACCACCATTCCCAAACCAGAAGTCCAGGTGAGGTATCAGACCGCCATCCTAGGCCCAGACTTCCATGTGGGGCCCAGACCTACATCAGGGTCCCAGATCATCATGGCGGGGCCGAGAAGAATAAACCAGGGACCAAGCATCAAACACAGAATCCAGTATGGTATCGGGGGTGTAGTTCCCCTTCTGTACCCCAGACCACCATTCTATAATTCAAATGTCCAGGTGAGGTACCAAACCTTCCCTGGGGCACAGGATCGGCCTGGCCCGAATGAACATCCCAGAATCCAGACCTCTATCCGGGGTGGGACCTACATCTGCTTCCCTGGCCACAAACACCAAATCCTGTGTATCAGCGGACCAGACCACTATGCCATTACCATAGGTCCAGGGGAGGTACCAGAACACCCCCCGGGTTCAAGACCTCCCTACCTGGCCCGATCTGCCCTCCCAAGACCGAGACCTCCTATCGGGGTACAGACCTACAACTGCGTCCATGACCTTTATGGCAAGGACCAGAAGGCCATTCCTGGGAAGCAGACTAGCATCATCTGCCTATTCCTTTTTTGGAGTCTAGATGTCCACGCTAGTCCTGACAACTATTTCATCATCCTGAGGTCCTGCCCTTTACCCAAACCTCACACCTGCACCCATAGCGCCCCCTAGTGACCACAGCTCTCTCCCATCACCCAGACCTACATCCGGGGCTCAGACCTACATCCGGGTCCCAGATGGTCATAGCGGCGCCTAGAAGGTTATCCCGGGGCCTAGGTCTCAAACTAAGTATCCAGTCTTGTATCAGGGGTGTAGTTCTCCATCCGTAACCCACACTACCATTCCATAACCCAAATGTCCAGGTAAGGTCCCAGACGGCCATCCGAGGCCCAGACCACCATGTGGGGCCCAGACCTACATCCAGGTCCCAGAGCATCATGGCGGGGCCGAGAAGAATATCCCGGGTCCCAAGCCTCAAACACAGAATCCAGTATGGTATCAGGGGTGTAGTTCCCCTTCTGTACCCTAGACCACCATTCTATAATTCAAATGTCCAGGTGAGGTACCAGACCTTCCCCCTAGGCCCAGGATCCGCCGGGACCGAACGACCATCCCAGAATCCACACCTCTATCCGGGGCTGGGACCTACATCTCGTTCCCTAGCCACAAACACCGAATCCCGTGTTTTATCAGCGGACCAGACCACTATTCCATAACCATATGTCCAGGTGAGGTATCAGACCGCCACCCGGGGTCAAGACCTCCCTACCTGCCCCGATCTGCCCTCCCAAGACCGAGACCTCCTTTCGGGGCACAGACCTACATCTGAGTCTCCGACCTTTATGGCAAGGACCAGAAGGCCATTCCTGGGACCCAGACTAGAATCATCTCCCAATTCCTTTTTTGGAGTCTAGATGTCCAGGCTAGTCCAGACCACTATTTCATCATCCTGAGGTCCTGCCCTTTACCCAAACCTCACACCTGCACCCATAGCGTCCCCTAGTGACCACACCTCTCTCCCATCACCCAGACCTACATCCCGGGCTCAGACCTACATCCGGGTCCCAGATAGTCATAGAGGCGCCGAGAAGTTTATCCCGGGGCCCAGGCCTGAAACTCAGTATCCAGGCTTGTATCAGGGGTGTAGTTCTCCATCTGTAACCCGGACCACCATTCCCAAACCAGAAGTCCAGGGGAGGTACCAGACCGCCATCCTAGGCCCAGACTTCCATGTGGGGCCCAGACCTACATCAGCGTCCCAGATCATCATGGCGGGGCCGAGAAGAATAAACCAGGGCCCAAGCCTCAAACACAGAATCCAGTATGGTATCGGGGGTGTAGTTCCCCTTCTGTACCCCAGACCACCATTCTATAATTCAAATGTCCAGGTGAGGTACCAAACCTTCCCTGGGGCACAGGATCGGCCTGGCCCGAATGAACATCCCAGAATCCAGACCTCTATCCGGGGTGGGACCTACATCTGCTTCCCTGGCCACAAACACCAAATCCTGTGTATCAGCGGACCAGACCACTATGCCATTACCATAGGTCCAGGGGAGGTACCAGAACACCCCCCGGGTTCAAGACCTCCCTACCTGGCCCGATCTGCCCTCCCAAGACCGAGACCTCCTATCGGGGCACAGACCTACAACTGGGTCCATGACCTTTATGGCAAGGACCAGAAGGCCATTCCTGGGACCCAGACTAGCATCATCTGCCTATTCCTTTTTTGGAGTCTAGATGTCCACGCTAGTCCTGACAACTATTTCATCATCCTGAGGTCCTGCCCTTTACCCAAACCTCACACCGGCACCCATAGCGCCCCCTAGTGACCACAGCTCTCTCCCATCACCCAGACCTACATCCGGGGCTCAGACCTACATCCGGGTCCCAGATGGTCATAGCGGCGCCTAGAAGGTTATCCCGGGGCCTAGGTCTCAAACTAAGTATCCAGTCTTGTATCAGGGGTGTAGTTCTCCATCCGTAACCCACACTACCATTCCATAACCCAAATGTCCAGGTAAGGTCCCAGACGGCCATCCGAGGCCCAGACCACCATGTGGGGCCCAGACCTACATCAGAGTCCCAGAGCATCATGGCGGGGCCGAGTAGAATATCCCGGGTCCCAAGCCTCAAACACAGAATCCAGTATGGTATCAGGGGTGTAGTTCCCCTTCTGTACCCTAGACCACCATTCTATAATTCAAATGTCCAGGTGAGGTACCAGACCTTCCCCCTAGGCCCAGGATCCGCCGGGCCAGAACGACCATCCCAGAATACACACCTCTATCCGGGGCTGGGACCTACATCTCGTTCCCTAGCCACAAACACCGAATCCCGTGTTTTATCAGCGGACCAGACCACTTTTCCATAACCATCTGTCCAGGTGAGGTATCAGACCGCCACCCGGGGTCAAGACCTCCCTACCTGCCCCGATCTGCCCTCCCAAGATCGAGACCTCCTTTCGGGGCACAGACCTACATCTGAGTCCCCGACCTTTATGGCAAGAACCAGAAGACCATTCCTGGGACCCAGACTAGAATCATCTCCCAATTCCTTTTTTGGAGTCTAGATGCCCAGGCTAGTCCAGACCACTATTTCATCATCCTCAGGTTCTGCCCTTTACCCAAACCTCACACCTGCACCCATAGCGCCCCCTACTGACCACACCTCTCTCCCATCACCCAGACCTACATCCCGGGCTCAGACCTACATCCGGGTCCCAGATAGTCATAGAGGCGCCGAGAAGATTATCCCGGGGCCCAGGCCTCAAACTCAGTATCCAGGCTTGTATCAGGGGTGTAGTTCTCCATCTGTAACCCGGACCACCATTCCCAAACCAGAAGTCCAGGTGAGGTATCAGACCGCCATCCTAGGCCCAGACTTCCATGTGGGGCCCAGACCTACATCAGGGTCCCAGATCATCATGGCGGGGCCGAGAAGAATAAACCAGGGACCAAGCATCAAACACAGAATCCAGTATGGTATCGGGGGTGTAGTTCCCCTTCTGTACCCCAGACCACCATTCTATAATTCAAATGTCCAGGTGAGGTACCAAACCTTCCCTGGGGCACAGGATCGGCCTGGCCCGAATGAACATCCCAGAATCCAGACCTCTATCCGGGGTGGGACCTACATCTGCTTCCCTGGCCACAAACACCAAATCCTGTGTATCAGCGGACCAGACCACTATGCCATTACCATAGGTCCAGGGGAGGTACCAGAACACCCCCCGGGTTCAAGACCTCCCTACCTGGCCCGATCTGCCCTCCCAAGACCGAGACCTCCTATCGGGGTACAGACCTACAACTGCGTCCATGACCTTTATGGCAAGGACCAGAAGGCCATTCCTGGGAAGCAGACTAGCATCATCTGCCTATTCCTTTTTTGGAGTCTAGATGTCCACGCTAGTCCTGACAACTATTTCATCATCCTGAGGTCCTGCCCTTTACCCAAACCTCACACCTGCACCCATAGCGCCCCCTAGTGACCACAGCTCTCTCCCATCACCCAGACCTACATCCGGGGCTCAGACCTACATCCGGGTCCCAGATGGTCATAGCGGCGCCTAGAAGGTTATCCCGGGGCCTAGGTCTCAAACTAAGTATCCAGTCTTGTATCAGGGGTGTAGTTCTCCATCCGTAACCCACACTACCATTCCATAACCCAAATGTCCAGGTAAGGTCCCAGACGGCCATCCGAGGCCCAGACCACCATGTGGGGCCCAGACCTACATCCAGGTCCCAGAGCATCATGGCGGGGCCGAGAAGAATATCCCGGGTCCCAAGCCTCAAACACAGAATCCAGTATGGTATCAGGGGTGTAGTTCCCCTTCTGTACCCTAGACCACCATTCTATAATTCAAATGTCCAGGTGAGGTACCAGACCTTCCCCCTAGGCCCAGGATCCGCCGGGACCGAACGACCATCCCAGAATCCACACCTCTATCCGGGGCTGGGACCTACATCTCGTTCCCTAGCCACAAACACCGAATCCCGTGTTTTATCAGCGGACCAGACCACTATTCCATAACCATATGTCCAGGTGAGGTATCAGACCGCCACCCGGGGTCAAGACCTCCCTACCTGCCCCGATCTGCCCTCCCAAGACCGAGACCTCCTTTCGGGGCACAGACCTACATCTGAGTCTCCGACCTTTATGGCAAGGACCAGAAGGCCATTCCTGGGACCCAGACTAGAATCATCTCCCAATTCCTTTTTTGGAGTCTAGATGTCCAGGCTAGTCCAGACCACTATTTCATCATCCTGAGGTCCTGCCCTTTACCCAAACCTCACACCTGCACCCATAGCGTCCCCTAGTGACCACACCTCTCTCCCATCACCCAGACCTACATCCCGGGCTCAGACCTACATCCGGGTCCCAGATAGTCATAGAGGCGCCGAGAAGATTATCCCGGGGCCCAGGCCTGAAACTCAGTATCCAGGCTTGTATCAGGGGTGTAGTTCTCCATCTGTAACCCGGACCACCATTCCCAAACCAGAAGTCCAGGGGAGGTACCAGACCGCCATCCTAGGCCCAGACTTCCATGTGGGGCCCAGACCTACATCAGCGTCCCAGATCATCATGGCGGGGCCGAGAAGAATAAACCAGGGCCCAAGCCTCAAACACAGAATCCAGTATGGTATCGGGGGTGTAGTTCCCCTTCTGTACCCCAGACCACCATTCTATAATTCAAATGTCCAGGTGAGGTACCAAACCTTCCCTGGGGCACAGGATCGGCCTGGCCCGAATGAACATCCCAGAATCCAGACCTCTATCCGGGGTGGGACCTACATCTGCTTCCCTGGCCACAAACACCAAATCCTGTGTATCAGCGGACCAGACCACTATGCCATTACCATAGGTCCAGGGGAGGTACCAGAACACCCCCCGGGTTCAAGACCTCCCTACCTGGCCCGATCTGCCCTCCCAAGACCGAGACCTCCTATCGGGGCACAGACCTACAACTGGGTCCATGACCTTTATGGCAAGGACCAGAAGGCCATTCCTGGGACCCAGACTAGCATCATCTGCCTATTCCTTTTTTGGAGTCTAGATGTCCACGCTAGTCCTGACAACTATTTCATCATCCTGAGGTCCTGCCCTTTACCCAAACCTCACACCGGCACCCATAGCGCCCCCTAGTGACCACAGCTCTCTCCCATCACCCAGACCTACATCCGGGGCTCAGACCTACATCCGGGTCCCAGATGGTCATAGTGGCGCCTAGAAGGTTATCCCGGGGCCTAGGTCTCAAACTAAGTATCCAGTCTTGTATCAGGGGTGTAGTTCTCCATCCGTAACCCACACTACCATTCCATAACCCAAATGTCCAGGTAAGGTCCCAGACGGCCATCCGAGGCCCAGACCACCATGTGGGGCCCAGACCTACATCAGAGTCCCAGAGCATCATGGCGGGGCCGAGTAGAATATCCCGGGTCCCAAGCCTCAAACACAGAATCCAGTATGGTATCAGGGGTGTAGTTCCCCTTCTGTACCCTAGACCACCATTCTATAATTCAAATGTCCAGGTGAGGTACCAGACCTTCCCCCTAGGCCCAGGATCCGCCGGGCCAGAACGACCATCCCAGAATCCACACCTCTATCCGGGGCTGGGACCTACATCTCGTTCCCTAGCCACAAACACCGAATCCCGTGTTTTATCAGCGGACCAGACCACTTTTCCATAACCATCTGTCCAGGTGAGGTATCAGACCGCCACCCGGGGTCAAGACCTCCCTACCTGCCCCGATCTGCCCTCCCAAGATCGAGACCTCCTTTCGGGGCACAGACCTACATCTGAGTCCCCGACCTTTATGGCAAGAACCAGAAGACCATTCCTGGGACCCAGACTAGAATCATCTCCCAATTCCTTTTTTGGAGTCTAGATGCCCAGGCTAGTCCAGACCACTATTTCATCATCCTCAGGTTCTGCCCTTTACCCAAACCTCACACCTGCACCCATAGCGCCCCCTAGTGACCACACCTCTCTCCCATCACCCAGACCTACATCCCGGGCTCAGACCTACATCCGGGTCCCAGATAGTCATAGAGGCGCCGAGAAGATTATCCCGGGGCCCAGGCCTCAAACTCAGTATCCAGGCTTGTATCAGGGGTGTAGTTCTCCATCTGTAACCCGGACCACCATTCCCAAACCAGAAGTCCAGGTGAGGTATCAGACCGCCATCCTAGGCCCAGACTTCCATGTGGGGCCCAGACCTACATCAGGGTCCCAGATCATCATGGCGGGGCCGAGAAGAATAAACCAGGGACCAAGCCTCAAACACAGAATCCAGTATGGTATCGGGGGTGTAGTTCCCCTTCTGTACCCCAGACCACCATTCTATAATTCAAATGTCCAGGTGAGGTACCAAACCTTCCCTGGGGCACAGGATCGGCCTGGCCCGAATGAACATCCCAGAATCCAGACCTCTATCCGGGGTGGGACCTACATCTGGTTCCCTGGCCACAAACACCAAATCCTGTGTATCAGCGGACCAGACCACTATGCTATTACCATAGGTCCAGGGGAGGTACCAGAACACCCCCCGGGTTCAAGACCTCCCTACCTGGCCCGATCTCCCCTCCCAAGACCGAGACTTCCTATCGGGGCACAGACCTACAACTGGGTCCATGACCTTTATGGCAAGGACCAGAAGGCCATTCCTGGGACCCAGACTAGAATCATCTCCCAATTCCTTTTTTGGAGTCTAGATGTCCACGCTAGTCCTGACAACTATTTCATCATCCTGAGGTCCTGCCCTTTACCCAAACCTCACACCTGCACCCATAGCGCCCCCTAGTGGCCACAGCTCTCTCCCATCACCCAGACCTACATCCGGGGCTCAGACCTACATCCGGGTCCCAGATGGTCATAGCGGCGCCTAGAAGGTTATCCCGGGGCCTAGGTCTCAAACTAAGTATCCAGTCTTGTATCAGGGGTGTAGTTCTCCATCCGTAACCCACACTACCATTCCATAACCCAAATGTCCAGGTAAGGTCCCAGACGGCCATCCGAGGCCCAGACCACCATGTGGGGCCCAGACCTACATCCAGGTCCCAGAGCATCATGGCGGGGCCGAGAAGAATATCCCGGGTCCCAAGCCTCAAACACAGAATCCAGTATGGTATCAGGGGTGTAGTTCCCCTTCTGTACCCTAGACCACCATTCTATAATTCAAATGTCCAGGTGAGGTACCAGACCTTCCCCCTAGGCCCAGGATCCGCCGGGCCCGAACGACCATCCCAGAATCCACACCTCTATCCGGGGCTGGGACCTACATCTCGTTCCCTAGCCACAAACACCGAATCCCGTGTTTTATCAGCGGACCAGACCACTATTCCATAACCATATGTCCAGGTGAGGTATCAGACCGCCACCCGGGGTCAAGACCTCCCTACCTGCCCCGATCTGCCCTCCCAAGACCGAGACCTCCTTTCGGGGCACAGACCTACATCTGAGTCCCCGACCTTTATGGCAAGGACCAGAAGGCCATTCCTGGGACCCAGACTAGAATCATCTCCCAATTCCTTTTTTGGAGTCTAGATGTCCAGGCTAGTCCAGACCACTATTTCATCATCCTGAGGTCCTGCCCTTTACCCAAACCTCACACCTGCACCCATAGCGTCCCCTAGTGACCACACCTCTCTCCCATCACCCAGACCTACATCCCGGGCTCAGACCTACATCCGGGTCCCAGATAGTCATAGAGGCGCCGAGAAGTTTATCCCGGGGCCCAGGCCTGAAACTCAGTATCCAGGCTTGTATCAGGGGTGTAGTTCTCCATCTGTAACCCGGACCACCATTCCCAAACCAGAAGTCCAGGGGAGGTACCAGACCGCCATCCTAGGCCCAGACTTCCATGTGGGGCCCAGACCTACATCAGCGTCCCAGATCATCATGGCGGGGCCGAGAAGAATAAACCAGGGCCCAAGCCTCAAACACAGAATCCAGTATGGTATCGGGGGTGTAGTTCCCCTTCTGTACCCCAGACCACCATTCTATAATTCAAATGTCCAGGTGAGGTACCAAACCTTCCCTGGGGCACAGGATCGGCCTGGCCCGAATGAACATCCCAGAATCCAGACCTCTATCCGGGGTGGGACCTACATCTGCTTCCCTGGCCACAAACACCAAATCCTGTGTATCAGCGGACCAGACCACTATGCCATTACCATAGGTCCAGGGGAGGTACCAGAACAACCCCCGGGTTCAAGACCTCCCTACCTGGCCCGATCTGCCCTCCCAAGACCGAGACCTCCTATCGGGGCACAGACCTACAACTGGGTCCATGACCTTTATGGCAAGGACCAGAAGGCCATTCCTGGGACCCAGACTAGCATCATCTGCCTATTCCTTTTTTGGAGTCTAGATGTCCACGCTAGTCCTGACAACTATTTCATCATCCTGAGGTCCTGCCCTTTACCCAAACCTCACACCTGCACCCATAGCGCCCCCTAGTGACCACAGCTCTCTCCCATCACCCAGACCTACATCCGGGGCTCAGACCTACATCCGGGTCCCAGATGGTCATAGCGGCGCCTAGAAGGTTATCCCGGGGCCTAGGTCTCAAACTAAGTATCCAGTCTTGTATCAGGGGTGTAGTTCTCCATCCGTAACCCACACTACCATTCCATAACCCAAATGTCCAGGTAAGGTCCCAGACGGCCATCCGAGGCCCAGACCACCATGTGGGGCCCAGACCTACATCAGGGTCCCAGAGCATCATGGCGGGGCCGAGAAGAATATCCCGGGTCCCAAGCCTCAAACACAGAATCCAGTATGGTATCAGGGGTGTAGTTCCCCTTCTGTACCCTAGACCACCATTCTATAATTCAAATGTCCAGGTGAGGTACCAGACCTTCCCCCTAGGCCCAGGATCCGGCGGGCCCGAACGACCATCCCAGAATCCACACCTCTATCCGGGGCTGGGACCTACATCTCGTTCCCTATCCACAAACACCGAATCCCGTGTTTTATCAGCGGACCAGACCACTATTCCATAACCATATGTCCAGGTGAGGTATCAGACCGCCACCCGGGGTCAAGACCTCCCTACCTGCCCCGATCTGCCCTCCCAAGACCGAGACCTCCTTTCGGGGCACAGACCTACATCTGAGTCCCCGACCTTTATGGCAAGGACCAGAAGGCCATTCCTGGGACCCAGACTAGAATCATCTCCCAATTCCTTTTTTGGAGTCTAGATGTCCAGGCTAGTCCAGACCACTATTTCATCATCCTGAGGTTCTGCCCTTTACCCAAACCTCACACCTGCACCCATAGCGTCCCCTAGTGACCACACCTCTCTCCCATCACCCAGACCTACATCCCGGGCTCAGACCTACATCCGGGTCCCAGATAGTCATAGAGGCGCCGAGAAGATTATCCCGGGGCCCAGGCCTCAAACTCAGTATCCAGGCTTATATCAGGGGTGTAGTTCTCCATCTGTAACCCGGACCACCATTCCCAAACCAGAAGTCCAGGTGAGGTACCAGACCGCCATCCTAGGCCCAGACTTCCATGTGGGGCCCAGACCTACATCAGCGTCCCAGATCATCATGGCGGGGCCGAGAAGAATAAACCAGGGCCCAAGCCTCAAACACAGAATCCAGTATGGTATCGGGGGTGTAGTTCCCCTTCTGTACCCCAGACCACCATTCTATAATTCAAATGTCCAGGTGAGGTACCAAACCTTCCCTGGGGCACAGGATCGGCCTGGCCCGAATGAACATCCCAGAATCCAGACCTCTATCCGGGGTGGGACCTACATCTGGTTCCCTGGCCACAAACACCAAATCCTGTGTATCAGCGGACCAGACCACTATGCTATTACCATAGGTCCAGGGGAGGTACCAGAACACCCCCCGGGTTCAAGACCTCCCTACCTGGCCCGATCTCCCCTCCCAAGACCGAGACTTCCTATCGGGGCACAGACCTACAACTGGGTCCATGACCTTTATGGCAAGGACCAGAAGGCCATTCCTGGGACCCAGACTAGAATCATCTCCCAATTCCTTTTTTGGAGTCTAGATGTCCACGCTAGTCCTGACAACTATTTCATCATCCTGAGGTCCTGCCCTTTACCCAAACCTCACACCTGCACCCATAGCGCCCCCTAGTGGCCACAGCTCTCTCCCATCACCCAGACCTACATCCGGGGCTCAGACCTACATCCGGGTCCCAGATGGTCATAGCGGCGCCTAGAAGGTTATCCCGGGGCCTAGGTCTCAAACTAAGTATCCAGTCTTGTATCAGGGGTGTAGTTCTCCATCCGTAACCCACACTACCATTCCATAACCCAAATGTCCAGGTAAGGTCCCAGACGGCCATCCGAGGCCCAGACCACCATGTGGGGCCCAGACCTACATCCAGGTCCCAGAGCATCATGGCGGGGCCGAGAAGAATATCCCGGGTCCCAAGCCTCAAACACAGAATCCAGTATGGTATCAGGGGTGTAGTTCCCCTTCTGTACCCTAGACCACCATTCTATAATTCAAATGTCCAGGTGAGGTACCAGACCTTCCCCCTAGGCCCAGGATCCGCCGGGACCGAACGACCATCCCAGAATCCACACCTCTATCCGGGGCTGGGACCTACATCTCGTTCCCTAGCCACAAACACCGAATCCCGTGTTTTATCAGCGGACCAGACCACTATTCCATAACCATATGTCCAGGTGAGGTATCAGACCGCCACCCGGGGTCAAGACCTCCCTACCTGCCCCGATCTGCCCTCCCAAGACCGAGACCTCCTTTCGGGGCACAGACCTACATCTGAGTCCCCGACCTTTATGGCAAGGACCAGAAGGCCATTCCTGGGACCCAGACTAGAATCATCTCCCAATTCCTTTTTTGGAGTCTAGATGTCCAGGCTAGTCCAGACCACTATTTCATCATCCTGAGGTCCTGCCCTTTACCCAAACCTCACACCTGCACCCATAGCGTCCCCTAGTGACCACACCTCTCTCCCATCACCCAGACCTACATCCCGGGCTCAGACCTACATCCGGGTCCCAGATAGTCATAGAGGCGCCGAGAAGTTTATCCCGGGGCCCAGGCCTGAAACTCAGTATCCAGGCTTGTATCAGGGGTGTAGTTCTCCATCTGTAACCCGGACCACCATTCCCAAACCAGAAGTCCAGGGGAGGTACCAGACCGCCATCCTAGGCCCAGACTTCCATGTGGGGCCCAGACCTACATCAGCGTCCCAGATCATCATGGCGGGGCCGAGAAGAATAAACCAGGGCCCAAGCCTCAAACACAGAATCCAGTATGGTATCGGGGGTGTAGTTCCCCTTCTGTACCCCAGACCACCATTCTATAATTCAAATGTCCAGGTGAGGTACCAAACCTTCCCTGGGGCACAGGATCGGCCTGGCCCGAATGAACATCCCAGAATCCAGACCTCTATCCGGGGTGGGACCTACATCTGCTTCCCTGGCCACAAACACCAAATCCTGTGTATCAGCGGACCAGACCACTATGCCATTACCATAGGTCCAGGGGAGGTACCAGAACAACCCCCGGGTTCAAGACCTCCCTACCTGGCCCGATCTGCCCTCCCAAGACCGAGACCTCCTATCGGGGCACAGACCTACAACTGGGTCCATGACCTTTATGGCAAGGACCAGAAGGCCATTCCTGGGACCCAGACTAGCATCATCTGCCTATTCCTTTTTTGGAGTCTAGATGTCCACGCTAGTCCTGACAACTATTTCATCATCCTGAGGTCCTGCCCTTTACCCAAACCTCACACCTGCACCCATAGCGCCCCCTAGTGACCACAGCTCTCTCCCATCACCCAGACCTACATCCGGGGCTCAGACCTACATCCGGGTCCCAGATGGTCATAGCGGCGCCTAGAAGGTTATCCCGGGGCCTAGGTCTCAAACTAAGTATCCAGTCTTGTATCAGGGGTGTAGTTCTCCATCCGTAACCCACACTACCATTCCATAACCCAAATGTCCAGGTAAGGTCCCAGACGGCCATCCGAGGCCCAGACCACCATGTGGGGCCCAGACCTACATCAGGGTCCCAGAGCATCATGGCGGGGCCGAGAAGAATATCCCGGGTCCCAAGCCTCAAACACAGAATCCAGTATGGTATCAGGGGTGTAGTTCCCCTTCTGTACCCTAGACCACCATTCTATAATTCAAATGTCCAGGTGAGGTACCAGACCTTCCCCCTAGGCCCAGGATCCGGCGGGCCCGAACGACCATCCCAGAATCCACACCTCTATCCGGGGCTGGGACCTACATCTCGTTCCCTATCCACAAACACCGAATCCCGTGTTTTATCAGCGGACCAGACCACTATTCCATAACCATATGTCCAGGTGAGGTATCAGACCGCCACCCGGGGTCAAGACCTCCCTACCTGCCCCGATCTGCCCTCCCAAGACCGAGACCTCCTTTCGGGGCACAGACCTACATCTGAGTCCCCGACCTTTATGGCAAGGACCAGAAGGCCATTCCTGGGACCCAGACTAGAATCATCTCCCAATTCCTTTTTTGGAGTCTAGATGTCCAGGCTAGTCCAGACCACTATTTCATCATCCTGAGGTTCTGCCCTTTACCCAAACCTCACACCTGCACCCATAGCGTCCCCTAGTGACCACACCTCTCTCCCATCACCCAGACCTACATCCCGGGCTCAGACCTACATCCGGGTCCCAGATAGTCATAGAGGCGCCGAGAAGATTATCCCGGGGCCCAGGCCTCAAACTCAGTATCCAGGCTTATATCAGGGGTGTAGTTCTCCATCTGTAACCCGGACCACCATTCCCAAACCAGAAGTCCAGGTGAGGTACCAGACCGCCATCCTAGGCCCAGACTTCCATGTGGGGCCCAGACCTACATCAGCGTCCCAGATCATCATGGCGGGGCCGAGAAGAATAAACCAGGGCCCAAGCCTCAAACACAGAATCCAGTATGGTATCAGGGGTGTAGTTCCCCTTCTGTACCCCAGACCACCATTCTATAATTCAAATGTCCAGGTGAGGTACCAAACCTTCCCTGGGGCACAGGATCGGCCTGGCCCGAATGAACATCCCAGAATCCAGACCTCTATCCGGGGTGGGACCTACATCTGGTTCCCTGGCCACAAACACCAAATCCTGTGTATCAGCGGACCAGACCACTATGCTATTACCATAGGTCCAGGGGAGGTACCAGAACACCCCCCGGGTTCAAGACCTCCCTACCTGGCCCGATCTCCCCTCCCAAGACCGAGACTTCCTATCGGGGCACAGACCTACAACTGGGTCCATGACCTTTATGGCAAGGACCAGAAGGCCATTCCTGGGACCCAGACTAGCATCATCTGCCTATTCCTTTTTTGGAGTCTAGATGTCCACGCTAGTCCTGACAACTATTTCATCATCCTGAGGTCCTGCCCTTTACCCAAACCTCACACCTGCACCCATAGCGCCCCCTAGTGACCACAGCTCTCTCCCATCACCCAGACCTACATCCGGGGCTCAGACCTACATCCGGGTCCCAGATGGTCATAGCGGCGCCTAGAAGGTTATCCCGGGGCCTAGGTCTCAAACTAAGTATCCAGTCTTGTATCAGGGGTGTAGTTCTCCATCCGTAACCCACACTACCATTCCATAACCCAAATGTCCAGGTAAGGTCCCAGACGGCCATCCGAGGCCCAGACCACCATGTGGGGCCCAGACCTACATCAGAGTCCCAGAACATCATGGCGGGGCCGAGTAGAATATCCCGGGTCCCAAGCCTCAAACACAGAATCCAGTATGGTATCAGGGGTGTAGTTCCCCTTCTGTACCCTAGACCACCATTCTATAATTCAAATGTCCAGGTGAGGTACCAGACCTTCCCCCTAGGCCCAGGATCCGCCGGGCCCGAACGACCATCCCAGAATCCACACCTCTATCCGGGGCTGGGACCTACATCTCGTTCCCTAGCCACAAACACCGAATCCCGTGTTTTATCAGCGGACCAGACCACTATTCCATAACCATATGTCCAGGTGAGGTATCAGACCCCCACCCGGGGTCAAGACCTCCCTACCTGCCCCGATCTGCCCTCCCAAGACCAAGACCCCCTTTCGGGGCACAGACCTACATCTGAGTCCCCGACCTTTATGGCAAGGACCAGAAGGCCATTCCTGGGACCCAGACTAGAATCATCTCCCAATTCCTTTTTTGGAGTCTAGATGTCCAGGCTAGTCCAGACCACTATTTCATCATCCTGAGGTCCTGCCCTTTACCCAAACCTCACACCTGCACCCATAGCGCCCCCTAGTGACCACACCTCTCTCCCATCACCCAGACCTACATCCCGGGCTCAGACCTACATCCGGGTCCCAGTTAGTCATAGAGGCGACGAGAAGATTATCCCGGGTCCCAGGCCTCAAACTCAGTATCCAGGCTTGTATCAGGGGTGTAGTTCTCCATCTGTAACCCGGACCACCATTCCCAAACCAGAAGTCCAGGTGAGGTACCAGACCGCCATCCTAGGCCCAGACTTCCATGTGGGGCCCAGACCTACATCAGGGTCCCAGATCATCATGGCGGGGCCGAGAAGAATAAACCAGGGCCCAAGCCTCAAACACAGAATCCAGTATGGTATCGGGGGTGTAGTTCCCCTTCTATACCCCAGACCACCATTCTATAATTCAAATGTCCAGGTGAGGTACCAAACCTTCCCTGGGGCACAGGATCGGCCTGGCCCGAATGAACATCCCAGAATCCAGACCTCTATCCGGGGTGGGACCTACATCTGGTTCCCTGGCCACAAACACCAAATCCTGTGTATCAGCGGACCAGACCACTATGCCATTACCATAGGTCCAGGGGAGGTACCAGAACACCCCCCGGGTTCAAGACCTCCCTACCTGGCCCGATCTGCCCTCCCAAGACCGAGACCTCCTATCGGGGCACAGACCTACAACTGGGTCCATGACCTTTATGGCAAGGACCAGAAGGCCATTCCTGGGACCCAGACTAGCATCATCTGCGTATTCCTTTTTTGGAGTCTAGATGTCCACGCTAGTCCTGACAACTATTTCATCATCCTGAGGTCCTGCCCTTTACCCAAACCTCACACCTGCACCCATAGCGCCCCCTAGTGACCACAGCTCTCTCCCATCTCCCAGACCTACATCCGGGGCTCAGACCTACATCCGGGTCCCAGATGGTCATAGCGGCGCCTAGAAGTTTATCCCGGGGCCTAGGTCTCAAACTAAGTATCCAGTCTTGTATCAGGGGTGTAGTTCTCCATCCGTAACCCACACTACCATTCCATAACCCAAATGTCCGGGTAAGGTCCCAGACGGCCATCCGAGGCCCAGACCACCATGTGGGGCCCAGACCTACATCAGGGACCCAGAGCATCATGGCGGGGCCGAGAAGAATATCCCGGGTCCCAAGCCTCAAACACAGAATCCAGTATGGTATCAGGGGTGTAGTTCCCCTTCTGTACCCTAGACCACCATTCTATAATTCAAATGTCCAGGTGAGGTACCAGACCTTCCCCCTAGGCCCAGGATCCGCCGGGCCCGAACGACCATCCCAGAATCCACACCTCTATCCGGGGCTGGGACCTACATCTCGTTCCCTAGCCACAAACACCCAATCCCGTGTTTTATCAGCGGACCAGACCACTATTCCATAACCATATGTCCAGGTGAGGTATCAGACCGCCACCCGGGGTCAAGACCTCCCTACCTGCCCCGATCTGCCCTCCCAAGACCGAGACCTCCTTTCGGGGCACAGACCTACATCTGAGTCCCTGACCTTTATGGCAAGGACCAGAAGGCCATTCCTGGGACCCAGACTAGAATCATCTCCCAATTCCTTTTTTGGAGTCTAGATGTCCAGGCTAGTCCAGACCACTATTTCATCATCCTGAGGTCCTGCCCTTTACCCAAACCTCACACCTGCACCCATAGCGCCCCCTAGTGACCACACCTCTCTCCCATCACCCAGACCTACATCCCGGGCTCAGACCTACATCCGGGTCCCAGATAGTCATAGAGGCGCCGAGAAGATTATCCCGGGGCCCAGGCCTCAAACTCAGTATCCAGGCTTGTATCAGGGGTGTAGTTCTCCATCTGTAACCCGGACCACCATTCCCAAACCAGAAGTCCAGGTGAGGTACCAGACCGCCATCCTAGGCCCAGACTTCCATGTGGGGCCCAGACCTACATCAGCGTCCCAGATCATCATGGCGGGGCCGAGAAGAATAAACCAGGGCCCAAGCCTCAAACACAGAATCCAGTATGGTATCGGGGGTGTAGTTCCCCTTCTGTACCCCAGACCACCATTCTATAATTCAAATGTCCAGGTGAGGTACCAAACCATCCCTGGGGCACAGGATCGGCCTGGCCCGAATGAACATCCCAGAATCCAGACCTCTATCCGGGGTGGGACCTACATCTGGTTCCCTGGCCACAAACACCAAATCCTGTATATCAGCGGACCAGACCAGTATGCCATTACCATAGGTCCAGGGGAGGTACGAGAACACCCCCCGGGTTCAAGACCTCCCTACCTGGCCCGATCTGCCCTCCCAACACCGAGACCTCCTATCGGGGCACAGACCTACAACTGGGTCCATGACCTTTATGGCAAGGACCAGAAGGCCATTCCTGGGACCCAGACTAGCATCATCTGCCTATTCCTTTTTTGGAGTCTAGATGTCCACGCTAGTCCTGACAACTATTTCATCATCCTGAGGTCCTGCCCTTTACCCAAACCTCACACCTGCACCCATAGCGCCCCCTAGTGACCACAGCTCTCTCCCATCACCCAGACCTACATCCGGGGCTCAGACCTACATCCGGGTCCCAGATGGTCATAGCGGCGCCTAGAAGGTTATCCCGGGGCCTAGGTCTCAAACTAAGTATCCAGTCTTGTATCAGGGGTGTAGTTCTCCATCCGTAACCCACACTACCATTCCATAACCCAAAAGTCCAGGTAAGGTCCCAGACGGCCATCCGAGGCCCAGACCACCATGTGGGGCCCAGACCTACATCAGGGTCCCAGAGCATCATGGCGGGGCCGAGAAGAATATCCCGGGTCCCAAGCCTCAAACACAGAATCCAGTATGGTATCAGGGGTGTAGTTCCCCTTCTGTACCCTAGACCACCATTCTATAATTCAAATGTCCAGGTGAGGTACCAGACCTTCCCCCTAGGCCCAGGATCCGCCGGGCCCGAACGACCATCCCAGAATCCACACCTCTATCCGGGGCTGGGACCTACATCTCGTTCCCTAGCCACAAACACCCAATCCCGTGTTTTATCAGCGGACCAGACCACTATTCCATAACCATATGTCCAGGTGAGGTATCAGACCGCCACCCGGGGTCAAGACCTCCCTACCTGCCCCGATCTGCCCTCCCAAGACCGAGACCTCCTTTCGGGGCACAGACCTACATCTGAGTCCCTGACCTTTATGGCAAGGACCAGAAGGCCATTCCTGGGACCCAGACTAGAATCATCTCCCAATTCCTTTTTTGGAGTCTAGATGTCCAGGCTAGTCCAGACCACTATTTCATCATCCTGAGGTCCTGCCCTTTACCCAAACCTCACACCTGCACCCATAGCGCCCCCTAGTGACCACACCTCTCTCCCATCACCCAGACCTACATCCCGGGCTCAGACCTACATCCGGGTCCCAGATAGTCATAGAGGCGCCGAGAAGATTATCCCGGGGCCCAGGCCTCAAACTCAGTATCCAGGCTTGTATCAGGGGTGTAGTTCTCCATCTGTAACCCGGACCACCATTCCCAAACCAGAAGTCCAGGTGAGGTACCAGACCGCCATCCTAGGCCCAGACTTCCATGTGGGGCCCAGACCTACATCAGCGTCCCAGATCATCATGGCGGGGCCGAGAAGAATAAACCAGGGCCCAAGCCTCAAACACAGAATCCAGTATGGTATCGGGGGTGTAGTTCCCCTTCTGTACCCCAGACCACCATTCTATAATTCAAATGTCCAGGTGAGGTACCAAACCATCCCTGGGGCACAGGATCGGCCTGGCCCGAATGAACATCCCAGAATCCAGACCTCTATCCGGGGTGGGACCTACATCTGGTTCCCTGGCCACAAACACCAAATCCTGTATATCAGCGGACCAGACCAGTATGCCATTACCATAGGTCCAGGGGAGGTACGAGAACACCCCCCGGGTTCAAGACCTCCCTACCTGGCCCGATCTGCCCTCCCAACACCGAGACCTCCTATCGGGGCACAGACCTACAACTGGGTCCATGACCTTTATGGCAAGGACCAGAAGGCCATTCCTGGGACCCAGACTAGCATCATCTGCCTATTCCTTTTTTGGAGTCTAGATGTCCACGCTAGTCCTGACAACTATTTCATCATCCTGAGGTCCTGCCCTTTACCCAAACCTCACACCTGCACCCATAGCGCCCCCTAGTGACCACAGCTCTCTCCCATCACCCAGACCTACATCCGGGGCTCAGACCTACATCCGGGTCCCAGATGGTCATAGCGGCGCCTAGAAGGTTATCCCGGGGCCTAGGTCTCAAACTAAGTATCCAGTCTTGTATCAGGGGTGTAGTTCTCCATCCGTAACCCACACTACCATTCCATAACCCAAAAGTCCAGGTAAGGTCCCAGACGGCCATCCGAGGCCCAGACCACCATGTGGGGCCCAGACCTACATCAGGGTCCCAGAGCATCATGGCGGGGCCGAGAAGAATATCCCGGGTCCCAAGCCTCAAACACAGAATCCAGTATGGTATCAGGGGTGTAGTTCCCCTTCTGTACCCTAGACCACCATTCTATAATTCAAATGTCCAGGTGAGGTACCAGACCTTCCCCCTAGGCCCAGGATCCGCCGGGCCCGAACGACCATCCCAGAATCCACACCTCTATCCGGGGCTGGGACCTACATCTCGTTCCCTAGCCACAAACACCCAATCCCGTGTTTTATCAGCGGACCAGACCACTATTCCATAACCATATGTCCAGGTGAGGTATCAGACCGCCACCCGGGGTCAAGACCTCCCTACCTGCCCCGATCTGCCCTCCCAAGACCGAGACCTCCTTTCGGGGCACAGACCTACATCTGAGTCCCTGACCTTTATGGCAAGGACCAGAAGGCCATTCCTGGGACCCAGACTAGAATCATCTCCCAATTCCTTTTTTGGAGTCTAGATGTCCAGGCTACTCCAGACCACTATTTCATCATCCTGAGGTCCTGCCCTTTACCCAAACCTCACACCTGCACCCATAGCGCCCCCTAGTGACCACACCTCTCTCCCATCACCCAGACCTACATCCCGGGCTCAGACCTAAATCCGGGTCCCAGATAGTCATAGAGGCGCCGAGAAGATTATCCCGGGGCCCAGGCCTCAAACTCAGTATCCAGGCTTGTATCAGGGGTGAAGTTCTCCATCTGTAACCCGGACCACCATTCCCAAACCAGAAGTCCAGGTGAGGTACCAGACCGCCATCCTAGGCCCAGACTTCCATGTGGGGCCCAGACCTACATCAGCGTCCCAGATCATCATGGCGAGGCCGGGAAGAATAAACCAGGGCCCAAGCCTCAAACACAGAATCCAGTATGGTGTCGGGGGTGTAGTTCCCCTTCTGTACCCCAGACCACCATTCTATAATTCAAATGTCCAGGTGAGGTACCAAACCATCCCTGGGGCACAGGATCGGCCTGGCCCGAATGAACATCCCAGAATCCAGACCTCTATCTGGGGTGGGACCTACATCTGGTTCCCTGGCCACAAACACCAAATCCTGTGTATCAGCGGACCAGACCAGTATGCCATTACCATAGGTCCAGGGGAGGTACCAGAACACCCCCCGTGTTCAAGACCTCCCTACCTGGCCCGATCTGCCCTCCCAAGACCGAGACCTCCTATCGGGGCTCAGACCTACAACTGGGTCCATGACCTTTATGGCAAGGACCAGAAGGCCATTCCTGGGACCCAGACTAGCATCATCTGCCTATTCCTTTTTTGGAGTCTAGATGTCCACGCTAGTCCTGACAACTATTTCATCATCCTGAGGTCCTGCCCTTTACCCAAACCTCACACCTGCACCCATAGCGCCCCCTAGTGACCACAGCTCTCTCCCATCACCCAGACCTACATCCGGGGCTCAGACCTACATCCGGGTCCCAGATGGTCATAGCGGCGCCTAGAAGGTTATCCCGGGGCCTAGGTCTCAAACTAAGTATCCAGTCTTGTATCAGGGGTGTAGTTCTCCATCCGTAACCCACACTACCATTCCATAACCCAAATGTCCAGGTAAGGTCCCAGACGGCCATCCGAGGCCCAGACCACCATGTGGGGCCCAGACCTACATCAGGGTCCCAGAGCATCATGGCGGGGCCGAGAAGAATATCCCGGGTCCCAAGCCTCAAACACAGAATCCAGTATGGTATCAGGGGTGTAGTTCCCCTTCTGTACCCTAGACCACCATTCTATAATTCAAATGTCCAGGTGAGGTACCAGACCTTCCCCCTAGGCCCAGGATCCGCCGGGCCCGAACGACCATCCCAGAATCCACACCTCTATCCGGGGCTGGGACCTACATCTCGTTCCCTAGCCACAAACACCGAATCCCGTGTTTTATCAGCGGACCAGACCACTATTCCATAACCATATGTCCAGGTTAGGTATCAGACCGCCACCCGGGGTCAAGACCTCCCTACCTGCCCCGATCTGCCCTCCCAAGACCGAGACCTCCTTTCGGGGCACAGACCTACATCTGAGTCCCCGACCTTTATGGCAAGGACCAGAAGGCCATTCCTGGGACCCAGACTAGAATCATCTCCCAATTCCTTTTTTGGAGTCTAGATGTCCAGGCTAGTCCACACCACTATTTCATCATCCTGAGGTCCTGCCCTTTACCCAAACCTCTCACCTGCACCCATAGCGCCCCCTAGTGACCACACCTCTCTCCCATCACCCAGACCTACATCCCGGGCTCAGACCTACATCCGGGTCCCAGATAGTCATAGAGGCGCCGAGAAGATTATCCCGGGGCCCAGGCCTCAAACTCAGTATCCACGCTTGTATCAGGGGTGTAGTTCTCCATCTGTAACCCGGACCACCATTCCCAAACCAGAAGTCCAGGTGAGGTACCAGACCGCCATCCTAGGCCCAGACTTCCATGTGGGGCCCAGACCTACATCAGCGTCCCAGATCATCATGGCGGGGGGGAGAAGTATAAACCAGGGCCCAAGCCTCAAACACAGAATCCAGTATGGTATCGGGGGTGTAGTTCCCCTTCTGTACCCCAGACCACCATTCTATAATTCAAATGTCCAGGTGAGGTACCAAACCATCCCTGGGGCACAGGATTGCCCTGGCCCGAATGAACATCCCAGAATCCAGACCTCTATCCGGGGTGGGACCTACATCTGGTTCCCTGGCCACAAACACCAAATCCTGTGTATCAGCGGACCAGACCACTATGCCATTACCATAGATCCAGGGGAGGTACCAGAACACCCCCCGGGTTCAAGACATCCCTACCTGGCCCGATCTGCCCTCCCAAGACCGAGACCTCCTATCGGGGCACAGACCTACAACTGGGTCCATGACCTTTATGGCAAGGACCAGAAGGCCATTCCTGGGACCCAGACTAGCATCATCTGCCTATTCCTTTTTTGGAGTCTAGATGTCCACACTAGTCCTGACAACTATTTCATCATCCTGAGGTCCTGCCCTTTACCCAAACCTCACACCTGCACCCATAGCGCCCCCTAGTGACCACAGCTCTCTCCCATCACCCAGACCTACATCCGGGGCTCAGACCTACATCCGGGTCCCAGATGGTCATAGCGGCGCCTAGAAGGTTATCCCGGGGCCTAGGTCTCAAACTAAGTATCCAGTCTTGTATCAGGGGTGTAGTTCTCCATCCGTAACCCACACTACCATTCCATAACCCAAATGTCCAGGTAAGGTCCCAGACGGCCATCCGAGGCCCAGACCACCATGTGGGGCCGAGACCTACATCAGGGTCCCAGAGCATCATGGCGGGGCCGAGAAGAATATCCCGGGTCCCAAGCCTCAAACACAGAATCCAGTATGGTATCAGGGGTGTAGTTACCCTTCTGTACCCTAGACCACCATTCTATAATTCAAATGTCCAGGTGAGGTACCAGACCTTCCCCCTAGGCCCAGAATCCGCCGGGCCCGAACGACCATCCCAGAATCCATACCTCTATCCGGGGCTGGGACCTACATCTCGTTCCCTAGCCACAAACACCAAATCCCGTGTTTTATCAGCGGACCAGACCACTATTCCATAACCATATGTCCAGGTGAGGTATCAGACCGCCACCCGGGGTCAAGACCTCCCTACCTGCCCCGATCTGCCCTCCCAAGACCGAGACCTCCTTTCGGGGTACAGACCTACATCTGAGTCCCCGACCTTTATGACAAGGACCAGAAGGCCATTCCTGGGACCCAGACTAGAATCATCTCCCAATTCCTTTTTTGGAGTCTAGATGTCCAGGCTACTCCAGACCACTATTTCATCATCCTGAAGTCCTGCCCTTTACCCAAACCTCACACCTGCACCCATAGCGCCCCCTAGTGACCACACCTCTCTCCCATCACCCAGACCTACATCCCGGGCTCAGATCTACATCCGGGTCCCAGATAGTCATAGAGGCGCCGAGAAGATTATCCCGGGGCCCAGGCCTCAAACTCAGTATCCAGGCTTGTATCAGGGGTGTAGTTCTCCATCTGTAACCCGGACCACCATTCCCAAACCACAAGTCCAGGTGAGGTACCAGACCGCCATCCTAGGCCAGACTTCCATGTGGGGCCCAGACCTACATCAGCGTCCCAGATCATCATGGCGGGGCCGAGAAGAATAAACCAGGGCCCAAGCCTCAAACACAGAATCCAGTATGGTATCGGGGGTGTAGTTCCCCTTCTGTACCCCAGACCACCATTCTATAATTCAAATGTCCAGGTGAGGTACCAAACCATCCCTGGGGCACAGGATCGGCCTGGCCCGAATGAACATCCCAGAATCCAGACCTCTATCCGGGGTGGGACCTACATCTGGTTCCCTGGCCACAAACACCAAATCCTGTGTATCAGCGGACCAGACCACTATGCCATTACCATAGGTCCAGGGGAGGTACCAGAACACCCCCCGGGTTCAAGACCTCCCTACCTGGCCCGAACTGCCCTCCCAAGACCGAGACCTCCTATCGGGGCTCAGACCTACAACTGGGTACATGACCTTTATGGCAAGGACCAGAAGGCCATTCCTGGGACCCAGACTAGCATCATCTGCCTATTCCTTTTTTGGAGTCTAGATGTCCACGCTAGTCCTGACAACTATTTCATCATCCTGAGGTCCTGCCCTTTACCCAAACCTCACACCTTCACCCATAGCGCCCCCTAGTGACCACACCTCTCTCCCATCACCCAGACCTACATCCGGGGCTCAGACCTACATCCGGGTCCCAGATGGTCATAGCGGCGCCTAGAAGGTTATCCTGGGGCCTAGGTCTCAAACTAAGTATCCAGTCTTGTATCAGGGGTGTAGTTCTCCATCCGTAACCCACACTACCATTCCATAACCCAAATGTCCAGGTAAGGTCCCAGACGGCCATCCGAGGCCCAGACCACCATGTGGGGCCCAGACCTACATCAGGGTCCCAGAGCATCATGGCGGGGCCGAGAAGAATATCCCGGGTCCCAAGCCTCAAACACAGAATCCAGTATGGTATCAGGGGTGTAGTTCCCCTTCTGTACCCTAGACCATCATTCTATATTTCAAATGTCCAGGTGAGGTACCAGACCTTCCCCCTAGGCCCAGGATCCGCCGTGCCCGAACGACCATCCCAGAATCCACACCTCTATCCGGGGCTGGGACCTACATCTCGTTCCCTAGCCACAAACACCGAATCCCGTGTTTTATCAGCGGACCAGACCACTATTCCATAACCATATGTCCAGGTGAGGTATCAGACCGCCACCCGGGGTCAAGACCTCCCTACCTGGCCCGATCTGCCCTCCCAAGACCGAGACCTCCTTTCGGGGCAGAGACCTACATCTGAGTCCCCGACCTTTATGGCAAGGAGCAGAAGGCCATTCCTGGGACCCAGACTAGAATCATCTCCCAATTCCTTTTTTGGAGTCTAGATGTCCAGGCTAGTCCAGACCACTATTTCATCATCCTGAGGTCCTGCCCTTTACCCAAACATCACACCTGCACCCATAGCGCCCCCTAGTGACCACACCTCTCTCCCATCACCCAGACCTACATCCGGGGCTCAGACCTACATCCGGGTCCCAGATAGTCATAGAGGCGCCGAGAAGATTATCCCGGGGCCCAGGCCTCAAACTCAGTATCCAGGCTTGTATCAGGGGTGTAGTTCTCCATCTGTAACCCGGACCACCATTCCCAAACCAGAAGTCCAGGTGAGGTACCAGACCGCCATCCTAGGCCCAGACTTCCATGTGGGGCCCAGACCTACATCAGGGACCCAGATCATCATGGCGGGGCCGAGAAGAATAAACCAGGGCCCAAGCCTCAAACACAGAATCCAGTATGGTATCGGGGGTGTAGTTCCCCTTCTGTACCCCAGACCACCATTCTATAACTCAAATGTCCAGGTGAGGTACCAAACCATCCCTGGGGCACAGGATTGGCCTGGCCCGAATGAACATCCCAGAATCCAGACCTCTATCCGGGGTGGGACCTACATCTGATTCCCTGGCCACAAACACCAAATCCTGTGTATCAGCGGACCAGAGCACTATGCCATTACCATAGGTCCAGGGGAGGTACCAGAACACCCCCCGGGTTCAAGACCTCCCTACCTGGCCCGATCTGCCCTCCCAAGACCGAGACCTCCTATCGGGGCACAGACCTACAACTGGGTCCATGACCTTTATGGCAAGGACCAGAAGGCCATTCCTGGGACCCAGACTAGCATCATCTGCCTATTCCTTTTTTGGAGTCTAGATGTCCACGCTAGTCCTGCAACTATTTCATCATCCTGAGGTCCTGCCCTTTACCCAAACCTCACACCTGCACCCATAGCCCCCCCTAGTGACCATAGCTCTCTCCCATCACCCAGACCTACATCCTGGGCTCAGACCTACATCCGGGTCCCAGATGGTCATAGCGGCGCCTAGAAGGTTATCCCGGGGCCTAGGTCTCAAACTAAGTATCCAGTCTTGTATCAGGGGTGTAGTTCTCCATCCGTAACCCACACTACCATTCCATAACCCAAATGTCCAGGTAAGGTCCCAGACGGCCATCCGAGGCCCAGACCACCATGTGGGGCCCAGACCTACATCAGGGTCCCAGAGCATCATGGCGGGGCCGAGAAGAATATCCCGGGTCCCAAGCCTCAAACACAGAATCCAGTATGGTATCAGGGGTGTAGTTCCCCTTCTGTACCCTAGACCACCATTCTATAATTCAAATGTCCAGGTGAGGTACCAGACCTTCCCCCTAGGCCCAGGATCCGCCAGGCCCGAACGACCATCCCAGAATCCACACCTCTATCCGGGGCTGGGACCTACATCTCGTTCCCTAGCCACAAACACCGAATCCCGTGTTTTATCAGCGGACCAGACCACTATTCCATAACCATATGTCCAGGTGAGGTATCAGACCGCCACCCGGGGTCAAGACCTCCCTACCTGCCCCGATCTGCCCTCCCAAGACCGAGACCTCCTTTCGGGGCACAGACCTACATCTGAGTCCCTGACCTTTATGGCAAGGACCAGAAGGCCATTCCTGGGACCCAGACTAGAATCATCTCCCAATTCCTTTTTTGGAGTCTAGATGTCCAGGCTAGTCCAGACCACTATTTCATCATCCTGAGGTCCTGCCCTTTACCCAAACCTCACACCTGCACCCATAGCGCCCCCTAGTGACCACACCTCTCTCCCATCACCCAGACCTACATCCCGGGCTCAGACCTACATCCGGGTCCCAGATAGTCATAGAGGCGCCGAGAAGATTATCTCGGGCCCAGGCCTCAAACTCAGTATCCAGGCTTGTATCAGGGGTGTAGTTCTCCATCTGTAACCCGGACCACCATTCCCAAACCAGAAGTCCAGGTGAGGTACCAGACCGCCATCATAGGCCCAGACTTCCATGTGGGGCCCAGACCTACATCAGGGGCCCAGATCATCATGGCAGGGCCGAGAAGAATAAACCATGGCCCAAGCCTCAAACACAGAATCCAGTATGGTATCGGGGGTGTAGTTCCCCTTCTGTACCCCAGACCACCATTCTATAATTCAAATGTCCAGGTGAGGTACCAAACCATCCCTGGGGCACAGGATCGGCCTGGCCCGAATGAACATCCCAGAATCCAGACCTCTATCCGGGGTGGGACCTACATCTGGTTCCCTGGCCACAAACACCAAATCCTGTGTATCAGCGGACCAGACCACTATGCCATTACCATAGGTCCAGGGGAGGTACCAGAACACCCCCCGGGTTCAAGACCTCCCTACCTGGCCCGATCTGCCCTCCCAAGACCGAGACCTCCTATCGGGGCACAGACCTACAACTGGGTCCATGACCTTTATGGCAAGGACCAGAAGGCCATTCCTGGGACCCAGACTAGCATCATCTGCCTATTCCTTTTTTGGAGTCTAGATGTCCACGCTAGTCCTGCAACTATTTCATCATCCTGAGGTCCTGCCCTTTACCCAAACCTCACACCTGCACCCATAGCCCCCCCTAGTGACCATAGCTCTCTCCCATCACCCAGACCTACATCCTGGGCTCAGACCTACATCCGGGTCCCAGATGGTCATAGCGGCGCCTAGAAGGTTATCCCGGGGCCTAGGTCTCAAACTAAGTATCCAGTCTTGTATCAGGGGTGTAGTTCTCCATCCGTAACCCACAGTACCATTCCATAACCCAAATGTCCAGGTAAGGTCCCAGACGGCCATCCGAGGCCCAGACCACCATGTGGGGCCCAGACCTACATCAGGGTCCCAGAGCATCATGGCGGGGCCGAGAAGAATATCCCGGGTCCCAAGCCTCAAACACAGAATCCAGTATGGTATCAGGGGTGTAGTTCCCGTTCTGTACCCTAGACCACCATTCTATAATTCAAATGTCCAGGTGAGGTACCAGACCTTCCCCCTAGGCCCAGGATCCGCCAGGCCCGAACGACCATCCCAGAATCCACACCTCTATCCGGGGCTGGGACCTACATCTCGTTCCCTAGCCACAAACACCGAATCCCGTGTTTTATCAGCGGACCAGACCACTATTCCATAACCATATGTCCAGGTGAGGTATCAGACCGCCACCCGGGGTCAAGACCTCCCTACCTGCCCCGATCTGCCCTCCCAAGACCGAGACCTCCTTTCGGGGCACAGACCTACATCTGAGTCCCTGACCTTTATGGCAAGGACCAGAAGGCCATTCCTGGGACCCAGACTAGAATCATCTCCCAATTCCTTTTTTGGAGTCTAGATGTCCAGGCTAGTCCAGACCACTATTTCATCATCCTGAGGTCCTGCCCTTTACCCAAACCTCACACCTGCACCCATAGCGCCCCCTAGTGACCACACCTCTCTCCCATCACCCAGACCTACATCCCGGGCTCAGACCTACATCCGGGTCCCAGATAGTCATAGAGGCGCCGAGAAGATTATCTCGGGCCCAGGCCTCAAACTCAGTATCCAGGCTTGTATCAGGGGTGTATTTCTCCATCTGTAACCCGGACCACCATTCCCAAACCAGAAGTCCAGGTGAGGTACCAGACCGCCATCATAGGCCCAGACTTCCATGTGGGGCCCAGACCTACATCAGGGGCCCAGATCATCATGGCAGGGCCGAGAAGAATAAACCAGGGCCCAAGCCTCAAACACAGAATCCAGTATGGTATCGGGGGTGTAGTTCCCCTTCTGTACCCCAGACCACCATTCTATAATTCAAATGTCCAGGTGAGGTACCAAACCATCCCTGGGGCACAGGATTGGCCTGGCCCGAATGAACATCCCAGAATCCAGACCTCTATCCGGGGTGGGACCTACATCTGGTTCCCTGGCCACAAACACCAAATCCTGTGTATCAGCGGACCAGACCACTATGCCATTACCATAGGTCCAGGGGAGGTACCAGAACACCCACCGGGTTCAAGACCTCCCTACCTGGCCCGATCTGCCCTCCCAAGACCGAGACCTCCTATCGGGGCACAGACCTACAAGTGGGTCCATGGCCTTTATGGCAAGGACCAGAAGGCCATTCCTGGGACCCAGACTAGCATCATCTGCCTATTCCTTTTTTGGAGTCTAGATGTCCATGCTAGTCCTGACAACTATTTCATCATCCTGAGGTCCTGCCCTTTACCCAAACCTCACACCTGCACCCATAGCGCCCCCTAGTGACCACAGCTCTCTCCCATCACCCAGACCTACATCCGGGGCTCAGACCTACATCCGGGTCCCAGATGGTCATAGGGGCGCCTAGAAGGTTATCCCGGGGCCTAGGTCTCAAACTAAGTATCCACTCTTGTATCGGGGGTGTAGTTCTCCATCCGTAACCCACACTACCATTCCATAACCCGAATGTCCAGGTAAGGTCCCAGACGGCCATCCGAGGCCCAGACCACCATGTGGAGCCCAGACCTACATCAGGGTCCCAGATCATCATGGCGGGGACGAGAAGAATATCCCGGGTCCCAAGCCTCAAACACAGAATCCAGTATGGTATCAGGGGTGTAGTTCCCCTTCTGTATCCTAGACCACCATTCTATAATTCAAATGTCCAGGTGAGGTACCAAACCTTCCCTGGGGCACAGGATCGGTCTGGCCTGAATGAACATCCCAGAATCCAGACCTCTATCCGGGGTGGGACCTACATCTGGTTCCCTGGCCACAAACACCAAATCCTGTGTATCAGCGGACCAGACCACTATGCCATTACCATAGGTCCAGGGGAGGTACCAGAACACCCCCCGGGTTCAAGACCTCCCTACCAGGCCCGATCTGCCCTCCCAAGACCGAGACCTCCTATCGGGGCACAGACCTACAACTGGGTCCATGACCTTTATGGCAAGGACCAGAAGGCCATTCCTGGGACCCAGACTAGCATCATCTGCCTATTCCTTTTTTGGAGTCTAGATGTCCATGCTAGTCCTGACAACTATTTCATCATCCTGAGGTCCTGCCCTTTACCCAAACCTCACACCTGCACCCATAGCGCCCCCTAGTGACCACAGCTCTCTCCCATCACCCAGACCTACATCCGGGGCTCAGACCTACATCCGGGTCCCAGATGGTCATAGGGGCGCCTAGAAGGTTATCCCGGGGCCTAGGTATCAAACTAAGTATCCAGTCTTGTATCAGGGGTGTAGTTCTCCATCCGTAACCCACACTACCATTCCATAACCCGAATGTCCAGGTAAGGTCCCAGACGGCCATCCGAGGCCCAGACCACCATGTGGGGCCCAAACCTACATCAGGGTCCCAGAGCATCATGGCGGGGCCGAGAAGAATATCCCGGGTCCCAAGCCTCAAACACAGAATCCAGTATGGTATCAGGGGTGTAGTTCCCCTTCTGTACCCTAGACCACCATTCTATAATTCAAATGTCCAGGTGAGGTACCAGACCTTCCCCATAGGCTCAGGATCCGCCGGGCCCGAACGACCATCCCAGAATTCACACCTCTATCCGGGGCTGGGACCTACATCTCGTTCCCTAGCCACAAACACCGAATCCCGTGTTTTATCAGCGGACCAGACCACTATTCCATAACCATATGTCCAGGTGAGGTATCAGACCGCCACCCGGGGTCAAGACCTCCCTACCTGCCCCGATCTGCCCTCCCAAGACCGAGACCTCCTTTCGGGGCACAGACCTACATCTGAGTCCCTGACCTTTATGGCAAGGACCTGAAGGCCATTCCTGGGACCCAGACTAGAATCATCTCCCAATTCCTTTTTTGGAGTCTAGATGTCCAGGCTAGTCCAGAACACTATTTCATCATCCTGAAGTCCTGCCCTTTACCCAAACCTCACACCTGCACCCATAGCGCCCCCTAGTGACCACACCTCTCTCCCATCACCCAGACCTACATCCCGGGCTCAGATCTACATCCGGGTCCCAGATAGTCATAGAGGCGCCGAGAAGATTATCCCGGGGCCCAGGCCTCAAACTCAGTATCCAGGCTTGTATCAGGGGTGTAGTTCTCCATCTGTAACCCGGACCACCATTCCCAAACCACAAGTCCAGGTGAGGTACCAGACCGCCATCCTAGGCCAGACTTCCATGTGGGGCCCAGACCTACATCAGCGTCCCAGATCATCATGGCGGGGCCGAGAAGAATAAACCAGGGCCCAAGCCTCAAACACAGAATCCAGTATGGTATCGGGGTGTAGTTCCCCTTCTGTACCCCAGACCACCATTCTATAATTCAAATGTCCAGGTGAGGTACCAAACCTTCCCTGGGGCACAGGATCGGCCTGGCCCGAATGAACATCCCAGAATCCAGACCTCTATCCGGGGTGGGACCTACATCTGGTTCCCTGGCCACAAACACCAAATCCTGTGTATCAGCGGACCAGACCACTATGCCATTACCATAGGTCCAGGGGAGGTACCAGAACACCCCCCGGGTTCAAGACCTCCTTACCTGGCCCGATCTGCCCTCCCAAGACGGAGACCTCCTATCGGGGCACAGACCTACAACTGGGTCCATGACCTTTATGGCAAGGACCAGAAGGCCATTCCTGGGACCCAGACTAGCATCATCTGCCTATTCCTTTTTTGGAGTCTAGATGTCCACGCTAGTCCTGACAACTATTTCATCATCCTGAGGTCCTGCCCTTTACCCAAACCTCACACCTGCACCCATAGCGCCCCCTAGTGACCACAGCTCTCTCCCATCACCCAGACCTACATCCGGGGCTCAGACCTAATCCGGGTCCCAAATGGTCATAGCGGCGCCTAGAAGGTTATCCCGGGGGCTAGGTCTCAAACTAAGTATCCAGTCTTGTATCAGGCGTGTAGTTCTCCATCCGTAATCCACACTACCATTCCATAACCCAAATGTCCAGGTAAGGTCCCAGACGGCCATCCGAGGCCCAGACCACCATGTGGGGCCCAGACCTACATCAGGGTCCCAGAGCATCATGGCGGGGCCGAGAAGAATATCCCGGGTCCCAAGCCTCAAACACAGAATCCAGTATGGTATCAGGGGTGTAGTTCCCCTTCTGTACCCTAGACCACCATTCTATAATTCAAATGTCCAGGTGAGGTACCAGACCTTCCCCCTAGGCCCAGGATCCGCCAGGCCCGAACGACTATCCCAGAATCCACACCTCTATTCGGGGCTGGGACCTACATCTCGTTCCCTAGCCACAAACACCGAATCCCGTGTTTTATCAGCGGACCAGACCACTATTCCATAACCATATGTCCAGGTGAGGTATCAGACCGCCACCCGGGGTCAAGACCTCCCTACCTGGCCCGATCTGCCCTCCCAAGACCGAGACCTCCTTTCGGGGCATAGACCTACATCTGAGTCCCTGACCTTTATGGCAAGGACCAGAAGGCCATTCCTGGGACCCAGACTAGAATCATCTCCCAATTCCTTTTTTGGAGTCTGGATGTCCAGGCTAGTCCAGACCACTATTTCATCATCCTGAGGTCCTGCCCTTTACCCAAACCTCACACCTGCACACATAGCGCCCCCTAGTGACCACACCTCTCTCCCATCACCCAGACCTACATCCAGGGCTCAGACCTACATCCGGGTCCCAGATAGTCATAGAGGCGCCGAGAAGATTATCCCGGGGCCCAGGCCTCAAACTCAGTATCCAGGCTTGTATCAGGGGTGTAGTTCTCCATCTGTAACCCGGACCACCATTCCCAAACCAGAAGTCCAGGTGAGGTACCAGACCGCCATCCTAGGCCCAGACTTCCATGTGGGGCCCAGACCTACATCAGGGTCCCAGATCATCATGGCGGGTCCGAGAAGAATAAACCAGGGCCCAAGCCTCAAACACAGAATCCAGTATGGTATCGGGGGTGTAGTTCCCCTTCTGTACCCCAGACCACCATTCTATAATTCAAATGTCCAGGTGAGGTACCAAACCTTCCCTGGGGCACAGGATCGGCCTGGCCCGAATGAACATCCCAGAATCCAGACCTCTATCCGGGGTGGGACCTGCATCTGGTTCCCTGGCCACAAACACCAAATCCTGTGTATCAGCGGACCAGAGCACTATGCCATTACCATAGGTCCAGGGGAGGTACCAGAACACCCCCCGGGTTCAAGACCTCCCTACCTGGCCCGATCTGCCCTCCCAAGACCGAGACCTCCTATCGGGGCACAGACCTACAACTGGGTCCATGACCTTTATGGCAAGGACCAGAAGGCCATTCCTGGGACCCAGACTAGCATCATCTGCCTATTCCTTTTTTGGAGTCTAGATGTCCACGCAAGTCCTGACAACTATTTCATCATCCTGAGGTCCTGCCCTTTACCCAAACCTCACACCTGCACCCATAGCGCCCCCTAGTGACCACAGCTCTCTCCCATCACCCAGACCTACATCCGGGGCTCAGACCTACATCCGGGTCCCAGATGGTCATAGCGGCGCCTAGAAGGTTATCCCGGGGCCTAGGTCTCAAACTAAGTATCCAGTCTTGTATCAGGGGTGTAGTTCTCCATCCGTAACCCACACTACCATTCCATAACCCAAATGTCCAGGTAAGGTCCCAGACGGCCATCCGAGGCCCAGATCCCCATGTGGGGCCCAGACCTACATCAGGGTCCCAGAGCATCATGGCGGGGCCGAGAAGAATATCCCGGGTCCCAAGCCTCAAACACAGAATCCAGTATGGTATCAAGGGTGTAGTTCCCCTTCTGTACCCTAGACCAAATTCTATAATTCAAATGTCCAGGTGAGGTACCAGACCTTCCCCCTAGGCCCAGGATCCGCCTGGCCCGAACGACCATCCCAGAATCCAGACCTCTATCCGGGGCTGGGACCTACATCTCGTTCCCTAGCCACAAACACCGAATCCCGTGTTTTATCAGCGGACCAGACCACTATTCCATAACCATATGTCCAGGTGAGGTATCAGACCGCCACCCGGGGTCAAGACCTCCCTACCTGCCCCGATCTGCCCTCCCAAGACCGAGACCTCCTTTCAGGGCACAGACCTACTACTGAGTCCCTGACCTTTATGGCAAGGACCAGAAGGCCATTCCTGGGACCCAGACTAGAATCATCTCCCAATTCCTTTTTTGGAGTCTAGATGTCCAGGCTAGTCCAGACCACTATTTCATCATCCTGAGGTCCTGCCCTTTACCCAAACCTCACACCTGCACCCATAGCGCCCCCTAGTGACCACACCTCTCTCCCATCACCCAGACCTACATCCCGGGCTCAGACCTACATCCGGGTCCCAGATAGTCATAGAGGCGCCGAGAAGATTATCCCGGGGCCCAGGCCTCAAACTCAGTATCCAAGCTTGTATCAGGGGTGTAGTT
Organism: Cnephaeus nilssonii; assembly: GCF_951640355.1. Classification (NCBI taxonomy): domain Eukaryota; kingdom Metazoa; phylum Chordata; class Mammalia; order Chiroptera; family Vespertilionidae; genus Cnephaeus; species Cnephaeus nilssonii. The sequence goes on from NC_137087.1 coordinate 58,381,997, forward strand.
CTCCATCTGTAACCCGGACCACCATTCCCAAACCAGAAGTCCAGGTGAGGTACCAGACCGCCATCCTAGGCCAGGACTTCCATGTGGGGCCCAGACCTACATCAGGGTCCCAGATCATCATGGCGGGGCCGAGAAGAATAAACCAGGACCCAAGCCTCAAACACAGAATCCAGTATGGTATCGGGGGTGTAGTTCCCCTTCTGTACCCCAGACCACCATTCTATAATTCAAATGTCCAGGTGAGGTACCAAACCTTCCCTGGGGCACAGGATCGCCCTGGCCCGAATGAACATCCCAGAATCCAGACCTCTATCCGGGGTGGGACCTACATCTGGTTCCCTGGCCACAAACACCAAATCCTGTGTATCAGCGGACCAGAGCACTATGCCATTACCATAGGTCCAGGGGAGGTACCAGAACACCCCCCGGGTTCAAGACCTCCCTACCTGGCCCGATCTGCCCTCCCAAGACCGAGACCTCCTATCGGGGCACAGACCTACAACTGGGTCCATGACCTTTATGGCAAGGACCAGAAGGCCATTCCTGGGACCCAGACTAGCATCATCTGCCTATTCCTTTTTTGGAGTCTAGATGTCCACGCAAGTCCTGACAACTATTTCATCATCCTGAGGTCCTGCCCTTTACCCAAACCTCACACCTGCACCCATAGCGCCCCCTAGTGACCACAGCTCTCTCCCATCACCCAGACCTACATCCGGGGCTCAGACCTACATCCGGGTCCCAGATGGTCATAGCGGCGCCTAGAAGGTTATCCCGGGGCCTAGGTCTCAAACTAAGTATCCAGTCTTGTATCAGGGGTGTAGTTCTCCATCCGTAACCCACACTACCATTCCATAACCCGAATGTCCAGGTAAGGTCCCAGGCGGCCATCCGAGGCCCAGACCACCATGTGGGGCCCAGACCTACATCAGGGTCCCAGAGCATCATGGCGGGGCCGAGAAGAATATCCCGGGTCCCAAGCCTCAAACACAGAATCCAGTATGGTATCAGGGGTGTAGTTCCCCTTCTGTACCCTAGACCACCATTCTATAATTCAAATGTCCAGGTGAGGTACCAGACCTTACCCCTAGGCCCAGGATCCGCCGGGCCCGAACGACCATCCCAGAATCCACACCTCTATCCGGGGCTGGGACCTACATCTCGTTCCCTAGCCACAAACACCGAATCCCGTGTTTTATCAGCGGACCAGACCACTATTCCATAACCATATGTCCAGGTGAGGTATCAGACCGCCACCCGGGGTCAAGACCTACCTACCTGGCCCGATCTGCCCTCCCAAGACCGAGACCTCCTTTCGGGGCAGAGACCTACATCTGAGTCCCCGACCTTTATGGCAAGGAGCAGAAGGCCATTCCTGGGACCCAGACTAGAATCATCTCCCAATTCCTTTTTTGGTGTCTAGATGTCCAGGCTAGTCCAGACCACTATTTCATCATCCTGAGGTCCTGCCCTTTACCCAAACCTCACACCTGCACCCATAGCGCCCCCTAGTGACCACACCTCTCTCCCATCACCCAGACCTACATCCCGGGCTCAGACCTACATCCGGATCCCAGATAGTCATAGAGGCTCCGAGAAGATTATCCCGGGGCCCAGGCCTCAAACTCAGTATCCAGGCTTGTATCAGGGGTGTAGTTCTCCATCTGTAACCCGGACCACCATTCCCAAACCAGAAGTCCAGGTGAGGTACCAGACCGCCATCCTAGTCCCAGACTTCCATGTGGGGCCCAGACCTACATCAGCGTCCCAGATCATCATGGCGGGGCCGAGAAGAATAAACCAGTGCCCAAGCCTCAAACACAGAATCCAGTATGGTATCGGGGGTGTAGTTCCCCTTCTGTACCCCAGACCACCATTCTATAATTCAAATGTCCAGGTGAGGTACCAAACCATCCCTGGGGCACAGGATCGGCCTGGCCCGAATGAACATCCCAGAATCCAGACCTCTATCCGGGGTGGGACCTACATCTGGTTCCCTGGCCACAAACACCAAATCCTGTGTATCAGCGGACCAGACCACTATGCCATTACCATAGATCCAGGGGAGGTACCAGAACACCCCCCGGGTTCAAGACATCCCTACCTGGCCCGATCTGCCCTCCCAAGACCGAGACCTCCTATCGGGGCACAGACCTACAACTGGGTCCATGACCTTTATGGCAAGGACCAGAAGGCCATTCCTGGGACCCAGACTAGCATCATCTGCCTATTCCTTTTTTGGAGTCTAGATGTCCACACTAGTCCTGACAACTATTTCATCATCCTGAGGTCCTGCCCTTTACCCAAACCTCACACCTGCACCCATAGCGCCCCCTAGTGACCACAGCTCTCTCCCATCACCCAGACCTACATCCGGGGCTCAGACCTACATCCGGGTCCCAGATGGTCATAGCGGCGCCTAGAAGGTTATCCCGGGGCCTAGGTCTCAAACTAAGTATCCAGTCTTGTATCAGGGGTGTAGTTCTCCATCCGTAACCCACACTACCATTCCATAACCCAAATGTCCAGGTAAGGTCCCAGACGGCCATCCGAGGCCCAGACCACCATGTGGGGCCGAGACCTACATCAGGGTCCCAGAGCATCATGGCGGGGCCGAGAAGAATATCCCGGGTCCCAAGCCTCAAACACAGAATCCAGTATGGTATCAGGGGTGTAGTTACCCTTCTGTACCCTAGACCACCATTCTATAATTCAAATGTCCAGGTGAGGTACCAGACCTTCCCCCTAGGCCCAGAATCCGCCGGGCCCGAACGACCATCCCAGAATCCATACCTCTATCCGGGGCTGGGACCTACATCTCGTTCCCTAGCCACAAACACCAAATCCCGTGTTTTATCAGCGGACCAGACCACTATTCCATAACCATATGTCCAGGTGAGGTATCAGACCGCCACCCGGGGTCAAGACCTCCCTACCTGCCCCGATCTGCCCTCCCAAGACCGAGACCTCCTTTCGGGGTACAGACCTACATCTGAGTCCCCGACCTTTATGACAAGGACCAGAAGGCCATTCCTGGGACCCAGACTAGAATCATCTCCCAATTCCTTTTTTGGAGTCTAGATGTCCAGGCTACTCCAGACCACTATTTCATCATCCTGAAGTCCTGCCCTTTACCCAAACCTCACACCTGCACCCATAGCGCCCCCTAGTGACCACACCTCTCTCCCATCACCCAGACCTACATCCCGGGCTCAGATCTACATCCGGGTCCCAGATAGTCATAGAGGCGCCGAGAAGATTATCCCGGGGCCCAGGCCTCAAACTCAGTATCCAGGCTTGTATCAGGGGTGTAGTTCTCCATCTGTAACCCGGACCACCATTCCCAAACCACAAGTCCAGGTGAGGTACCAGACCGCCATCCTAGGCCAGACTTCCATGTGGGGCCCAGACCTACATCAGCGTCCCAGATCATCATGGCGGGGCCGAGAAGAATAAACCAGGGCCCAAGCCTCAAACACAGAATCCAGTATGGTATCGGGGGTGTAGTTCCCCTTCTGTACCCCAGACCACCATTCTATAATTCAAATGTCCAGGTGAGGTACCAAACCATCCCTGGGGCACAGGATCGGCCTGGCCCGAATGAACATCCCAGAATCCAGACCTCTATCCGGGGTGGGACCTACATCTGGTTCCCTGGCCACAAACACCAAATCCTGTGTATCAGCGGACCAGACCAGTATGGCATTACCATAGGTCCAGGGGAGGTACCAGAACACCCCCCGGGTTCAAGACCTCCCTACCTGGCCCGAACTGCCCTCCCAAGACCGAGACCTCCTATCGGGGCTCAGACCTACAACTGGGTACATGACCTTTATGGCAAGGACCAGAAGGCCATTCCTGGGACCCAGACTAGCATCATCTGCCTATTCCTTTTTTGGAGTCTAGATGTCCACGCTAGTCCTGACAACTATTTCATCATCCTGAGGTCCTGCCCTTTACCCAAACCTCACACCTTCACCCATAGCGCCCCCTAGTGACCACACCTCTCTCCCATCACCCAGACCTACATCCGGGGCTCAGACCTACATCCGGGTCCCAGATGGTCATAGCGGCGCCTAGAAGGTTATCCTGGGGCCTAGGTCTCAAACTAAGTATCCAGTCTTGTATCAGGGGTGTAGTTCTCCATCCGTAACCCACACTACCATTCCATAACCCAAATGTCCAGGTAAGGTCCCAGACGGCCATCCGAGGCCCAGACCACCATGTGGGGCCCAGACCTACATCAGGGTCCCAGAGCATCATGGCGGGGCCGAGAAGAATATCCCGGGTCCCAAGCCTCAAACACAGAATCCAGTATGGTATCAGGGGTGTAGTTCCCCTTCTGTACCCTAGACCATCATTCTATATTTCAAATGTCCAGGTGAGGTACCAGACCTTCCCCCTAGGCCCAGGATCCGCCGTGCCCGAACGACCATCCCAGAATCCACACCTCTATCCGGGGCTGGGACCTACATCTCGTTCCCTAGCCACAAACACCGAATCCCGTGTTTTATCAGCGGACCAGACCACTATTCCATAACCATATGTCCAGGTGAGGTATCAGACCGCCACCCGGGGTCAAGACCTCCCTACCTGGCCCGATCTGCCCTCCCAAGACCGAGACCTCCTTTCGGGGCAGAGACCTACATCTGAGTCCCCGACCTTTATGGCAAGGAGCAGAAGGCCATTCCTGGGACCCAGACTAGAATCATCTCCCAATTCCTTTTTTGGAGTCTAGATGTCCAGGCTAGTCCAGACCACTATTTCATCATCCTGAGGTCCTGCCCTTTACCCAAACATCACACCTGCACCCATAGCGCCCCCTAGTGACCACACCTCTCTCCCATCACCCAGACCTACATCCGGGGCTCAGACCTACATCCGGGTCCCAGATAGTCATAGAGGCGCCGAGAAGATTATCCCGGGGCCCAGGCCTCAAACTCAGTATCCAGGCTTGTATCAGGGGTGTAGTTCTCCATCTGTAACCCGGACCACCATTCCCAAACCAGAAGTCCAGGTGAGGTACCAGACCGCCATCCTAGGCCCAGACTTCCATGTGGGGCCCAGACCTACATCAGGGACCCAGATCATCATGGCGGGGCCGAGAAGAATAAACCAGGGCCCAAGCCTCAAACACAGAATCCAGTATGGTATCGGGGGTGTAGTTCCCCTTCTGTACCCCAGACCACCATTCTATAACTCAAATGTCCAGGTGAGGTACCAAACCATCCCTGGGGCACAGGATTGGCCTGGCCCGAATGAACATCCCAGAATCCAGACCTCTATCCGGGGTGGGACCTACATCTGATTCCCTGGCCACAAACACCAAATCCTGTGTATCAGCGGACCAGAGCACTATGCCATTACCATAGGTCCAGGGGAGGTACCAGAACACCCCCCGGGTTCAAGACCTCCCTACCTGGCCCGATCTGCCCTCCCAAGACCGAGACCTCCTATCGGGGCACAGACCTACAACTGGGTCCATGACCTTTATGGCAAGGACCAGAAGGCCATTCCTGGGACCCAGACTAGCATCATCTGCCTATTCCTTTTTTGGAGTCTAGATGTCCACGCTAGTCCTGCAACTATTTCATCATCCTGAGGTCCTGCCCTTTACCCAAACCTCACACCTGCACCCATAGCCCCCCCTAGTGACCATAGCTCTCTCCCATCACCCAGACCTACATCCTGGGCTCAGACCTACATCCGGGTCCCAGATGGTCATAGCGGCGCCTAGAAGGTTATCCCGGGGCCTAGGTCTCAAACTAAGTATCCAGTCTTGTATCAGGGGTGTAGTTCTCCATCCGTAACCCACACTACCATTCCATAACCCAAATGTCCAGGTAAGGTCCCAGACGGCCATCCGAGGCCCAGACCACCATGTGGGGCCCAGACCTACATCAGGGTCCCAGAGCATCATGGCGGGGCCGAGAAGAATATCCCGGGTCCCAAGCCTCAAACACAGAATCCAGTATGGTATCGGGGGTGTAGTTCCCCTTCTGTACCCCAGACCACCATTCTATAATTCAAATGTCCAGGTGAGGTACCAAACCATCCCTGGGGCACAGGATTGGCCTGGCCCGAATGAACATCCCAGAATCCAGACCTCTATCCGGGGTGGGACCTACATCTGGTTCCCTGGCCACAAACACCAAATCCTGTGTATCAGCGGACCAGAGCACTATGCCATTACCATAGGTCCAGGGGAGGTACCAGAACACCCACCGGGTTCAAGACCTCCCTACCTGGCCCGATCTGCCCTCCCAAGACCGAGACCTCCTATCGGGGCACAGACCTACAAGTGGGTCCATGGCCTTTATGGCAAGGACCAGAAGGCCATTCCTGGGACCCAGACTAGCATCATCTGCCTATTCCTTTTTTGGAGTCTAGATGTCCATGCTAGTCCTGACAACTATTTCATCATCCTGAGGTCCTGCCCTTTACCCAAACCTCACACCTGCACCCATAGCGCCCCCTAGTGACCACAGCTCTCTCCCATCACCCAGACCTACATCCGGGGCTCAGACCTACATCCGGGTCCCAGATGGTCATAGGGGCGCCTAGAAGGTTATCCCGGGGCCTAGGTCTCAAACTAAGTATCCACTCTTGTATCGGGGGTGTAGTTCTCCATCCGTAACCCACACTACCATTCCATAACCCGAATGTCCAGGTAAGGTCCCAGACGGCCATCCGAGGCCCAGACCACCATGTGGAGCCCAGACCTACATCAGGGTCCCAGATCATCATGGCGGGGACGAGAAGAATATCCCGGGTCCCAAGCCTCAAACACAGAATCCAGTATGGTATCAGGGGTGTAGTTCCCCTTCTGTATCCTAGACCACCATTCTATAATTCAAATGTCCAGGTGAGGTACCAAACCTTCCCTGGGGCACAGGATCGGTCTGGCCTGAATGAACATCCCAGAATCCAGACCTCTATCCGGGGTGGGACCTACATCTGGTTCCCTGGCCACAAACACCAAATCCTGTGTATCAGCGGACCAGACCACTATGCCATTACCATAGGTCCAGGGGAGGTACCAGAACACCCCCCGGGTTCAAGACCTCCCTACCAGGCCCGATCTGCCCTCCCAAGACCGAGACCTCCTATCGGGGCACAGACCTACAACTGGGTCCATGACCTTTATGGCAAGGACCAGAAGGCCATTCCTGGGACCCAGACTAGCATCATCTGCCTATTCCTTTTTTGGAGTCTAGATGTCCATGCTAGTCCTGACAACTATTTCATCATCCTGAGGTCCTGCCCTTTACCCAAACCTCACACCTGCACCCATAGCGCCCCCTAGTGACCACAGCTCTCTCCCATCACCCAGACCTACATCCGGGGCTCAGACCTACATCCGGGTCCCAGATGGTCATAGGGGCGCCTAGAAGGTTATCCCGGGGCCTAGGTCTCAAACTAAGTATCCAGTCTTGTATCAGGGGTGTAGTTCTCCATCCGTAACCCACACTACCATTCCATAACCCGAATGTCCAGGTAAGGTCCCAGACGGCCATCCGAGGCCCAGACCACCATGTGGGGCCCAAACCTACATCAGGGTCCCAGAGCATCATGGCGGGGCCGAGAAGAATATCCCGGGTCCCAAGCCTCAAACACAGAATCCAGTATGGTATCAGGGGTGTAGTTCCCCTTCTGTACCCTAGACCACCATTCTATAATTCAAATGTCCAGGTGAGGTACCAGACCTTCCCCATAGGCTCAGGATCCGCCGGGCCCGAACGACCATCCCAGAATTCACACCTCTATCCGGGGCTGGGACCTACATCTCGTTCCCTAGCCACAAACACCGAATCCCGTGTTTTATCAGCGGACCAGACCACTATTCCATAACCATATGTCCAGGTGAGGTATCAGACCGCCACCCGGGGTCAAGACCTCCCTACCTGCCCCGATCTGCCCTCCCAAGACCGAGACCTCCTTTCGGGGCACAGACCTACATCTGAGTCCCTGACCTTTATGGCAAGGACCAGAAGGCCATTCCTGGGACCCAGACTAGAATCATCTCCCAATTCCTTTTTTGGAGTCTAGATGTCCAGGCTAGTCCAGAACACTATTTCATCATCCTGAAGTCCTGCCCTTTACCCAAACCTCACACCTGCACCCATAGCGCCCCCTAGTGACCACACCTCTCTCCCATCACCCAGACCTACATCCCGGGCTCAGATCTACATCCGGGTCCCAGATAGTCATAGAGGCGCCGAGAAGATTATCCCGGGGCCCAGGCCTCAAACTCAGTATCCAGGCTTGTATCAGGGGTGTAGTTCTCCATCTGTAACCCGGACCACCATTCCCAAACCACAAGTCCAGGTGAGGTACCAGACCGCCATCCTAGGCCAGACTTCCATGTGGGGCCCAGACCTACATCAGCGTCCCAGATCATCATGGCGGGGCCGAGAAGAATAAACCAGGGCCCAAGCCTCAAACACAGAATCCAGTATGGTATCGGGGGTGTAGTTCCCCTTCTGTACCCCAGACCACCATTCTATAATTCAAATGTCCAGGTGAGGTACCAAACCTTCCCTGGGGCACAGGATCGGCCTGGCCCGAATGAACATCCCAGAATCCAGACCTCTATCCGGGGTGGGACCTACATCTGGTTCCCTGGCCACAAACACCAAATCCTGTGTATCAGCGGACCAGACCACTATGCCATTACCATAGGTCCAGGGGAGGTACCAGAACACCCCCCGGGTTCAAGACCTCCTTACCTGGCCCGATCTGCCCTCCCAAGACGGAGACCTCCTATCGGGGCACAGACCTACAACTGGGTCCATGACCTTTATGGCAAGGACCAGAAGGCCATTCCTGGGACCCAGACTAGCATCATCTGCCTATTCCTTTTTTGGAGTCTAGATGTCCACGCTAGTCCTGACAACTATTTCATCATCCTGAGGTCCTGCCCTTTACCCAAACCTCACACCTGCACCCATAGCGCCCCCTAGTGACCACAGCTCTCTCCCATCACCCAGACCTACATCCGGGGCTCAGACCTAATCCGGGTCCCAAATGGTCATAGCGGCGCCTAGAAGGTTATCCCGGGGGCTAGGTCTCAAACTAAGTATCCAGTCTTGTATCAGGGGTGTAGTTCTCCATCCGTAATCCACACTACCATTCCATAACCCAAATGTCCAGGTAAGGTCCCAGACGGCCATCCGAGGCCCAGACCACCATGTGGGGCCCAGACCTACATCAGGGTCCCAGAGCATCATGGCGGGGCCGAGAAGAATATCCCGGGTCCCAAGCCTCAAACACAGAATCCAGTATGGTATCAGGGGTGTAGTTCCCCTTCTGTACCCTAGACCACCATTCTATAATTCAAATGTCCAGGTGAGGTACCAGACCTTCCCCCTAGGCCCAGGATCCGCCAGGCCCGAACGACTATCCCAGAATCCACACCTCTATTCGGGGCTGGGACCTACATCTCGTTCCCTAGCCACAAACACCGAATCCCGTGTTTTATCAGCGGACCAGACCACTATTCCATAACCATATGTCCAGGTGAGGTATCAGACCGCCACCCGGGGTCAAGACCTCCCTACCTGGCCCGATCTGCCCTCCCAAGACCGAGACCTCCTTTCGGGGCATAGACCTACATCTGAGTCCCTGACCTTTATGGCAAGGACCAGAAGGCCATTCCTGGGACCCAGACTAGAATCATCTCCCAATTCCTTTTTTGGAGTCTGGATGTCCAGGCTAGTCCAGACCACTATTTCATCATCCTGAGGTCCTGCCCTTTACCCAAACCTCACACCTGCACACATAGCGCCCCCTAGTGACCACACCTCTCTCCCATCACCCAGACCTACATCCAGGGCTCAGACCTACATCCGGGTCCCAGATAGTCATAGAGGCGCCGAGAAGATTATCCCGGGGCCCAGGCCTCAAACTCAGTATCCAGGCTTGTATCAGGGGTGTAGTTCTCCATCTGTAACCCGGACCACCATTCCCAAACCAGAAGTCCAGGTGAGGTACCAGACCGCCATCCTAGGCCCAGACTTCCATGTGGGGCCCAGACCTACATCAGGGTCCCAGATCATCATGGCGGGTCCGAGAAGAATAAACCAGGGCCCAAGCCTCAAACACAGAATCCAGTATGGTATCGGGGGTGTAGTTCCCCTTCTGTACCCCAGACCACCATTCTATAATTCAAATGTCCAGGTGAGGTACCAAACCTTCCCTGGGGCACAGGATCGGCCTGGCCCGAATGAACATCCCAGAATCCAGACCTCTATCCGGGGTGGGACCTACATCTGGTTCCCTGGCCACAAACACCAAATCCTGTGTATCAGCGGACCAGAGCACTATGCCATTACCATAGGTCCAGGGGAGGTACCAGAACACCCCCCGGGTTCAAGACCTCCCTACCTGGCCCGATCTGCCCTCCCAAGACCGAGACCTCCTATCGGGGCACAGACCTACAACTGGGTCCATGACCTTTATGGCAAGGACCAGAAGGCCATTCCTGGGACCCAGACTAGCATCATCTGCCTATTCCTTTTTTGGAGTCTAGATGTCCACGCAAGTCCTGACAACTATTTCATCATCCTGAGGTCCTGCCCTTTACCCAAACCTCACACCTGCACCCATAGCGCCCCCTAGTGACCACAGCTCTCTCCCATCACCCAGACCTACATCCGGGGCTCAGACCTACATCCGGGTCCCAGATGGTCATAGCGGCGCCTAGAAGGTTATCCCGGGGCCTAGGTCTCAAACTAAGTATCCAGTCTTGTATCAGGGGTGTAGTTCTCCATCCGTAACCCACACTACCATTCCATAACCCGAATGTCCAGGTAAGGTCCCAGGCGGCCATCCGAGGCCCAGACCACCATGTGGGGCCCAGACCTACATCAGGGTCCCAGAGCATCATGGCGGGGCCGAGAAGAATATCCCGGGTCCCAAGCCTCAAACACAGAATCCAGTATGGTATCAGGGGTGTAGTTCCCCTTCTGTACCCTAGACCACCATTCTATAATTCAAATGTCCAGGTGAGGTACCAGACCTTACCCCTAGGCCCAGGATCCGCCGGGCCCGAACGACCATCCCAGAATCCACACCTCTATCCGGGGCTGGGACCTACATCTCGTTCCCTAGCCACAAACACCGAATCCCGTGTTTTATCAGCGGACCAGACCACTATTCCATAACCATATGTCCAGGTGAGGTATCAGACCGCCACCCGGGGTCAAGACCTACCTACCTGGCCCGATCTGCCCTCCCAAGACCGAGACCTCCTTTCGGGGCAGAGACCTACATCTGAGTCCCCGACCTTTATGGCAAGGAGCAGAAGGCCATTCCTGGGACCCAGACTAGAATCATCTCCCAATTCCTTTTTTGGTGTCTAGATGTCCAGGCTAGTCCAGACCACTATTTCATCATCCTGAGGTCCTGCCCTTTACCCAAACCTCACACCTGCACCCATAGCGCCCCCTAGTGACCACACCTCTCTCCCATCACCCAGACCTACATCCCGGGCTCAGACCTACATCCGGATCCCAGATAGTCATAGAGGCTCCGAGAAGATTATCCCGGGGCCCAGGCCTCAAACTCAGTATCCAGGCTTGTATCAGGGGTGTAGTTCTCCATCTGTAACCCGGACCACCATTCCCAAACCAGAAGTCCAGGTGAGGTACCAGACCGCCATCCTAGTCCCAGACTTCCATGTGGGGCCCAGACCTACATCAGCGTCCCAGATCATCATGGCGGGGCCGAGAAGAATAAACCAGGGCCCAAGCCTCAAACACAGAATCCAGTATGGTATCGGGGGTGTAGTTCCCCTTCTGTACCCCAGACCACCATTCTATAATTCAAATGTCCAGGTGAGGTACCAAACAATCCCTGGGGCACAGGATTGGCCTGGCCCGAATGAACATGCCAGAATCCAGACCTCTATCCGGGTTGGGACCTACATCTGGTTCCCTGGCCACAAACACCAAATCCTGTGTATCAGCGGACCAGACCACTATGCCATTACCATAGGTCCAGGGGAGGTACCAGAACACCCCCCGGATTCAAGACCTCCCTACCTGGCCCGATCTGCCCTCCCAAGACCCAGACCTCCTATCGGGGCACAGACCTACAACTGGGTCCATGACCTTTATGGCAAGGACCAGAAGGCCATTCCTGGGACCCAGACTAGCATCATCTGCCTATTCCTTTTTTGGAGTCTAGATGTCCACGCTAGTCCTGACAACTATTTCATCATCCTGAGGTCCTGCCCTTTACCCAAACCTCACACCTGCACCCATAGCGCCCCCTAGTGACCACAGCTCTCTCCCATCACCCAGACCTACATCCGGGGCTCAGACCTACATCCGGGTCCCAGATGGTCATAGCGGCGCCTAGAAGGTTATCCCGGGGCCTAGGTCTCAAACTAAGTATCCAGTCTTGTATCAGGGGTGTAGTTCTCCATCCGTAACCCACACTACCATTCCATAACCCAAATGTCCAGGTAAGGTCCCAGACGACCATCCGAGGCACAGACCAACATGGGGGCCCAGACCTACATCAGGGTCCCAGAGCATCATGGCGGGGCCGAGAAGAATATCCCGGGTCCCAAGCCTCAAACACAGAATCCAGTATGGTATCAGGGTTGTAGTTCCCCTTCTGTACCCTAGACCACCATTCTATAATTCAAATGTCCAGGTGAGGTACCAGACCTTCCCCCTAGGCCCAGGATCCGCCGGGCCCGAACGACCATCCCAGAATCCACACCTCTATCCGGGGCTGGGACCTACATCTCGTTCCCTAGCCACAAACACCGAATCCCGTGTTTTATCAGCGGACCAGACCACTATTCCATAACCATATGTCCAGGTGAGGTATCAGACCGCCACCCGGGGTCAAGACCTCCCTACCTGGCCCGATCTGCCCTCCCAAGACCGAGACCTCCTTTCGGGGCAGAGACCTACATCTGAGTCCCCGACCTTTATGGCAAGGAGCAGAAGGCCATTCCTGGGACCCAGACTAGAATCATCTCCCAATTCCTTTTTTGGTGTCTAGATTTCCAGGCTAGTCCAGACCACTATTTCATCATCCTGAATTCCTGCCCTTTACCCAAACCTCACACCTGCACCCATAGCGCCCCCTAGTGACCACACCTCTCTCCCCTCACCCAGACCTACATCCCGGGCTCAGACCTACATCCGGGTCCCAGATAGTCATAGAGGCGCCGAGAAGATTATCCCGGGGCCCAGGCCTCAAACTCAGTATCCAGGCTTGTATCAGGGGTGTAGTTCTCCATCTCTAACCCGGACCACCATTCCCAAACCAGAAGTCCAGGTGAGGTACCAGACCGCCATCCTAGGCCCAGACTTCCATGTGGGGCCCAGACCTACATCAGCGTCCCAGATCATCATGGCGGGGCCGAGAAGAATAAAACAGGGCCCAAGCCTCAAACACAGAATCCAGTATGGTATCGGGGGTGTAGTTCCCCTTCTGTACCCCAGACCACCATTCTATAATTCAAATGTCCAGGTGAGGTACCAAACCTTCCCTGGGGCACAGGATCGGCCTGGCCCGAATGAACATCCCAGAATCCAGACCTCTATCCGGGGTGGGACCTACATCTGGTTCCCTGGCCACAAACACCAAATCCTGTGTATCAGCGGACCAGACCACTATGCCATTACCATAGGTCCAGGGGAGGTACCAGAACACCCCCCGGGTTCAAGACCTCCCTGCCTGGCCCGATCTGCCCTCCCAAGACCGAGACCTCCTATGGGGCACAGACCTACATTGGGTCCATGACCTTTATGGCAAGGACCAGAAGGCCATCCCTGGGACCCAGACTAGCATCATCTGCCTATTCCTTTTTTGGAGTCTAGATGTCCACGCTAGTCCTGACAACTATTTCATCATCCTGAGGTCCTGCCCTTTACCCAAACCTCACACCTGCACCCATAGCGCCCCCTAGTGACCACAGCTCTCTCCCATCACCCAGACCTACATCCGGGGCTCAGACCTACATCCGGGTCCCAGATGGTCATAGCGGCGCCTAGAAGGTTATCCCGGGGCCTAGGTCTCAAACTAAGTATCCAGTCTTGTATCAGGGGTGTAGTTCTCCATCCGTAACCCACACTACCATTCCATAACCCAAATGTCCAGGTAAGGTCCCAGACGGCCATCCGAGGCCCAGACCACCATGGGGGCCCAGACCTACATCAGGGTCTCAGAGCATTATGGCGGGGCCGAGAAGAATATCCCGGGTCCCAAGCCTCAAACATAGAATCCAGTATGGTATCAGGGGTGTAGTTCCCCTTCTGTACCCTAGACCACCATTCTATAATTCAAATGTCCAGGTGAGGTACCAGACCTTCCCCCTAGGCCCAGGATCCGCCAGGCCCGAACGACCATCCCAGAATCCACACCTCTATCCGGGGCTGGGACCTACATCTCGTTCCCTAGCCACAAACACCGAATCCCGTGTTTTATCAGCGGACCAGACCACTATTCCATAACCATATGTCCAGGTGAGGTATCAGACCGCCACCCGGGGTCAAGACCTCCCTACCTGGCCCGATCTGCCCTCCCAAGACCGAGACCTCCTTTCGGGGCAGAGACCTACATCTGAGTCCCCGACCTTTATGGCAAGGAGCAGAAGGCCATTCCTGGGACCCAGACTAGAATCATCTCCCAATTCCTTTTTTGGAGTCTAGATGTCCAGGCTAGTCCAGACCACTATTTCATCATCCTGAGGTCCTGCCCTTTACCCAAACCTCACACCTGCACCCATAGCGCCCCCTAGTGACCACACCTCTCTCCCATCACCCAGACCTACATCCCGGGCTCAGACCTACATCAGGGTCCCAGATAGTCATAGAGGCGCCGAGAAGATTATCCCGGGGTCCAGGCCTCAAACTCAGTATCCAGGCTTGTATCAAGGGTGTAGTTCTCCATCTGTAACCCGGACCACCATTCCCAAACCAAAAGTCCAGGTGAGGTACCAGACCGCCATCCTAGGCCCAGACTTCCATGTGGGGCCCAGACCTACATCAGCGTCCCAGATCATCATGGCGGGGCCGAGAAGTATAAACCAGGGCCCAAGCCTCAAACACAGAATCCAGTATGGTATCGGGGGTGTAGTTCCCCTTCTGTACCCCAGACCACCATTCTATAATTCAAATGTCCAGGTGAGGTACCAAACCTTCCCTGGGGCACAGGATCGGCCTGGTCCGAATGAACATCCCAGAATCCAGACCTCTATCCGGGGTGGGACCTACATCTGGTTCCCTGGCCACAAACACCAAATCCTGTGTATCAGCGGACCAGACCACTATGCCATTACCATAGGTCCAGGGGAGGTACCAGAACACCCCCCGGGTTCAAGACCTCCCTGCCTGGCCCGATCTGCCCTCCCAAGACGGAGACCTCCTATCGGGGCACAGACCTACAACTGGGTCCATGACCTTTATGGCAAGGACCAGAAGGCCATTCCTGGGACCCAGACTAGCATCATCTGCCTATTCCTTTTTTGGAGTCTAGATGTCCACGCTAGTCCTGACAACTATTTCATCATCCTGAGGTCCTGCCCTTTACCCAAACCTCACACCTGCACCTATAGCGCCCCCTAGTGACCACAGCTCTCTCCCATCACCCAGACCTACATCCGGGGCTCAGACCTACATCCGGGTCCCAGATGGTCATAGTGGCGCCTAGAAGGTTATCCCGGGGCCTAGGTCTCAAACTAAGTATCCAGTCTTGTATCAGGGGTGTAGTTCTCCATCCGTAACCCACACTACCATTCCATAACCCAAATGTCCAGCTAAGGTCCCAGACGGCCATCCGAGGCCCAGACCACCATGTGGGGCCCAGACCTACATCAGGGTCCCAGAGCATCATGGCGGGGCCGAGAAGAATATCCTGGGTCCCAAGCCTCAAACACAGAATCCAGTATGGTATCAGGGGTGTAGTTCCCCTTCTGTACCCTAGACCACCATTCTATAATTCAAATGTCCAGGTGAGGTACCAGAACTTCCCCCTAGGCCCAGGATCCGCCAGGCCCGAACGACCATCCCAGAATCCACACCTCTATCCGGGGCTGGGACCTACATCTTGTTCCCTAGCCACAAACACCGAATCCCGTGTTTTATCAGCGGACCAGACCACTATTCCATAACCATATGTCCAGGTGAGGTATCAGACCGCCACCCGGGGTCAAGACCTCCCTACCTGGCCCGATCTGCCCTCCCAAGACCGAGACCTCCTTTCGGGGCAGAGACCTACATCTGAGTCCCTGACCTTTATGGCAAGGAGCAGAAGGCCATTCCTGGGACCGAGATTAGAATCATCTCCCAATTCCTTTTTTGGTGTCTAGATGTCCAGGCTAGTCCAGACCACTATTTCATCATCCTGAGGTCCTGCCCTTTACCCAAACCTCACACCTGCACCCATAGCGCCCCCTAGTGACCACACCTCTCTCCCATCACCCAGACCTACATCCCGGGCTCAGACCTACATCCGGGTCCCAGATAGTCATAGAGGCGCCGAGAAGATTATCCCGGAGCCCAGGCCTCAAACACAGTATCCAGGCTTGTATCAGGGGTGTAGTTCTCCATCTGTAACCCGGACCACCATTCCCAAACCAGAAGTCCAGGTGAGGTACCAGACCGCCATCCTAGGCCCAGACTTCCATGTGGGGCCCAGACCTACATCAGCGTCCCAGATCATCATGGCGGGGCCGAGAAGAATAAACCAGGGCCCAAGCCTCAAACACAGAATCCAGTATGGTATCGGGGGTGTAGTTCCCCTTCTGTACCCCAGACCACCATTCTATAATTCAAATGTCCAGGTGAGGTACCAAACCTTCCCCGGGGCACAGGATCGGCCTGGCCCGAATGAACATCCCAGAATCCAGACCTCTATCCGGGGTGGGACCTACATCTGGTTCCCTGGCCACAAACACCAAATCCCGTGTATCAGCGGACCAGACCACTATGCCATTACCATAGGTCCAGGGGAGGTACCAGAACACCCCCCGGGTTCAAGACCTCCCTGCCTGGCCCGATCTGCCCTCCCAAGACCGAGACCTCCTATGGGGCACAGACCTACAACTGGGTCCATGACCTTTATGGCAAGGACCAGAAGGCCATTCCTGGCACCCAGACTAGCATCATCTGCCTATTCCTTTTTTGGAGTCTAGATGTCACGCTAGTCCTGACAACTATTTCATCATCCTGAGGTCCTGCCCTTTACCCAAACCTCACACCTGCACCCATAGCGCCCCCTAGTGACCACAGCTCTCTCCCATCACCCAGACCTACATCCGGGGCTCAGACCTACATCCGGGTCCCAGATGGTCATAGCGGCGCCTAGAAGGTTATCCCGGGGCCTAGGTCTCAAACTAAGTATCCAGTCTTGTATCAGGGGTGTAGTTCTCCATCCGTAACCCACACTACCATTCCATAACCCAAATGTCCAGCTAAGGTCCCAGACGGCCATCCGAGGACCAGACCACCATGGGGGCCCAGACCTACATCAGGGTCCCAGAGCATCATGGCGGGGCCGAGAAGAATATCCCGGGTCCCAAGCCTCAAACACAGAATCCAGTATGGTATCAGGGGTGTATTTCCCCTTCTGCACCCTAGACCACCATTCTATAATTCAAATGTACAGGTGAGGTACCAGACCTTCACCCTAGGCCCAGGATCCGCCAGGCCCGAACGACCATCCCAGAATCCACACCTCTATCCGGGGCTGGGACCTACATCTCGTTCCCTTGCCACAAACACCGAATCCCGTGTTTTATCAGCGGACCAGACCACTATTCCATAACCATATGTCCAGGTGAGGTATCAGACCGCCACCCGGGGTCAAGACCTCCCTACCTGGCCCGATCTGCCCTCCCAAGACCGAGACCTCCTTTCGGGGCAGAGACCTACATCTGAGTCCCCGACCTTTATGGCAAGGAGCAGAAGGCCATTCCTGGGACCCAGACTAGAATCATCTCCCAATTCCTTTTTTGGTGTCTAGATGTCCAGGCTAGTCCAGACCACTATTTCATCATCCTGAGGTCCTGCCCTTTACCCAAACCTCACACCTGCACCCATAGCGCCCCCTAGTGACCACACCTCTCTCCCATCACCCAGACCTACATCCCGGGCTCAGACCTACATCCGGGTCCCAGATAGTCATAGAGGCGCCGAGAAGATTATCCCGGGGCCCAGGCCTCAAACTCAGTATCCAGGCTTGTATCAGGGGTGTAGTTCTCCCTCTGTAACCCGGACCACCATTCCCAAACCAGAAGTCCAGGTGAGGTACCAGACCGCCATCCTAGGCCCAGACTTCCATGTGGGGCCCAGACCTACATCAGGGTCCCAGATCATCATGGCGGGTCCGAGAAGAATAAACCAGGGCCCAAGCCTCAAACACAGAATCCAGTATGGTATCGGGGGTGTAGTTCCCCTTCTGTACCCCAGACCACCATTCTATAATTCAAATGTCCAGGTGAGGTACCAAACCTTCCCTGGGGCACAGGATCGGCCTGGCCCGAATGAACATCCCAGAATCCAGACCTCTATCCGGGGTGGGACCTGCATCTGGTTCCCTGGCCACAAACACCAAATCCTGTGTATCAGCGGACCAGACCACTATGCCATTACCATAGGTCCAGGGGAGGTACCAGAACACCCCCCGGGTTCAAGACCTCCCTACCTGGCCCGATCTGCCCTCCCAAGACCGAGACCTCCTATCGGGGCACAGACCTACAACTGGGTCCATGACCTTTATGGCAAGGACCAGAAGGCCATTCCTGGGACCCAGACTAGAATCATCTGCCTATTCCTTTTTTGGAGTCTAGATGTCCATGCTAGTCCTGACAACCATTTCATCATCCTGAGGTCCTGCCCTTTACCCAAACCTCACACCTGCACCCATAGCTCCCCCTAGTGACCACAGCTCTCTCCCATCACCCAGACCTACATCCGGGGCTCAGACCTACATCCGGATCCCAGATGGTCATAGCGGCGCCTAGAAGGTTATCCCGGGGCCTAGGTCTCAAACTAAGTATCCAGTCTTGTATCAGGGGTGTAGTTCTCCATCCGTAACCCACACTACCAATCCATAACCCCAATGTCCAGGTAAGGTCCCAGACGGCCATCCGAGGCGCAGACCACCATGTGGGGCCCAGACCTACATCAGGGTCCCAGAGCATCATGGCGGGGCCGAGAAGAATATCCCGGGTCCCAAGCCTCAAACACAGAATCCAGTATGGTATCAGGGGTGTAGTTCCCCTTCTGTACCCTAGACCACCATTCTATAATTCAAATGTCCAGGTGAGGTACCAGACCTTCCCCCTAGACCCAGGATCCGCCGGGCCCGAACGACCATCCCAGAATCCAGACCTCTATCCGGGGCTGGGACCTACATCTCGTTCCCTAGCCACAAACACCGAATCCGGTGTTTTATCAGTGGACCAGACCTCTATTCCATAACCATATGTCCAGGTGAGGTATCAGACCGCCACCCGGGGTCAAGACCTCCCTACCTGCCCCGATCTGCCCTCCCAAGACCGAGACCTCCTTTCGGGGCACAGACCTACATCTGAGTCCCTGACCTTTATGGCAAGGACCAGAAGGCCATTCCTAGGACCCAGACTAGAATCATCTCCCAATTCCTTTTTTGGAGTCTAGATGTCCAGGCTAGTCCAGACCACTATTTCATCATCCTGAGGTCCTGCCCTTTACCCAAACCTCACACCTGCACCCATAGCGCCCCCTAGTGACCACACCTCTCTCCCATCACCCAGACCTACATCCCGGGCTCAGACCTACATCCGGGTCCCAGATAGTCATAGAGGCGCCGAGAAGATTATCCCGGGGCCCAGGCCTCAAACTCAGTATCCAGGCTTGTATCAGGGGTGTAGTTCTCCATCTGTAACCCGGACCACCATTCACAAACCAGAAGTCCAGGTGAGGTACCAGACCGCCATCCTTGGCCCACACTTCCATGTGGGGCACAGACCTACATCAGGGTCCCAGATCATCATGGCGGGGCCGAGAAGAATATCCCAGGGCCCAAACCTCAAACACAGAATCCAGTATGGTATCAGGGGTGTAGTTCCCCTTCTGTACCCCAGACCACCATTCTATAATTCAAATGTCCAGGTGAGGTACCAGATCTTCCCCCTGGGCCCAGGATCGGCCTGCCCCGAATGAACATCCCAGAATCCAGACCTCTATCCGGGGTGGGACCTACATCTGCTTCCCTGGCCACAAACACCAAATCCTGTGTATCAGCGGACCAGACCACTATGCCATTACCATAGGTCCAGGGGAGGTACCAGAACGCCCCCGGGTTCAAGACCTCCCTACCTGGCCCGATCTGCCCTCCCAAGACCGAGACCTCCTATTGGGGCACAGACCTACAACTGGGTCCCTGACCTTTATAGCAAGGTCCAGAAGGCCATTCCTGGGACCAAGACTAGAATCATCTGCCTATTCCTTTTTTTGGAGTCTAGATGTCCATGCTAGTCCTGCCAACTATTTCATCATCCTGTGGTCCTGCGCTTTACCCAAACCTCACACCTGCACCCATAGCGCCCCCTAGTGACCACAGCTCTCTCCCATCACCCAGACCTACATCCTGGGCTCAGACCTACATCCGGGTCCCAGATGGTCATAGCGGCGCCTAGAAGGTTATCCCGGGGCCTAGGTCTCAAACTAAGTATCCAGTCTTGTATCAGGGGTGTAGTTCTCCATCTGTAACCCACACTACCATTCCATAACCCAAATGTCCAGGTGAGGTACCAGACCACCATCCTAGGCCCAGACTTCCATGTGGGGCCCAGACCTACATCAGGGTCCCAGATCATCATGGCGGGGCCGAGAAGAATAAACCAGGGTCCAAGCCTCAAACACAGAATCCAGTATGGTATCGGGGGTGTAGTTCCCCTTCTGTACCCCAGACCACCATTCTATCATTCAAATGTCCAGGTGAGGTACCAAACCTTCCCTGGGGCACAGGATCGGCCTGGTCCGAATGAACATCCCAGAATCCAGACCTCTATCCGGGGTGGGACCTACATCTGGTTCCCTGGCCACAAACACCAAATCCTGTGTATCAGCGGACCAGACCACTATGCCATTACCATAGGTCCAGGGGAGGTACCAGAACACCCCCCGGGTTCAAGACCTCCCTGCCTGGCCCGATCTGCCCTCCCAAGACCGAGACCTCCTATCGGGGCACAGACCTACAGCTGGGTCCATGACCTTTATGGCAAGGACCAGAAGGCCATTCCTGGGACCCAGACTAGAATCATCTGCCTATTCCTTTTTTGGAGTCTAGATGTCCATGCTAGTCCTGACAACCATTTCATCATCCTGAGGTCCTGCCCTTTACCCAAACCTCACACCTGCACCCATAGCGCCCCCTAGTGACCACAGCTCTCTTCCATCAGCCAGACCTACATCCGGGGCTCAGACCTACATCCGGGTCCCAGATGGTCATAGCGGCGCCTAGAAGATTATCCCAGGGCCTAGGTCTCAAACTAAGTATCCAGTCTTGTATCAGGGGTGTAGTTCTCCATCTGTAACCCACACTACCATTCCATAACCCAAATGTCCAGCTAAGGTCCCAGACGGCCATCCGAGGCCCAGACCATCATGTGGGGCCCAGACCTACATCAGGGTCCCAGAGCATCATGGCGGGGCCGAGAAGAATATCCCGGGGCCCAAGCCTCAAACACAGAATCCAGTATGGTATCGGGGGTGTAGTTCCCCTTCTGTACCCCAGACCACCATTCTATAATTCAAATGTCCAGGTGAGGTACCAGATCGTCCCCCTGGGCCCAGGATCCGCCTGGCCCGAACGATCATCCCAGAATCCAGAAATATATCCGGGGCTGGGACCTAAATCTGGTTCCCTAGCCACAAACACCGAATCCCGTGTTTTATCAGCGGACCAGACCACTATTCCATAACCGTATGTCCAGGTGAGGTACCAGACCGCCACCCGGGGTCAAGACCTCCCTACCTGGCCCGATCTGCCATCCCAAGTCCGAGACCTCCTTTCGGTGCACAGACCTACATCTGAGTCCCTGACCTTTATGGCAAGGAGCAGAAGGCCATTCCTGGGACCCAGACTAGAATCATCTCCCAATTCCTTATTTGGAGTCTAGATGTCCATGCTAGTCCTGACCACTATTTCATCATCCTGAGGTGCTGCCCTTGACCCAAACCTCACACCTGGAACCATAGCGCCCCCTAGTGACCACACCAGTCTCCCATCACACAGACCTACATCCGGGGCTCAGACCTACATCCGGGTCCCAGATGGTCATAGAGGCGCCGAGAAGATTATCCCGGGGCCCAGGCCTCAAACTAAGTATCCAGTCTTGTATCAGGGGTGTAGTTCTCCATCTGTAACCCACACTACCATTCCATAACCCAAATGTCCAGGTATGGTCCCAGACGGCCATCCGAGGCCCAGACCACCATGTGGGGCCCAGACCTACATCAGGGTCCCAGAGCATCATGGCGGGACAGAGAAGAATATCCCGGGGCCCAAGCCTCAAACACAGAATCCAGTATGGTATCAGGGGTGTAGTTCCCCTCCTGTACCCCAGACCACCATTCTACAATTCAAATGTCCAGGTGAGGTACCAAATCTTCCCCCGGGGCCCAGGATCCGCCTGGCCCGAATGAACATCCCAGAATCCAGACCTCTATCCGGGGTGGGACCTACATCTGGTTCCCTGGCCACAAACACCAAATCCTGTATATCAGCGGACCAGACCACTATGCCATTACCATAGGTCCAGGGGAGGTACCAGAACGCTCCCCGGGTTCAAGACCTCCCTACCTGACCAGATCTGCCCTCCCAAGACCGAGACCTCCTATGGGGCACAGACCTACATCTGAGTCCCTGACCTTTATGGCAAGGACCAGAAGGCCATTCCTGGGACCCAGACTAGAATCATCTGCCTATTCCTTTTTTGGAGTCTAGATGTCCAGGCTAGTCCAGTCCACTATCTCATCATCCTGAGGTCCTGCCCTTTACCCAAACCTCACACCTGCACCCACAGCGCCCCATTGCGACCACACCTCTCTCCCATCACCCAGACCTACATCGGGGGCTCAGACATACATATGGGTCCCAGATGGTCATAGCAGAGCCTAGAAGAATATCCCGGGGCCTAGGTCTCAAACTAAGTATCCAGTCTTGTATCAGGGGTGTAGTTCTCCATCTGTAACCCACACTACCATTCCATAACCCAAATGTCCAGGTAAGGTCCCAGACGGCCATCCGAGGCCCAGACCACCATGTTGGGCCCAGACCTACATCAGGGTCCCAGAGCATCAAGGCGGGGCCGAGAAAAATATCCCGGGACCAAGCCTCAAACACAGGATCGAGTGTGGTATCAGGGGTGTAGTTCCCCTTCTGTACCCCAGACCACCATTCTATAATTCAAATGTCCAGGTGAGGTACCAGATATTCCCCCTGGGCCCAGGATCTGCCTGGCCTGAACGAACATGCCAGAATCCAAACCTCTATCCGGGGCTGGGACCTACATCTGGTTCCTTGGCCACATACACCGAATCCAGTGTTTTATCAGCGGACCAGACCACTATTCCATAACCATATGTCCAGGTGAGGTACCAGACCGCAACACGGGATCAAGACCTCACTACCTGGCCCGAACTGCCCTCCCAAGACTGAGACCTCCTTTCGGGGCACAGACCTACACCTGAGTCCCTGACCTTTATGGCAAGGACCAGAAGGCCATTCCTGGGACCCAGACTAGAGTCTTCTGCCTATTCCTTTTTTGGAGTCTGGATGTCCAGGCTAGTCCAGACCACTATTTCATCATCCTGAGGTCCTGCCCTTGACCCAAACCTCACACCTGGAACCAAAGTGCCCCCTAGTGACCACACCTCTCTCCCATAACCCAGACCTACATCCTGGACTCAGACCTACATCCGGGTCCCAGATAGTCATAGAGGCGCTGAGAAGATTATCCCGGGGCCCAGGCCTCAAACTCAGTATCCAGTCTTGTATCAGCGTGTAGTTTTCTATCTGTAACCCTGACAACCATTCCCAACCAGATGTCCAGGTGAGGTACCAGACCGCCATCCCAGGCCCAGACCTCCATGTGGGGCCCAGACCTACATCAGGGTCCCAGAGCATCATGGCGGGGCCGAGAAGAATATCCCGGGGCCCAAGCCTCAAACACAGAATCCAGTATGGTATCGGGGGTGTAGTTCCCCTTCTGTACCCCACACCACCATTCTATAATTCAAATGTCCAGATGAGGTACCAGACCTTCCGCTTAGGCCCAGGATTCGCCTGGCCCGAATGACCATGCCAGTATCCAGACCTCTATCCGGGGCTCAGACCTACATCCGGGTCCCAGATGGTCAGAGGGGCGCCTAGAAGATTATCCCGGGG
Organism: Cnephaeus nilssonii; assembly: GCF_951640355.1. NCBI lineage: Eukaryota > Metazoa > Chordata > Mammalia > Chiroptera > Vespertilionidae > Cnephaeus > Cnephaeus nilssonii. Next base: position 58,406,399 of record NC_137087.1, read on the forward strand.
CCTAGGTCTCAAACTAAGTATCCAGTCTTGTATCAGGGGTGTAGTTCTCCATCTGTAACCCACACTACCATTCCATAACCCAAATGTCCAGGTAAGGTCCCAGACGGCCATCCGAGGCCCAGACCACCACGTGGGGCCCAGACCTACATCAGCGTCCCAGAGCATCATGGTGGGGCCGAGAAGAATATCCCGGGGCCCAAGCCTCAAACACAGAATCCAGTATGGTATCAGGGGTGTAGTTCCCCTTCTGTACCCCAGACCACCATTCTATAATTCAAATGTCCAGGTGAGGTACCAGACCTTCCCCCTGGGCCCAGGATCCGCCTGGCCCGAACGACCATCGCAGAATCCAGACCTCTATCCGGGGCTGGGACCTACATCTCGTTCCCTGGCCACAAACACCGAATCCAGTGTTTTATCACCGGACCAGACCACTATTCCATAACCATATGTCCAGGGGAGGTACCAGAACGCCTCCCGGGTTCAAGACCTCCCTACCTGGCCCAATCTGCCCTCCCAAGACCGAGACCTCCTATCGGGGCACAGACCTACAACTGGGTCCCTGACCTTTATGGCAAGGAGCAGAAGGCCATTCCGGGGACCCAGACTGGAATCATGTCCCAATTCCTTTTTTGGAGTCTAGATGTACAGGCTAGTCCTGACCACTATTTCATCATCCTGAGGTCCTGCCTTGACCCAAACTTCACACCTGCACCCATAGCGCCCCCTAGTGACCACAGCTCTCTCCCATCACCCAGACCTACATCTGGGGCTCAGACCTACATCCGGGTCCCAGTTGGTCATAGCAGCGCCGAGAAGATTATCCCGGGGCCCTAGCCTCAAACACAGTATCCAGTGTTGTATCAGGGGTGTATTTCTCCATCTGTAACCAAGACCACCATTGCATAACCCAAATGTCCATGTAAGGTGCCAGGCCGCTCCAGGAGGCCCAGACCTCCATCTCGGGCCCAAATCTACATCAGGGTCCCAGATCATCATGGCGGGGCCGAGAAGAATATCACGGGGCCCAAGCCTCAAACTAAGAATCCAGTGTTTTATCAGGGGTTAGTTCCCTTATGTACCCCAGACCACCATTCTATAATTCAAATGTCCAGGTGAGGTACCAAACCTTCCCTGGGGCACAGGATCGGCCTGGCCCGAATGAACATCCCAGAATCCAGACCTCTATCCGGGGTGGGACCTACATCTGGTTCCCTGGCCACAAACACCAAATCCTGTGTATCAGCGGACCAGACCACTATGCCATTACCATAGGTCCAGGGGAGGTACCAGAACACCCCCCGGGTTCAAGACCTCCCTACCTGGCCCGATCTGCCCTCCCAAAACCGAGACCTCCTTTCAGGGCACAGACCTACAACTGGGTCCCTGACCTTTATGGCAAGGACCAGAAGGCCATTCCTGGGACCCAGACTAGAATCATCTGCTTATTCCTTTTTTGGAGTCTAGATGTCCAGGCTAGTCCTGAGCACTATTTCATCATCCTGAGGTCCTGCCCTTGACCCAAACCTCACACCTGAAACCATAGCGCCCCCTAGTGACCACACCTCTCTCCCATCACCCAGACCTACATCCGGGGCTCATATCTACATCCGGATCCCAGATGGTCATAGTGGTGCCGAGAAGATTATACTGGGTCCCAGGCCTCAAACACAGTATCCAGTCTTGTATCAAGGGTGTAGTTCTTGCTGAAACCCGTTTGGCTCAGTGGATAGAGCGTCGGCCTGCGGACTCAACGGTCCCGGGTTCGATTCCCGTCAAGGGCATGCACCTTCGTTGCGGGCACATCCCCAGTAGGGGGTGTTCAAGAGGCAGCTGATCGATGTTTCTCTCTCATCGATGTTTCTAACTCTCTATCCCACTCTCTTCCTCTGTGTAAAAAATCAATAAAATATATTTTTTTAAAAAAAAGGGTGTAGTTATCCATCTGTAATCAAGACCTCCATTGCATAACCCAAATGTCCAGGTAAGGTGCCAGACCGTCCCAGGAGGCCCAGACCTCCATCTGGGGCTCAGACCTACATCAGGGTCCCAGATCATCATGTCTGGGCCGAGAAGATTATCCCGGGGCCCAAGCCTCAAACACAGAATCCAGTATGGTATCAGGGGTGTAGTTCCCCTTATGTATCCCAGACCACCATTCCATAATTCAAATGTCCAGGTGAGGTACCAGACCTCACCCCGGGGCCCAGGATCCGCCTGGCCCGAACGACCATCCCAGAATCCAGACCTCTATCCGGGGCTGGGACTTACATCCGGGTCCCCGGCCACAAACACCGAATCCAGTGTTTTATCAGCGGACCAGACCACTATTCTATAACCATATGTCCAGGTGAGGTACCAGATCACCCCCGGGGACCAGACATCCCTCCCTGGCCCGAAGGAGCATCCCAGAATCCAGACCTCCAATTGGGGCTCAGACCTACATCCGGGTCCCCTATCATCATGGTGGGGCCAAGAAGATCATCCCTGGGCCCAGAACTCAATAAAGAATCCAGACTTGTATCAGGTGTGTAGTTCTCCATCTGTACCCCAAACCACCTATCCATAACGCAGGTGTTCAGGTGAGGTACCAGACTGCCCCCCACCCCCGGGGTCAAGACCTCCCTCCCTGGATGGAACTGCCCTCCCAAAACCCAGATCTCCATTCAGGGCTCTGACCTACATCCGATTCCCAGACCTTTATGGCAAGGACCAGAAGGCCATTCCTGGGATCCAGACTAGAACCCAGTGCCTATTCCTTTATTGGAGTCTAGATGTCCCGGCTAGCATGGAGGAAGCACAAGGCTGCAGAGCAACAGAAGGTCAATTTCCATAAAATAGGGAAGCTGAGAAGCTGCAACTGGTGCATTACCATAGAATATGGAACCATGGAACAGCAAAAGGTCTATATTTACAGTATAAAGGGAAGGAAGCCCTTAATCCAGAAGGAGAGGAAGAAAGGCCAAAGGAAATAGGAAAACAAAAATGAGTTACTATAGTAACCAGTATAAGGGAATAGTGACCAATCAGAGGGCATATCAAGGCACAAGGATCTGTAGCCTTTATAAGCCATAGGAAAAGAGGAGCTCTGTGGACTCTTCCCCTCCCTACATCGGGAGTCAGTACTTGTTCTTTTTTATTTTTTTTTTCTTGAGGCGGTATCTGCAGCTCCATGTGCTTTTTAAATCTATTTTATTGATTTTTTACAGAGAGGAAGGGAGAGGGATAGAGAGTTAGAAACATCGATGAGAGAGAAACATCGATCAGCTGCCTCCTGCACACCCCCTACTGGGTATGTGCTGCAAGCAAGGTACATGCCCTTGACCGGAATCGAACCTGGGACCCTTCAGTCTGCAGGCCGACGCTCTATCCACTGAGCCACACCGGTCAGGGCGGGTACTTGTTCTTTAATAAATTTCCACACTTGCTATTAAATAAATAAATAAATAAATAGCCAGGATAGTCCTGATCACAATTTCATCATCCCCAGGTCCTGCCCTTGACCCAATCCTCCCAACAGGGCCCCTAGCGCCCCCTAGTGACCACACCTCTCTTCCTGCACCCAGGCCTACATCTGTGGCTCAGACATACATCAGGGTCCCAGACTATCATGGTGGTGCCGAGAAGATTATCCCGGGACCCAGGCCTCTAACACAGTATCCAGTCTTGTATCAGGGGTGTAGTTCTCCATCTGTAACCCAGACCACTATTCCATAACCCAGATGTCCAGGTAAGGTACCAGACCGCACCCTGAGGCCCAGACATCCATCCGGGGATCAGCCCTACATCCGGGTCCCAGACCTTTATGGCGAGGACCAGAAGGCCATTCCGGGGACCCAGACTAGAACCCAGTGCCTATTCCTTTATTGGAATCGAAATATCTAGGCTAGTCCTGACCACCATTTCATCATCCCGAGGCCCTGCCCTTGACCCAAACCTCCCACCTGGGGCCATAGCCCCCCCTAGTGACCACACCTCTCTCCGAGCACCCAGACCTACCTCTGGGTATCAGACCTACACCCGGGTCCCAGATCTTTATGGCGAGGACCAGAAGGCCATTCCAGGGACCCAGACTAGAACCCAGTGCCTATTCCTGTATTGGAGTCTAGCTGTCCAGGCTAGTCCTGACCACCTTTTCATCATGACGAGGTGCTGCCCTTGACCCAGAACTCGCTATGGGCCCATTCTGGGGCCCTGACATCCATCCCAGGATCAGATGTTAATTCGGGGCCCAGACCTTAATGGCACTTGGTCCTCCATCCTGGGCCTTGACCTACATCCAACTCCCTGAGATTTATTCTTGGGAGCAGACCTCTACCTGGACCCCCAGACATCCCTCCTGAGGCCCAGACCCCCATCTCAGGGCCCAGACTTCCATCCCAGGATCAGACATTAATTCGGGGACAGCACCTTAAGGCCAGGACCCCTATTCCTATGGTGGTACCAGGACCTCCATCCGGGGCCTTCACCTAGATCCGGGTACCTGATGTCACTCCTTGGGCCGGGATCACTACCACGGGGCCCAGACTTCCATCCTGGGGCTCAGATCGCCATCCTGGGGCCCAGACTCCCATCCTGGGTTCTAGACTTTCATCCAAGGATCACACCTTAATTCGGGGCCCAGACCTTCACAGCAGGACCCCTATTTCCATGGCGAGACTCAGACCTCCCTCCAGGGCCCTGACCTCCCTAAGAGGCACTGACTTCAATTCCGATGCCTAGACCCCTATCCGGGGCCCAGACAGCCATCCTAAGATTAGACCTTAATTTGGGGCCCAGACCTTCAAATCAGGACCCCAATTTCTATGGCAGCACTCGAACCTCCGTCAGCCGCATTGACCTACATCCTGGGTCCTGAACGCAATTATGGGGCCCGGATTTCTATCCCGACACTCAGAACTCCTTGCTCGGGCCCAGACTCCCATGAGGAAGCCCAGACGCCCATTCCGGTGCCCTGACGTCCATCCCAGGATCAGATGTTAATTCGGGGCCCAGACCTGAATGGCAGGACCCCTATTCCTATGGCGGTACCAGGACCTCCATCTTGGGCCGTTACCTACGTCTGGGTACCTGATGTCACTCCTGGGGCCCAGACCACTACCCCGGGGCCCAGAACTTCATCCTGAGGCTCAGACCCCCATCCCGGGACCCAGACCTTGATCCCAGGATCAGACCTTAATTCGGGGCCCAGATCCTCATGGAGGGAACCCTATTTTTGTGGAGGGCCTGGGACCTCCCTCCTGGGCCCTGACCTCCCTCGGGGGTACTGACTTAAATCCTGGGGCCTTGGATCACTATCTTGGGACCCAGACCTCCATCCCAGGACCAAGACCTACAGCCCAGGATCAGACCTTAATCCGGGGCCCCGACTTTCAGGTCAGGACCCCTAGTTCTACAGCGGCACTCAGTCCTCCATCTTGGGCCTTGACCTGCATCCAGGGCCCTGAACTCAATTCTGGGGAGCGGACCTCTACCCGGACCCCCAGATATCCCTCCTGAGGCCCACACCCTCATCTCGGGGCCCAGACCTCCATCCCAGGATCAGACCTTAATTCAGGGCCCAGACCTTTATGACAGAACCCCCATTTCCATGGCGGGACTTGGACCTCCCTCCGGGGCCCTGCCCTCTCTCTGAGGTGCTGATTTCAATCCTGGGGCCCGGACCTCTATCCTGGGACCCAGACCTCCATTCTGGGGCCCAGACCCCTATCCTGAGGCTCAGACCCCCATCCCGGGACCAAGACCTCCATCCCAGGATCAGACCTTAATTCGGGGCCCAGACCTTCATGGCAGGACCTGTATTTCCAAGGCGGGACTGGGACCTCCCTCCAGGGACTGACCCTTATGGAAGGACCTGAAAAGCCATGGCATGATTCACACCTACATCCGGGATCCAGACCCCATTCTGAACCCAGACCTACATCTGGGATCCAGTCACCCATCCTGGGCCCTGAAGTCAATCCTGGGGCAAGGGCCTGGCTCCGGGGTGGTCCTTGGTCTTCGCCCGCCCCCTGGTGCCTGGAGTCCGCCACTGCAGGCGGCGCGGGCTGGGCCTGCGTGCTGTGTGCAGAGCTCTGACGCGGCACGCGCTCCGGGCGCTCACGGTGTAGACCTCGAGGTCCACGGAGGCCTGGCAGCCAGATCCCGCGCCTGGCCTTTGGGCACTCTCGGCCGCGAGGCTTGAGGGGCTCTGGGCGGCTCTTTCCGCACCTGTCAGGCCGTTCGCACCCCGCCCATCCTGGCAGGTGAGGAGCCTGCAGGCCCAGTGCAGAAGCGCCCCAGCCAACCCCTCCAGAAGTGGGGGCGCCCAGGCAGACCCCTCTGGCAGGGGGGTGCTCTAGGACTTACCTCCCCAGAAGAGGCATCCCCGGAGGCGGACCCCTCCAAAAGGTGGGCGCGCTGGGACCGGCCTCTCCAGAGAGGCGACCCCACAGGAAGAGGGCGCAGCGGGCCGAGGACCTCCGGGGGGGCGCGCGGAGCCTGCGCAGATCCCCTCCGCGCTCTCACCCCAGTGCGCATGCCCGGCTGGGCCGCGTGCACGGGGCGCTCTGCCCAGGTGGCCGGCACAGCGCTCCGCCGACCGGACCGATCGTTCTGCACTCAGGTGCGGTCTGCCGTCATCAGCAGGTGTATGTGTCACGTGAGGGGACAGCGCCCTTGGCAACGTCTGCTCCCGGGCCTTAAAGCTTCAGGGTCTGCACTCAGCCCCGGAGGCTTGCTCGCCGCCACCCGCTGCCCAGGAGGGGCAGGGGTCCAGCCACCCGCTCAGGCGAGGGGCTCGGGGACATTTCTGAACCCCGTTCCCGGAGGACAAAAGTAGCACCCACGGCACCCACTGTGGGTCCTTCGCGTCTCGAAGGGACATGCGCATGCTGGCAGCAGCACCTGGCTTCCCCGGGGGCCTCTCCGGTGCCGCCTGCGCAGCCTGCCCCCGCGGGACCAGCTGGGCCCGTCTCTGTGCCCAGGGCCCCCTGGCTTCCCGCCCCGCGCCAAGAGGAAGGAGCAGAGTCTGACTCCACACCCAGGGCCAGGCGACCTGACCCGGGACTGGGTCCCCGCTCCACCTGGAACTCTGACCTGGAGCCGTCTGCTACCCTGTTCCCCATCTGGACAGGGGGCTGAGGCAGCCTCCCAGGGGTGCAGCGAGAATTGTGACTCACGGTGCCACACGCTCAGGGCAGCTCCCGACCGTAACAAGCACCAGTGTTGGCTGTCGCTGCTCTGCACGGCCGCGGGGACGTGCTGTTCCTCGTGAGCAGTCTGCTGGAGGTCGGAGAGGGTCCGTCAGCGGGCCCGTGGCTCCGAGTGGTTCTTCAACAGAACCTCCGGGAAAGAACACAGGTCCCGGCTTGACCTCCCAGCCCCAGCCCTCCTCGGTCCACACCCTCCGAAGCCGCGGTTCCTGGGGGTGTGGCCCCCGGCCCTGACCTTCATGGGATGCTGTTCTTCAGCTGAGTTTCGCAACCTGCTGTCTCTGGACCTGTGTTCGGTGAGTGAAATCCGACCGTAGAGGGTGTGTGTGAACAGACACATGCATTCCATGTGTCCACCTGGGCCCCAGGCCCCCCTTCCCTGTTCTCAGTGCTGGGGTGCCCCGTGAGCACAGGGGCCCAGGGCACCGTGCCGGGGAGCTCAGTGAGACTCAAAGCAAGTGCAGGCTTACTTGGCCTGGGAACCCCAGTGCTGGACTCACGGGCCACCTCCCCAAACGCGGCTCTCCTGCTCAGCCGCCCCCTCTGCGAAGCCCCCCAGCCAGGAGGGGCGGTGCACAGTGGCTGGTAATTCTGGGGTGGGACCCTCAGGACTCAGGAAGGACGAGGGCCCTGCATTGCTCCAACCCGGTGAGGTGAGTCTCCACGGCTGGCCCAGAAACAGCTTGGGCGCCCCCCCCCCCCCCCTGCCTGCACTCACCACAGCCAAGGCACTGCCCTCCCAGAAGAGGAAGAGGAATGGGGGAGGGGAGGAGGGGAGGAGGGGGCAGGAAGGGACTCTCTGAGGACACCCACCTGCTCCTAACTTTTCATTAGCGCATGCATGGTCCTTTATTAAAACGCAGGGCAAGAGCATAATAAACTATTTTAACTCCTGTAATGTGGGGCAGCGCGGGACTAGGCTGGGAGGTCTGTAAGGAGGATTCTCTGAAAGGTTGGGGGCCTCCAGGGGGACCTTGCCGAAGGCGGCAGCCCCTTTTCCAAACCAGCCTGAGCCCTTGGGTGTTTTACTGGAATCTTTACGTTTAGACTCCAAACACAAAGAGTGCGATCCTTTAGGAGCAAACAGCCCTGTTCACCTGCCTCCTTAGGCTTTTACTGGAACAACAACTTGAACTAAAATTCACCATCAGCTCTGCCGGTCAGCCCCGCACTATAGAATACCAAGCTCCCTCTTCCTGGTTAGACGTCCGAGTCCGGATCCCAGGCCTGAGTTCCGAGGCTGAACCCGAGGGAGACGGAAGCCTTTACCCCAGCCCATGGCAGGCACCCCCAGGCCACCCGAGAAGGCACCGCTCTCCCTCTCCGGGTCCAGATGGGAAACGTGTCGCCCCCTCAAATAAAACTTGGTTTTAAGCAGAGGTTAAATGAACACCTACCAACAATAACCTTTAGATGAAGGGGGCACGGCAGAGGCCTCTTACCGGCACCCCTTGCTGAGTCTGGGCACTGAATTTTGAATTCGATGTAAAACTGTTAATTCAGAAGGGAGGCGCCTGCAAGGGGTGGCGTGGCCGCCCGTGTGGGGAGGCTCCGAGCACTGAGCCCGCCAGGGCTCCCAGCCAGGCACCCGGGGAGTGGCTTCAGGGCCCGAGTCCTGCCGCTCAGGACGCGGCCCGAGGAGAGCGGGAATGGGGCCAGGGCACACAGCAGCACAGGCGACCCCCTTAACCCCGCCCCCGCACCCTCTTCACTGGGTCCAGACTCCCCGAATCTGTGCGTCCGCAGATATCAGACGCAGCTGGACGAGAAAGCCCCGACTGTGACCCAGAGTGCGATGCTAACCTCACAGACTTCTCTGTGAAGCTCCCCATTCCAGGGTCATGGGGTGCTAGGCATTTCGGGGTGATCACTTCATAAATGTCCAATACATAAATGTCCAATCACTATGTTGAACACATGAAATGAATATAATACTGTATGTCAACTGTAACTGAAAAGGTTAAAAAGTTTTTTAAAGGTTAAAAAAAGAAATTCACCATTGCGGTGAATGAGGCATCAGCAAGTTAAGGTATATCCATCCCTGGAACTCAACATCTGGAATATGTATAAATGAGTGAATTTATGTGCAAAGTACCCAACTCCTTTTATTTAGAAAAAAGTTTTCGATTTTAGTAACAATTATCAAGTTTAAGGAAACTGGTTTTAGTTGAAGATTAAGTCAGAAACTGAAACTGGACCCTCAGTGGGTCCAGGCTGCCTGTCCCTACTTGAGCCAGTTCACAGAGACGGGGTTGAATCATATGAGTGTTGACTCCAATCCTGCCGGCAGCGTGGGAGAGCAGGTCATGCACGAAATCTGCCCTGCCCTCCACCATAGCCCTTCAGCTGCTTACCTTGGGTAGAAGGACAAAGACTAAGGGGTAAGAATGGGTATGCAAAATGGGCCGTTTACAGGCAATGCTGGCTGAGGGTCTGCAACAGTGCCCTCTTGTGGGCATTCTGAGAAGAGCACCCGGTAAGGAATTCTGCCAGTCTGAACAGAAAACTGATTGATAGACCTAGACCAGTGGTCGGCAAACTCATTCGTCAACAGAGCCAAATATCAACAGTACAACGACTGAAATTTCTTTGGAGAGCCAAAATTTTTAAACTTAAACTTCTTCCAACGCCACTTCTTCAAAATAGACTCGCCCAGGCCGTGGTATTTTGTGGAAGAGCCATACTCAAGGGGCCAAAGAGCCGCATGTGGCTCGCGAGCCGCGGTTTGCTGACCACTGACTTAGACCGCTCTGGCCCTGCGGGGAGGTGTGGCAGTTGTGCCCTCTTGTGGACATTCTGAGAAGAGCACCCTCCTAATGAAATCTAGGAGTCTGAAAATGAAGTCCCACTGGCAGTCCTAGAGTAAGGTGACCAGACGTCCTGCTTTGGACAATTTGTTATAAAGTAACTACATTTTAAAAATTATTTTTAACAATTTGTCCCGTGTCCCACGGCGTTTTAAAAAAGTCCCGATTTTTGGAAAGAATGCACGACAAGCTAGGGAACGGCGGGAGAACGGGAAGGGAATATACGGTTTTCGGCGGCCATGTGGCTATTTAGCCAGGATATGAGTTTTATATTATTTTTGTTAATTTTATAATGTTAAACTTTAATAATAACAAATAATTGTTGAGAACTGATTATTGAGAACTGCTTATCAAAGTTCGCATTGTTGATCAGTTGTTAGAATTCGACCACCATTGTTTGGCCTTAATGAACAATGGCATTTTTTGGGATTGGCAACGACGAAGACATTTTGTAACTGTCTCTCAGACGATACACATCGTACTGCGTGCTAGTAAGATAGTTAAACAAGTGATGTCATTACAAATCAGCTATTCAGATAATTTAGGTAAGTAATTTATGTATTTATTTCATAAAAATGAAATAAATACATAAATTTTCTTGAATTTAGCAGACAGTACTCGTATTATTTATATTTTATAGTGGCGGCAAAAAGTCTAGCGCCGGCCTTGAAAGTGACACTTACGACTTACGTTACAGCAAATTCAGAGGAAAAATAATACAAGTTAGTATTGTTATTATTTAGAAAGAAATATAGGATTAAAATAATTTTTAAAATATAGTTACTTTATAACAATCAAATTAATTTATAAACAATAAAATATGTTCATGTAATTATGTACCTACTTATTGTGTTTTTAAGCAATATGTATATAATAATTTATAATTTTAAAACAAAATATGTTCATGTAATTATGTACCTACTTACTGTGTTTTTAAACAATATGTATATAATTTATAATATAATTTTAAATTATTTTTTTTAGATTTTTAACATGAGTAAGAAAAGAGGATGCAAATTCAACGATGATCTAAGAAGTGAATTTCCTTTTATTAAAAAAACCAAAAGCGATTACAATATAGACCAAATTTTTAATCAAGAACCCCCCCCCCCCCCCGCCCGAAACCGGTTTGGCTCAGTGGATAGAGCGTCGGCCTGCGGACTCAAGGGTCCCAGGTTCGATTCCGGTCAAGGGCATGTACCTTGGTTGTGGGCACATCCCCAGTAGGGGGTGTGCAAGAGGCAGCTGATCGATGTTTCTCTCTCATCGATGTTTCTAACTCTCTATCCCTCTCTCTTCCTCTCTGTAAAAAACCAATAAAATAAATTTTAAAAGAAAAAAGACCCTCCTCCCCCTGGTCAATGGTGTCCCGCTTTACCAATGTTAAAATCTGGTCACCTTATCCTAGAGTGCTCTCCCCCTTGCAGGGAGTCGTGCAGTATTTCCCTCTTGCGGGTATTCTGAGACCAGAACTGTAGTCATGAATTTCACAAATCTGAAAAGAAAATCCTATTGAGACCTAGAGGGCTCTCATCCTGCAGGGGTGTTGCTATAGTGCCCTCTTGTGGACATTCTGGGAACAGCACCGTAGTAAGGGAGGTGTTGCAATACTGCCCTCTTGTGGAGAAGGGGCGAGCCTGGGGTTTGGGGACAGAAATCCCTGCTCCAATGCTACTATTATGCCCTTGAACGAATTCTTACGTCCCCAAGTTCTTCACCTGCACAATTCCTAACTCCTTTCATTGTATTTTTCTTTCCAGTTTTGGTTACCAAGCAAAGAGTTTAAAAGAAAAGGGCCGTCTCTGCAGGCTATTTCCGAGTGAACACCAATCCCCTAAGAACCCTCCCCTGGCAAGGTCACCTTTAGGCCCCGGTGAGGAGGCACCCCCCTCGCTGAGGTCTGTTTCCACTGAAGTCACGTGCTGGGAGGGCGATCCACAGCCCCCCAGAGCCATGAGCTCCAGCCACGAGGACGCACAAGCACAGGGAGGCTGCGAGTGGCTGGGCGTGCGAGGCCCTACCCCCAAAAGCATGCCGGTGCTTCTCAAACCCGCAGTGCAGACCGGGCTCTTTCCACACGGGAACCCCCACTCCCGCAACACCCACACTCACTAGGGCCCTCCCGACAGAGCTCAGACCTGGGGTGACAGTCAAATGATGTCACCTCTCCTTGCTCACAGCCTTTCAAGTGCATCAGAGAGATCGGTTCTGACAAAATGTTACCGCAAGGGTGAGCTCGATGTTAGAAAACCTACTGGGGACTGCCAGTGGAACGTGGGGCTCAGTTGGGCCCAAGAATCGCCTCGATCCTAAAATATCGGTTAGGAATGGCCTTCGGTCAGTGCATGAGGGTCCCCTGACCTTCCCGGGGCTAGCTGCAGACACCTCCCTGCACTGCACCTGGAGTCCAGCAGCCCCAACAGGATGTCGAGAAAAGCAGACTAACACGTGCTGGACAGGGCTGACGCCCCAAAAACTCTTATCAACTCTCACCCCTACTCAAACCTGGGTGCTCAGCCGAGGGTGACGTCGCTGGGGGTTCTCGTCATGCGAGTCGCCCTAAGGAAGGGAAGTCTGTTCTAAAGTCCACGGCGCAGCTGACATCAGAGCAACCGCCTTTGGCGGAACAGTGGTTCCTAAGCTACAGGCGGGTGACTGTGTGAAGAGTCAGCCATTTTCTCTGAGATGCAATAGGGAGGAAACAGCTTACCAACCTGTGATAGCAAAGACATGCTGGTCTGGCTCAGTGGATAGAGACTTGTCCTGGGGACTGAGCAGTGCTGGGTTTGATTCTGCTCAAGGGCACATGCCTGGGTTGTGGGCCCAATCCCCAGTAGAGGCAGCCAATCAATGACTCTCATCACTGATGTCTCTTTCCCCCGCCCCCTTCCTCTCTGAAATCAATAAAAAAATATGTATTTTAAAAGATATTCTTGCTTAGGATAAGGTGAAGTTAAAAGGCAATTTAGCAGAAAGTATCATAGGACAAGGTGGACAGGGCAAAATTCATGAAAGCAAACGATTTAAGTTTAAATGTATGGACTCCTCCCCCGTGAGTCACTCAATGGCTTAGTGAACTGATTCCCGTCTGCATTTAAAGGTTCTGCTTCATGGACAATGCAGGCGCCCCATCTGATTACACAGGGGCAAGAAAACCCATGAGATGGTGTCCGTCTCCGAGCAGGACGCAAGGCCATGTCCCCCGCTGCGACCTGTGCACATGCCCTTTGTCACACGCGCCCCGTGTGGCCGCTGCTTCGCTGACACAGGCCAACAGCAGGGAAGCAGCGCCTCGCGCAGGGCGAACCCCCAGAGCCCAGCGTTTCCCGTCTCTTATCTGAATGGCGGCCTGTTACCCCTTCCTTACTACCACCAGGCACTTTTGTGGGCCCTAACCACCAGATCCATAGGCTGGGAAAAGTCAGTGACCATAACAGGCCAGAGGGACCCCCAGAATCTCAGCAGCATGGAGGGGAACTCGGCCATCCTGTGAATGGCATGCGTGACACAGGCCTGATGGAGCACTTATTTCTTAAATAACGCTGACTCAGGATCGAAAATGCTGCCGACATGTTCACGGGCCTCAGGATGTTGTGGACCTGTTTAAAGGCTAACTCAGTGCTGTCCACAGAGTGCTTACAACACGCTGTGATAATGAAGCCACGACACCCTGGGCCCTGTCCCGCCGTGTCCCGGCCGCCCACTCCCCGGTGCCGCGCAGTGCCTGCTGTGCCAACTCCATCAGCCGCTGCCTCTGCAGTGCTTCCTGGGAGCACGCGCTGCGCTCACTGGAGCCCGAGCGCCCTGCATCACCTCCGCGCTCCACCACGAAGCGCTGCCCACGCTGCGGAGGCCTCTGGCCACGAGGGGAGCCACGGCCCGGTCTGAGCTGCTGTAATAGCGCTGTGGATTCGCTCCACCAGGCTCCCTTTCCTGACGCCTGCCCATCTTTACCAGCTACCAGGAGCCCAGGTTATGAGAGAGAGATTGTGAGTTAATTGTGGTCACTAGGGTTACCCTCCCTGTAAAGATACACCCTTCCCGCAGCGCTGTTAACTGAACTGGTTTATTGCGTTCTGGTTTTGGTGGGGAAATGGTAACACGTCTTTAGCACAGCTTGTGGGACACAGCGTCCGTGGGGAGGCCTGGCCGCGAGCCGCTCGGCTGTAGCGAAGTCCTTCCTGCACTGGTTGGGCTCCACGCTGAGCTGGTACTAATTCCCTCCTTTCAGTGTAGGCAGCAGTTCACCGTTTTCTTTCAGTTCCTAGAAATAAAGAAGGAAACAGTAACATGTACAGGCACCTGGGAAAAACAATGTAGGTAGAGTCGCATCTGCATCAGAACCAGACAGACCGCCAGCCTGCCAACCCCCAGCTCCGCATGGAGCCACACAGCGTTCAGAGGACGCGGTCAGGCTGCGAAGATCAGGTGAAGGAAGAGGCTTCCGCAGCCGCAGACTGTTTAGCTTTAGCGAACCCAGCAGCTGGAACCCACCACGAGGCCTCCTGCTTAAGCAACACAACAGAGAGAGGCGGACACTGAGGGGCTGAAGGAAAAGCTCTGCGATGGGAGCGACCACTCAAACCTGCACACGCACCTGCCGCCCCGCCACTCTCCCCCCCCAGCCCCCCGCAAAGCCACAGCACTGCTGCGTCAATACAGCAAGAGGCCAGGAACCAGCACGCCGCAGAACCGCCCAGAAAAGCTGGAATACAGCCATCAGGTGTAAAGTGCGACCAAGGGATCAAGTTTTCTAGTTAAAATGAACATTTAATTTGATGTAACATGTCAGGTTCTTATGAAGCAGCCTGAACACCAATCAATAACCCCGTGAGAGCGCCTCCCTGGGTTAGACCTGGGAGGGGAGATCCTGTCACACGCTCTCGGCCAGCCCGCAGTGATGTTTGGGATCCACCACCCACAAAACAGCAGCCGCCCGCTGCCCCCAAAGACCCGCAGGGCTGTCTGAGCACGCCCAGGAGGCCGGCGCCCTCGGGTAGATCTGGATGGAGGACGTCCTGGCTGTGACATGGCAGACAGCTCGCCTACTTCTCCATGGCTGTGACCCCTCCTCTGACGGGGACAAGGCCTCTCTCAGGCTGCGGCACTGGAGCAGTCTAAAGGGCTAACTACTCGGACTCCAAACTCTCTCCAGAGTGGGCTCTTCAGAGCTGAGACCCACTCATGCGTCCATACTGCTCAGCAGCTAAGATTCTCAGGACGTGAGACTGACGGGGTCACTGACTCACTAGCTCATCAGGTCAGTCACCCATTCATCAGAGAAGCACTCCGCTCCTAAAGAGGCCGGAACAGACCCCCGGGAACGTAACCTCGGTTTTAACTGAACGATAGATGAAGAACCCCGCTCTGCAAGAAGCACACCAAAGTGCCCATCCAGGAGCTGCTCCCAGTGATCTTCCCAAAGAACAAACCTCCACACTCCTCGTTCCCAGCAGGGGAGCATCAAGTCGCATGGCAAACACCCTGCTCTATACCCAGAAGAAGCTGCGTGCTGCTCAGCTGCAGAATGAAATGAGATTTATTGATTGCATCTTCCCAAGAGTCACCAATGGCTAAGGTACCGGCTATAAAACATTCAGACAGGAACAGGCTCAGGAGAGTGTGGGGTCTGAAGACTCTGTGTTTTACAAAAATAAAATACCTGTATAAAATAACAGATGCAGATCTATTTGTTGCTTCAGGGCTATTCACAAGCTACTAAGTGAGACCTTTTTTCCACCAGGAGTAGACAGTTTACCAGAACAATGCCTCCCTGGCTGCTTGCAAGTGTGACATCAAACCCGGAAGCCTGCAGGAGACGCCTGCGCAGAGCAGAGCCTCTGCCCTCAAAGGATGTGCTTAGAAACCTCCGACCACAGCACCGACGTCACGCAGGTCCTGCTCGGATTCCTTCACGTTACCGAGTGCGACTTTACAGCTTTCATTCTCCCACGTGACTAGGAGCAGTACCACTTACTACTTGCCTTCCACTTAAGCCAGAGATGTGACCTCGGAGGAAGTCCAGGCAGAGGACGAAGGCCTGGGCGCAGGAGCAGCTCGCTGCCTGGCCACGCCCTGCTCAGGCCCTGCCGTACCCACCACGGCCCCCCTCCAGCACCGCCACCCCGGGGGGAGGGGGGGGGGGGCCAGGTTCCCTCAGTAGTGTCTGCAGCACACAGGTGCCACCGCACCTCTAGACTTTAAATTCTAGAAGAAAAGTCATGGCCAATGAAAATTCAACAGGAGTTTAAAGCCAACAAAGAAGGACACGAATCCCTGAAGACGTGTAAGAAACCGTGTCCCCTTGAAATGTGCTCCCAGTCTGAGGAGGAATCCATTTTCTAGCCCCTGAGACCCAGCGGGGGATCTGGTGTGGCTAACGCATCTGCAGTTTCCCTTCAGGAACAGGCAGTAACCACAGGGCCGGGCGGGCACCGCGGCTCAGGCTCCTGCCCACGACCTGGTGTCACCCAAGAGCATGTGAGTGAGGCAGAACAGAGTAACACGAGAAAAGCTATCTATAATAATAAAAGCGTAATATGCTAATTAGACCGGACATCCTTCCAGATGTCCTTCCAGGATGAAGCCGGGGCTGCGAGGGAGGGATCCAGGCAGCCAGGCTGCGAAGGCCTACTCTCCCACAAATTCCGTGCATCGGGCCTCTGGTAGAATAATTACAACAACGTGAGTCTGAAGGCACGGGAGGACTTCAGGAGCAGAAGCAAACACTTCTGGCTGGAATACTCCAGGTGACTCCCAGACAAGAGCGACCCTGATGGATACAAAGAACAGATTGAACTACGGAACGAACGTGCAAGGCCACCCGAAGCAGAGGCGGCGGCGAAGAGAAGCCGAAAACATGCAGGAAGTCCCACCGGACCGGTGCAGTGGGAGAGAACTGAATGTGGAGCCTGGCCGCAGGGTGAGCTCCTCTGAGCACCACGTTCCAGAGACTGGGCTTGGGCGGCACCGCTCAGGAGCTGGAGGGGCTCCCGGAGCAGCAGCCAGTGTCGGGTCAGGCCCCACAGTGAGGCAGAGCCTGGGGCTCAGGTGAGCGGTGAGGACGGTCTGACAGGGCAGTGACGGGAGATGACAAGCCATGACGGCCCGGACAGGGAACATGGTGTAGAAGTGCCTGGACGTGAGGCCAGAAGAGAAAGGCGGCCAGGACAGCCCCGAGTTCCTGTTGGAAACGGGACTCTCATTCCCCAGCTCTCCGGGGCGCCCGGTGGCACGGGACTCACCTTCACGATGTCCAGCCCTCCGACCAGCTCCCCTTTCACATACAGCTGCGGGTACGTGGGCCAGTTGGAGAAGGTTTTCAGTCCCTGCCGCACCTGCGGAAACCACAGGACCCTGACACCTGCCCCTCAGGCGCAGGGACAGAGACCAAGGACATGAAAGAAGGAACTTACTTCCTCATCCTCCAGTATGTCAAACGTCTCATACTCAACACTGCAAAAGGAGAGAACATTTCAACAGACAATTCGGTTCTAAGCAGAAACTGTAAACCTACTTTGTGTTTTTAAAAGAGTCAAGAAAATAAACCATTTTGGTGCCAACAAAATTTACTGTAGAAAAACGGAAATGATTTTACTTCTTAATCCGTCTGGTACTATTCAGAATACGTCATGCCAACACACATAGGTGTCTGAATTTTTCTCTAGGCAATACTAGGTTGCACAGGGGCCAGCAGACTTTTTCTTAAAGGGCAAGAGAAACATTTAGATGCCGCAGGCCATGGCCAGAGGCTGCTGGGACTCACCAGCCAGGGCACCCTCACTGCCAGCAAATGCCGCCTCGTGACCTGGGGATGGACTTACACCAGGACGGTGCTGTGCTCTAACTGCGTGGTGTTAAAGGGAATCAGGGAATCAGGCGGCGTGGGACCAGACGTGAGGGTCCTATGTGCAGGTCCAAAAACTGGCCAAAGAAAACGCCACATACAAAAACTGAGGCCACCCTCAAGGGAAACCTTGGTTACTTAGTAAACAAGTTCCCAAGAAATCTATCCATGGCGCAGAAATACTCAAAAACAGACGACAGGATTAACCAGCAGCAAGTACCAGAAAAGAAATGTTTGAAAGAGCAAAAGGAAATTAAAAAGGACCTTCAGGGTGAACTAAGGGAGGCAGATCTTCAGCTAAACAGTCTGATAAAAAGGGCGAATGACAGGCCACCTGTCAGGGACCTAGAGAGTCCGGGGCCAGGGGCCTGGGTCAGAGTCCCAGCAGTTCTTTGTCAAGGACCGTTCACACCTCAACGTGCACCTGGGACTCCACCCTTGTGGCGAGTTAATCTGGACTAGCAAGATCAGAGAAAGGACAAAGGGCCGGGCCTTCTTTCTCCACACCACGACCCCCCAAGTTCACGGTGCTCCCGCTATAGAGCCGCAGAGGCTCCACGGGCGCCCACCGCAGAGCCATCCTGTTTACCAAGGCTCGGGCCATGGGACACTGTCTCCCACGGAAGCCCAGCCCCCCAAGAACTGCCCTCCGGTCCCATCCGGACTGCACAGATACAGGACAGAAAGCAGACAGGGAGATCTGTCACGTCCTGGCTCATGAACCAGCAGAGGGTGCCCCAGGGCCAGGCTGGGCCAGGAAGGAGTGGACTGAGTGTGCGTCTCCGTGGAGCTGTGGCCGAGGGAAGACAGAGGAAGGCCATAAAAATAAGGACCAAAACCAAGCCAGCTGTCCTCCATCCTCAGGCAGAGTGAGCAGGACGGCTCAACACACAGCACACAGGCTGACCAGACTCTGCACTGTGAAATGCCACAATCATTTTAAGAAATCTATCATTTTTCTTTTTATGTCCCTAAAACTGCATGTAAACCTGTACTATTCGACTATTTCAACTCTCCCCAAGAATGTCTAAATATTTCGAAGATTATTTTCACTATAATTTCATAGGGCTGCCTAATCTACTTAAAGCTATGATTAGAAAACTTACATTAAAAAGCAATCGTGAAATAAAATAAGCAAAAACACATGACAAACTCTACAAAACATGTGTAAATATCCCCGAGTGGTTTTGTTTTAATTTTTTAAATTGAGGTATAATTGACATATAAAAGTGGTTGTTTTTAACCATAAAAATCAATCACAATTTTCTCACCTGACAGCTTATCACTGAGCAGATCAAAAGCAAGGACCTTGCATGTAATTTATCCTCCTCCTCAGATCCATATAATCGACCTTAATACTTACCCCATCTGCTTTATGGACTATTTAGACACTACAATGTTTTTAAAGAAAATTAAAACACCTATAATTCACTCTCTCCAACGTATCTTTACGCCTGGTAAGAACTCAGTTATTAACTTTCCTCTGGGAGAGTAGACCAATAGTTATTTCATTGTTGCCTGAGAAACTCCTTAATGTTACCAGGAGTTTGACAATGGCCAGAACATTCTATTGTAATCTAACTTAAAGCATTCACAAAACAGTATAACAAGAATACATAGATAAAAATGCATGGATTTAGATATAACTGAAAAGTTAGAACTTCTTAAATAGACCATTTTAAAAATAAGACTGACTTACCCAGTACTATTTAGTATTTCCAGAATCTGTTTGCTGAATCCACACTTAGCTTCCTAAAAGCAAAGAGAAAGAGTGAAGATGCACGGCATTTCCCCACGGCCCACGGCGTGGCTGTCCCTCGCTCTGTCCTGGGACAGCTGGTGGGCGAGTACGAGCCTCAGGCCCTTCACATCACAGGGCAGTCAGGGGTGAGGGCTCAGGGGCACCTCCAATACTGACCCCGAGGCATCGGCTCAGATGCACTCCCCCTTCCTCCCCGCGCCCCCGCGCCCCCCTCACCCCCATTCACTTCGGTCTGTAACCAGGGGGAGGGCGTGTGTCTAGTAGCTTCTAATCTTTGTGGTCAGAAGTCCCGCGAGTAAACCCCCATGCTCTCCGGAGATGTCACTCATACAGACCATCTCAATAACTCGACCTTTCACCATCATCATCCCCTTCCTGTTCCATCTTTTTCCTATTCCAAACTTCTTTGAGGTTATGGAAATCTTACACTTTTTTCATGCACAGAATCTCAAATCCCCTCAATCCTGAGGGAAGACTTGGGGCCACACAAACACCTTAATGGCGCTAATAATTATGTTCCCAAATGCACGAATACTGTCTGGGCTTCCAGAAAGAAAAGAAAAAAGTGTTTTGAGAATAAAAATAATCACCAAAAGGAAGAGATGGCTTTTCCACTACTGGGAATTACTAGCTTCCTCTATTTTGTTTAGTAAGTACAGTGGAGCAGGCGAAGAATCTAGGTCCTCATCCAGGGATCACACGCTGACATGTATCTGACCATTTCCTAGTTGTCCTGCTTTCACTGTAACAGTTACATTAACTGATTCCTCTGCAAACTAACTGGTGTCCCTGTATTAGTGCTATTAACTCCACAGTGATGGCGACCTCGGTCTCGCAGCCGCGGTGCGGGCGGCACCAGGCTCTCTGTGCACCAAGGGACAGCGAGGCTCTGTGAAGTGACGGCCACAAGTGACAATCGTGCTGACACCAGAGCGCAATGGAATTTGGAGGGAAGTCGGATGTGTCAGTGGCTCTTAGCCAGTGAGGGGCAGACCCTTTGAGGATCTGATGAACACTAAGAACTCTCCTTTTAGAAAAATAGGAATATGGAATATGCAGTTACAGAAAAGGAAAAAAAATCGCCGAAACGATTTCACTCATTCATCACACAAGCACGGAGCACACAGGCGGCGGCAGGGGTCACACTTCAAGGATGGTCTAAAGCCCAAGGCCGAGACCCTGAGGTTCCCGGACCCAGGAAGCAGCGGCCAGACCGCACTCTGTGGACTCAGTCATGGTCCCGACAGCAGCTCTCAGACCAGGAAGCGAGAACAGTGCTGACCAGGGAGCTGACAGCCCGGCAGCAGGAAGAAACGCACCCACTGCGTGCGATGCGAGGGCAGAATCAGAAAATGCCGATGGCGGGGGCTGATGTCCATAAGCACCGATTAGGCCCAGAGAACTTCCTGGGGCCTCCGCGGCTCCATTAGCCGAAGCGGAAAAGATGGTAAATGTCCCCCTGCTGCACATGTTACCCCAAAAGAAATTACAAGGAAAACCATTCTGAGTTCTTTACCTGTTTGTTTCCTTTCATAAAGAGCATCACAGAAGCTTTATTTGTCAGTACTTTGAGCCTAAGGAGAGAAAATTGATATGAAACGGCTCAGCTCAATTATTAAGCCCCACTTTCGCTGCGCTTCAGGAGCAACGTGCATGCTGAGGGACAGCAGGAGGATGGCTCTCAGCTCTGAATGGCATTAAACAGGCAAATGCATTGACATTTTCCTTTATTTCACTCCCTCCCTAAGCCACTGTAAAACACAATGTGGCTTTTTAAGGCAAAGAATGTTCCTTCAAGTTGCAATTTAAGCCCATCAACTCACAGTGCTGAAAAAATAATAATACCCAATCCAATAAGGAATTGTTCGATAAGGGCCCATCCGGAACCTCCAGCACTCCATCCTGCATGTTCCCCTCGTCCTGAGGCTGCGCACGGCTCCACGCGCTCAGTGCCCACAGGCCGCCCCCGAGGGGAGCACTACGTCTTGGAACCCCACTAACACCAGCTGCTCCTTCACTTCCGGCTGAACACGTCGCACCATCTTTCATCATCAGGAGCGAACCTGCTGTCCGAATGCGCACCATCTGCACACGAGCCTAGAGCCTAGAAACAGGCCTCGGGGACAGTCAGTGGGGACAGTGGCTGCTGAAGACCCTCTTGGCCCCGTGGTGGCCCCATCACCATGTTCTCCTCCTGCCCCTGGTTCTCTGGATCCTTCGTGGTGGCTCCAAATCTCCTCACAGTATCAAGTTGTCACAAACGGAACCACAAATCATGCACAAAGCTGTCATGTACACTTTCAACAGAGTGCCATTAGCTAATTCTCAAAACAAACAAACAAAACACAGTGAGAAACAACATGATGCTGATCCCAATCTCACCTAGTAACCACCACCTGCATCCAGGGAAGCAAAACAGGTCCCTCTGTCCCACCCACAGATGTCACCAAGCCTAGGAACTCTGGCTCCTGCACTTTTCCTCCCAGGAGCCCTTTAAGTTGTTACTCAAAATACACTGACCTTACTTCCTACATAATTCTAGCCAGCCATCCTTCGGTGTCTGACCACAGAGATTCGGGTGCATTCAACAGAGAGCAAATGAAGAGCAAACCCAAGCAGAGCAGGTGCACAGCAGTCTCCTGGGGCCACACAGCCTCCGGGGCCGCCCGAGCTCTCAGCAGAGGACCCCAGAGTAACAAAGGGGCGAGGAGCACCACTTTCTTACCAAAAGGCAAGAAAGGATGGAAATCATTTGAGAGAATGTGCCACCTAAAGGCCGGCTTGACGTAGATGGAATACTGTTTGTAAGGATTACTTCATTATCAAGGGTAGCTAAATCAGGTGTTTATTTTTAAACACTTAAAATTCCTCGCCTTAGCCAGTTTGGCTCAGTGGATAGAGCACCAGCCTGCGGACTGAAAGGTCCCCGGTACAATTCTGGTCAAGGGCACAGGCCCAGGTTTCAGGCTCGATCCCCAGTAGGGGGCATGCAGGAGGCAGCCAATCAATGATTCTCTCTCATCATTGATGTTTCTATCTCTCTCTCCCTCTCCCTTCCTCTCTGAAATCAATAAAATATATTTTTAAAAAATTTCTCAAAATGTTTTTTAACTGCGCACAGCTCCACGCGCAGTTAAAATGGCAACACAATGACATGGAGAAGTTTTACCTTACAAACTGAAGCCCAGCCACTCCCCAACAATGAATGGCTGATATGCCGCTACACTTCAAAAGAAATTCCTTCTTAAACCACTACATTAATTCATATTTATTACAATAAAAATTCCTTTAAGTCTCCCTACAGGCCAAAGTCCAAAATTTCTATAAGATAAAATGTCTAAAAGCTGATTGAGATGCTTCATAAAACGAGTCGGACAGACTTCACAGCTCCGGAATCTCCCCGGATGCTGCGTTCTCAGGGTTTGGAGGCAAGGGGAACCCGCGCGGCCCGCGCACTGCCAGCACAGCACTGGCTCCCGACTCCCACGCCAGTGCTCCGACGGGACAGTGACAGCAGCAGCGCCAGGGCCCGTGAAGTAAAACACAGGGACCAGCTTGTGCCGTGAGCGGGACCCGTGACTAAAACCTGCACATCCCGACAGCTGGATCCTGGCTCAGAAATGCAGAGACAACTAAAACGGGGTGGCCCCACTGCAGCAGTGACGTTTCTATAAAACAAAGAATACCCTCCACTTAGTCACCAAACTGACACCCAACACTCCCCAGTCCAAATCACCCCTTCCCGCGTGAGGATGGCGTGTCTGACTGCAAACAGCAGAATGATGAACTTGGCACATGAGACCAATCTCTGATTTCTGTATAGAAAGGCAATGCAAGGCTGAGAATTTTAAAAACATTTTTAAAAATAATGACAGACTATTTGAAACTCTTAAAACACTTACCTTTCCTCTAATTTGGGGGCTTTGGGGCAAATTGTATCTAGTTCTTCAGATGCTTCCAGCTCCTGAAATAAACACAGGTTAAGCTGAAGGAACACTTACAGGTAAGTCCTGGCCACACCCTAACACACAATGCCAGTCCCAATCATCTCCTCAGAAATGCCCGCACATGTCCCAGACTCAGCCTGCTAACTGGAGACGTGCTTAAGAAATTGACTCTTTGGACCTAGTACAGCACTCAGGAAACGAGGCTCTAAAGGAAAACTCTGTACCCATACAACTCCCAATTCTAACCTTCACGATGTCAAGTCCTCCTATGAGTTCGCCAGACACATAGAGCTGGGGGTAGGTGGGCCAATTGGAATAGGTTTTGAGGCCCTGACGAACTTCTTCATCTGAGAAGATATCAAAACTGCTAAACTGAATATTGTGTTTGTTGAGAATTTCCACCATCTGCTTGCTGAAACCTGCATACAGAAAAAGAAAATAAAAAACTTAGTTTCTCTCTCTCTCTCGCATATACATACACACAACTCTGAATTCAAAGTACATATATCTACTAACCATAGATGTCTGCCTCTGTTTTACCAGTGATTTCATAACCATGGCTGAATAGTGTGCAGAGAAAACAAATTCCAAGAACCCCTTATCTCATGCTGAACCACATACCACATGTTCACATGATTTAACTTTTTAATACTTGTGAATTTTTCTTTAATGTGTATGTGTGTGTGTTTATCAAAGTTCCTCTTTGATATCAGGCACATTTTTTTTGTTGTAAAAGAAACAGTACAAGCCAAAAAGCAGAGCCTCAAGCCCTGCCCATCAACCAGGGGACTGACCTGGACCCGGGACTCGCCCTGCCAGCTCTGATGTCCTGTGCACCTGCGAGAATCAGCACAGGCGGAGGACAGAGCTCTACAACATTCATTTTTAACTACTACTTGACCATACTGGAGACCCCGTTCAGTTTGTCCGTTACTACTTCCCATGTAACCACTTCAGCAGTTCTCAATCTTTGCCACCTCTAAGTAGAAGAAATTAAAAAGCAAGTGAGCCCTAACTGGTTTGGCTAAGTGGAAAGAGCGTCGGCCTGCAGACTGAAAGGTCCCAGGTTCGATTCCAGTCAAGGGCATGTACCTTGGTTGTGGGCACATCCCCAGTAGGGGATGTGCAGGAGGCAGCTGATCGATGTTTCTCTTTCATCGATGTTTCTAACTCTCTATCCCTCTCCCTTCCTCTGTGTAAAAAATCAATAAAAAATATATATATAACAAAAAAGCAAGTGGATGTGTTCTGTGTGGTCTAAAAGGGATATTTCCCACACTGGGTTTCAAAGCTATCCCCTCTGTTGTTATATATGAACTGTCTAACTGAGGGAGCTCTTTCTCATCTGGTGTCATAACTTGACAGTTTCTTTTTTAAAACTATTTACATTCCCCCAAGTATGTTATGTGATTTTTTCATGCTCCATGATTTTATTACATTTTAGTGACACATTTTTGTTCCATACTTTTTTGACATCATTTTCTTAGGATTACATTAGTACTGAAGAATAAGAGTGTGAATATCAGTCTTTTATAAACCTATTGGTCTTGTCTGAAAAGAGGATATTTTTCTTTCTGTAAGCTAATTCTTCCCAAGTGTTTTCAATACTTGCAATTATCTTACCTAATAATAGACAAATAAGTAAATGGACCATACCTCCACTACGCCCACAGCCAATCAGAGTGAGTATGCAAATTAGAAGGCCAAAGATGGTGGCTGCCCAGCTGCTCCAGGCGTGGAGTGGCCAGGCGGGGCAGGACGCCTGCTATGAGAGGGAGGGCGTGCGAAGGGATATACAGGAGCTGAGTGCTGCAGCGAAGATGAAGATGGCAGACTCCAGCTGGAGTCTGCAGCGAAGACGAAGATGGCAGACTCCAGCTGGAGTCTGCAGCGAAGACGAAGATGGCAGACTCCGGCCTGAGTCTGCCGCGAAGACGAAGATGGCAGACTCCGGCCTAAGTCTGCAGCAAAGACGAAGAAGGCAGACTCTGGCCGGAGTGAAAACCTGGGTCCTGGGTGCCAGAGGAAAATCAGTGCTGGAAGCCAAGGGAAGGAAAGCCTATTGCACGAATCTCTTCGTGCAGCGGGCTTCTAATTTGTAAATAAAACTGAATCATAAAATTCAGTATAAGATTATTTCCACCCCTGACCAGTTGGTCAATGGTTAGAGCATCAGCCTGAGCACTGAGGGGTCTCGAGTTCGATTCCCCATCAAGAGCACATACCGGGTTTACAGGTTCGATCCCGGCCCAGGTCAGGGTACATGCAGGTGGCAACCAATCAATGCGTCTCTCTCACATTGATGCTTCTCTCTTCTCTCCCTCCTCCCTCCCTTCCACTCTCTAAAAAAAGGCAATAGGAAAAATATCCTCCGGTGAGGATTAAGAAAAAAAGAAAACAAAGCAAGCAAGCAAACAAAGAACAGATTATTTCCAGATCAGGCTCTATCTGATGCCATGCAAATGCACCTTCACTACTAAGATGTGGATCTATTAGTGAGCACCAAACATCTCCAGCCCGCAGCCTACCGACAGCAAGCACCAGTACAGGATGGACAAAAGGGGGTTTACAGCTGTACGGGAAACACAGTTTATTCCTGCATTATTATTTATTAATCATTGTATTATTTTCCATATGAGCAACTGTAAACCTACTTTTGCCCCCTATATTTATTTGTATAGCACAGCAGTTGCTTTTCCTACAACTGAAGTGTTAAGTTCATGTACAGCCTGAAGTAAAACACTGACTCTGAAATTTTTTCATTCATCTGGGAGTTCATTAGTAAACAGCTAACGGCTGATTGCTCATGGTTATTCTGTTGCCAATATATTAACTCATTTCTACTGTAACTGGCTGAGAAAAAGCTTTATTTTAGCTTCAGGCAATTACATGCAGACCAGAAAGATTGATTGGTAGTGCTTCATTTTTAAGGGTTAAAGTGGCTGACTGGAAATGTTATGCTTAAGGATAAAATAGTAAGAAGGCTTTATTCTAATAACAAAATATTTACACACATTTTTTAAAGAAAAATGCATGCATGCATGCATGCATGCAATAAAGATATTTAAAAGTGGAAAGCCCATGTTTAACTGCCACAGAATCAGCCCTTCTACCTGTAGTCATTTCTACCTTGACAGAAGCCGTGAATAATAAGCCAGCTGCCACATTTCATCACTAATAACAACGAAACCCCAAAGAACACTCCTGAACCTCCAATGTTTTTGTGTCTGATTTAAAAAGTAAAACCCAATTAGATGACTCACTGCAGGAGAAATTTCTGTACTGTGGTTCAAATACCTTTCCTTCTGCTAAAAGCTTTGTTCACTGAAATAGATAAAAGAATTCCCAACTAACTTATTAACTGCATGTTGGAGGATTTTACATTCTGCTTAAGAAGATGTACAGCTCGGCGCCTCGTAAACATCTCCCCAACACACGAGGGCCCTCTGTCCTGTCTTCCTAGGATCACAGATGAGGACATCTAATCCTGTCGACTGAGACCCACCGAGATGCCAGGCTTGCATCACACTGTATTCCGCAGACAGAGCCCGGGAGACGCCAGGGCAGACCCTGAATAGCTTTCCAGGGTTCCTTGATACAAAATGTGTGTTACTCATGCACGTATTTCCTGACTAACTAAAAGTGAGGTAGGTGGGAGCCAGCTAGTCAAAAAGCAAAGGCATCATAGGGAGCCTGGTTATTACCGATGGGAGTGCTTTCAAAGCGAACTCAGTGCAAAACACAGAAGTACCAGCCGCCCGCGTCCACACAGCCAACAGCCACGACAAAGGAGGCTCTGGCCGGCCTCCCCTCTCACGTGCTAAGGAGAGCAAAACTACTTCCCACGACACAGGCTCTGGGAGGAAGAGGGTGAAATGGTACCCAGTCCTCCAGGAAACAGCTGGAAGATGAAGAGCTTTGTCACAGTGCGCACAGACAGGGCAAACAATGGGAGCAGAGCTGAGGAAGGAAGGAACGGGCGGGCACATAAAACATCTCCCAATGCATCCTCAGGTCGGTATTTTATTAGAGAATACAGCACTGCACAATGATCTATTTCCAAATGGGACAGAAAGACCTGTAGCAAAAACCAAACTATCAGGAAATAGAAAAGCCTTTTTAAAATGTAGTTACAGGTACTTGAAATATCAGGGGGGACACTCCGGAAAGTATATGAATGTCTAACCACCATGCTGAAACTAACACAAAACGATACTGAATGTCAAATGTCATTGAAAAATACATTTTTTAAAAATGTAGTTACAAAAATTATAAAGAATAAAATTTGTTAAACCCTTGGTATCTAAACATCTTTTAGTTTCCTAATTAGATCTTGAATATCTGTCTATATCGTGTTTTTCAGATTGCTCTGAAATGCTTTAAAGCTTTTATTCTAACTTGTTATTTGTAGTCTTCTAAATGCCACTCAGACAGTTAATATAAAAATAGCTATAAATACATCATGAAGTCAGTCTAATGAAGTGAACGGTAAGCAGGAAAGGTTTATTTCTAAGTGAAGTGAAAAGGATCTCCGAGACTGGCTCCCACTCCCACCTCCACCGAGGAAGAACGGAAGGCACAGGAGGGTGACTGACTTGCACCTCCAGTTATCAAGGCAGGTGGCAAGGGGCAGAGTCGGGACCACAGCCCACCTGTCGTGACATCTAGTTGGCCTTCCCCTCCAGTGCCTCAAGCTTCAGTCAGCCCACCTGCCGGGTTCCTTAGGTCACCATCCAGCACAGATGAAGAGAATGCTACTGTTGGATCCCAGAGAAGAGAACATTCTATTGGTTTTCTGCAGGTTCACCAAGTCTAACCTGTCACACAGGTTCTCCCACATTTTGCAGTTCTGCAGCACTCCAGACTTAGAGTGACTGGGCTGGCGTTCTAAGTCCTGTTATTGTCACCACATCAAGTGCCAGAAATGATTTCCATGCCTGCTGGCAGGAAGTAAACCAGTGCACCCTCCACTGAAAACAAAGCACCTCCCAGAGACTGCCCGAGGCCGCTGCAGCTAGCTCTGGGGCAGACCAGTTAGCTTCAGTACATACATAGGCAGCAGGCCACCTGATATGTGCATGTTGGCAAGGAAATTGTTCCAGTAGAACTGAGAGATAAAGAAATGATTTTCTTGTAGCTTTTTAGGCTTAGAATTCATCATGAAACTTTGTTTTTAAACTAGACATTTCATAATTTACTATGTAACTTGCTAACCGCATGGGGAAGAATTTACAATGGAATTTATTCGGAAACTTGGCTATTTTCATGGTCACCCCAGACAGCCAGCGATCCCACCAACAGCACCCACCTAACGAAGTCCCTCCAAAGCAGGTGAAACAAATACTCAGATTCTCAGCAGCACATCAAAAGGCATTAAATGCTCAATTATGCAGCATCACACTGTATGCGAGGCATAGTACAAAGAAAACAACGTAAGCCCCATACCAGAGGCGTCAAATAACTGTAAAACTTAAGGACGAAATCACAAGCAGCTCTGAGGTTCAGAAAATAAGGGTGACTATAAGACACAGAATTAGGAATTTTAAATTAGCAGAAGCTAAAAACGGGAAATGACAGCAATGGATGAGTAATAGTCATCAGATGCTGCGAGACAAGGCAGGCAGCAGTCTCAGGGCAGACACAGGAACACTAGCAAAACTCAGTGAGCTTGTGAACTGCTCAAGCTGGAGGAGGTGGGTAAAAGGGGGAAGCCAGGATGGAGAGGCAGCTGTTAACAGCAAAGGGAACAGAACAGGCAGGAAGCCCATTCAGGGGGCCGGCAATATGCAGTAGGAAGCTGATCCCAACTCCGCAACCAGGAGACAGACCGTGGGCAAGCTGCCCTCACACCTTTGAGTACCTACACAAGCAACAATGATCTTGAATTAGATGACTTCTAAGATGCCTTTTGGTTCCCATATTCTGAGTCTCTAGGGCAAACTAATTCATATCACCCAAGTAACTACCTAACCTTTAGAACCTTCCTGACTTTCTGGAGGTGTCTGAACCCAAGCATAGGAGGATGGCACAGCTTGAAACCAGCGTGGGCTCCTAGCTGACCCATCCTGGTGCAGGCCCTTTGTTACAGGATCTTAACAGCAGCGTCTTACCACAGCGCGGCTCCTGCGGAGTCCCTTTCATAAACAGCATGCAGGGGGCAGCATGAATTAATTTCTTCAGGCGAAGGTTGAGGTCTTCTTTGGGGTGCTCACTACCACTGGGTGGGAAGGCGCCCACAGATGCATGTCGCTGAACTTTTTTGGTCAACTCTGGGGCATGTGCACCATCTAATTGGTCAATTTTCTGAGAATTCTAAAGTTAAAAAACTCATTTAGTATGTGAGGCATTCCTCCATCACCTCTATATTTTAGGCTCCAAAATTATAACAATTACAAACCAATAGTTCTAGTCCATTTTTAAAGGACTACTATTACTGGAGAACTTTATAGAAATCTACCAATTGCCTGCAATGCATCTCAATTTTAGAAATAACTAATTTTTCTTGTTTTCTTTTTTCCCTTTTTGGGAACATACTAAGAAAACATCTGTCAATTTTCAAATATCAAATCCCTTCAAGTAGCTGATGTTTTTCAAGAGTGGTACAAAGATTTCTGACACATCCACATTTACATGAGACTCACTGGGCTGGCTGTAAACATCACCCCGTCTCAAACTCAAACCAGACCAGTCTCACCTAAAACAGAAAGATCTCCCCACCCCAGCTGGGATGCGTCCTTTATTAAGTATAAAGGAGGCATCTGGGGACTGTGGTAACACCCAGGGGGCCCCAAGGACAGATCTACATGGCTTCATAAAGGAACCATTAATCAAACCAGGGCCAGTCTGCTGTGTCATTCCATCCACACCGCCCCAGCAACCAACTTCTGACCCAGCGCCAGAACGCTGTGGTCTACAGCCTGTATCTGAATGGTTCTCAACAAACCCCAGTTCTGGTTGCTGCACCTCCAGCTCATGTCACTTTTCCAGGACGCCCAGGACAAGCAAACACTGAGACTGCGAGAAGGGACAAAGCCAGGAACAACCCAATGGGAATGGACAGGGGTCAGGGGAGCGGGTAAAGAAACCAAAGCAGAAACCCCCCGGCCCAGGGCAGATGGAGACTCTTGTGCCAGCTTTATCCTTACCTTGAAAAACAGAAACGTGGGAACAGAACTAATTTCATATTTTTCAGATACTTCAGGAACAGCTTCAGCTTCCAACTTTAAAATAAGAGAATTTAAGCTTGATTATAAAAGGTCCTTTTTGACAACTTCAATATGTAAATCAGTTTCACATGCATTATTCCTTCTAGTAGGTGACATTTTTTAAAGAGTGTAGTACAAAAGTTTATGACACATTTACATTTAAATGAGACTCACTGGGCTGGCATATCATCCACTGAGTCTGCGGTGTCAAAACAGGTTCAGAGGTTTTTATTTTGTTGCACATTTCAAAAGATGCCTGGAGGCTGTGAATAAAATTTTTGGTGCACTAGTGACCTAGTAAATTTTCAATCATATGCAGCTACTACTATATTGAAATCCATAAATCACTGACCCCAGTTATGTCATGATTACAGTGCTTATTTTCTGCCCACAGCAATTCTTGCTGTTTGCTCTATTGACTAATTTCAAGAGGCAGTACATCATGACTGACAGTTGCAGCCTTCTGCAAATTATGAAGCAAAAAGGAGTATTTCTTCAATAAACTATTGATGTCTGATAAATTTTACTTTTAACTCCTGCAAGGCTGCTGGGCACGAAGCAGATACCTTGCAGGTTCCCGGCTGCTGGGATCTGCGCCCACGTGAATGCCTGTGAAATGAGATGAGTGCACGCTGTGTGATAATTCCCCTCAACAAGACACCGTGTGATAGCTGATGCGCGAATCTGAAACACATTAAGTAACACAATCTCCCAATAATTAAACACAATTACTATAAGCTATTATGTAAGACTTTAAAAACAACGCACTTTGAGAAAAACCGATATCTATTGCATCTTTCCCTCATAGGACTGTCAATGTAATATAAACTTTTTAAAACCAATAAAAACCTGTATTTACATTATACCTGTAGGAAATAAAATTTATTGATAAATTACATTGTTAAAAGTTTTTAAAATATAAGTACTGTATTTTTCCAAGAGTGGGAGATTTCCACTGGGCTTGAAACCCTATCCTCAGCCCGAGCTTTAACCAATCCAGCGTATCTACACAAACGAGCCCTGACATAGTGGAGGCACAGCCATTTGTCTTGGGTTTGATTCTCCCACCTCATAGGCTCTCGGGTGCTCCTTTACTACCTTAATTCTGTTTTCCTCTAGAACACCCTTTCGAAACAATATTTTTAATTATTTTCATTTTTAAATGTTTATGAGAAAAACTATATACACTTTAAATCAACATCAGCTGTCCAATAAAAGTGAAAAAAGAACAATGAGAAGACTAAGCAATGGGAGACAGCTCTTTAGAACAGACTCTAAAATTGTAGACACACCTGTGTTTTCCCCACAATTCCTCAGTCAGACCAAAGAGGAGCAGCAAAGGTGACTACAAAGGCAATTCATTATCTTTTGTCTTTTTTTAAAAATATATTTTATTGATTTTTTTTTTTTTTTTTACAGAGAGGAAGGGAGAGGGAAAGAGAGTTAGAAACATCGATGAGAGAGAAACATCGATCAGCTGCCTCCTGCACACCTTCTACTGGGGATGTGCCCACAACCAAGGTACATGCCCTTGACCGGAATCGAACTTGGGACCTTTCAGTCCGCAGGCCGACGCTCTATCCACTGAGCCACACCGGTTAGGCTCTTTTGTCTTTGACTGAGATCTGTGGCATGCCCACCGCACACTGGGCACTGGGCAATGGACATTGAGCTAGGCTCACTAGATTCCCATCTTTGGTACAACTGGATTCTAACAGAAAGTAAAATCCATAAACGGGCTACACTAAGTAGAAACAAGATAGCGTGGTCTTAACCCAGAACATGCATAAAACCAAAGTCTTGTATGCTGTTAAAAGTGGTCTCTTCTCACATTCCTGGTTCCCAGTAGGGTCCCTTCTGGGAACTCTTCTGGGAAGCAAATA
Source organism: Cnephaeus nilssonii (assembly GCF_951640355.1). Classification (NCBI taxonomy): domain Eukaryota; kingdom Metazoa; phylum Chordata; class Mammalia; order Chiroptera; family Vespertilionidae; genus Cnephaeus; species Cnephaeus nilssonii. Next base: position 58,439,042 of record NC_137087.1, read on the forward strand.
GGCCTCTTGCCATTCCCGCTGAAGCCGGAAGGATCACTACGTGTGCCTCCCTCCCTCCCCTCACTACGTGAGCTCCAGAGACCAATCTTACAAAGACAAAGGCAATGGTGACAGGCAGATCCTGCTGAGCATGGGCCAGGAGTACCAATGAAGGACAGCCCCTCTCCAGGACGTCAAGGGCATCTGAAATTCAAAAACCTTTGCAGCACTAAAAGTCTTTGGAAATATTTTTGTTGAATGTAAAACATGAGTTATAATAATGAAAATGGAAACTAAGTATATAAATATTTAATAATGATCTACATTCAGAAGAGACCAAAGATATCTTTGATGGATAATAGATATCTTTCAAGGAAGACCTACTCTGTGTCACAAGTCATGACAGGCCCTCTACATAAGCGTGCACAGTACGCTACTTACACCCTGGACAGGTATGCAGCTGGGCACAGGGTAACTTGTCCAAAGACACACAGTTAGTAAGCAGCTGAGCTCAGAAAAGAAATAAAAATTGCCAGTCGTGGCAATGAGGCTCCAAGGTTGAGGAGGGAACGTTTAAACCTGCACTCAGGGACATTTTGTTAAACCTCAAACAGAGGTTTCTTTCTACTCATGGCATGTTGACAGTACAGGAAAATTTTTCAAAATCAAATTCTTTGTCAGTCAAATATAAATTTCAAAATAGATATTTAAATTAACATTTCTGATAACTTTTTAAAAATTTTTGCCAAACTTAGTGCAGCAACAGCTAATAAACTATGTTCATTGGGTTTATTTTATTACCACAACAACATAGATAAAAACTAGGGTATTTTTTAAGATTTAACAATTCACTAGAATTATCTGAGAGGCACTTACGATAAGATGCCAAATAACCTGGCAAATATCTTCTGACAGAGAAAAACAGGAATTCAGCTGGTCAGCTGGTACCTAGTTGCACAGCTAGTTGGTGCCCTGGAGACTGCCCTATGTTGTCTGCTCACACACACCAACTGCACAGACATTGAGAATTAAACAGTGCAGGCTCCAGAGATGATCTATACTGACTGTCAAGAGCTTCCGAAATTAAACAGCGTGAGCTGTATCTTTAAGATGGTTGCACATTTAAGAATAAATCAAACTATAAATATTCCTATTTTTTTAAATCAGAAAATACAAACCTAAGTATATTAACTCCTTCTGTACCCTTGATCTTACAATATGAAGTTACAATGAACATAAAATGCAAGTACAGCAGCTACTATACAAACAAGATTAATGCTAAATGAAATGCAACAGTAGAAAACCTCACTAATCAGGTGGCTGATGAGTCTGACTTGGAGAATTTTTGTACCCAAGTGCATTGCATAGTAACCACAGCCCAGCACCATCAGTGCACTAAACTTGCGGGGGGTGGGGGGGGGGGACGGGGAGAGGCTGGCACGGGAGGTGGGAGCTACCTGCACAAAGGAAAGCAATTAAGAAATGGCAGGGTACAGGCTCCCACCTCAAGCACCCACCATCTAGTCCAGAAACCAATCAAAACAAGAGTTAAAGATGTTCCCTGACTAATAGTCCAACCAACGGCACAGACTAAGTTCAGAGACACCCCCTCCCCCCTAAAAAGGCCACAGGGGTACATGGGAACGACTTCATATAAAATGGTTTGATATAAATCATTATGTTAGACACCTTAAATAGAGGCCATTTTAATTTTTAAAAATAAAATCAAATATAAAATTTCAAAAATTGCCACTCCTATAAAAAACATGGATTTGATTTGGACTTTGGATATGACTAGGGGAACCCAACTTGTTCATCACCCAAAAAACCTTGTATAATTCTTCTTCTTTCCATCTTCTCTACTAGGCACTTTACCTTCAAAGATTTTATCTACCAAACAATTGATAAATGATAAATATGTATTCCCATTTTTGTTAGTGCTAGCAAACCAACTTTACATAATTTGAAAAGCAAAGACATTTGACATTTTAATTAACGTTTTAAGTTTATTCTGAATAAAAATAGGTTTCTATGAGGCTCAGCAATAGAAGTAACTCATGTATCACCTCAAAGCCCTTGTAGACATGAGAACCTCAGGATCTGACCAAACTTGGGGGCCGATCCAGGCGAGTGGACCACCATGGGCATACACATGGCACCAGGAGGACCTGCGTGCCCTTCATCACCACACCACAGTCCAGGAAATGAGGGCACTCGGACTCAAAGATGGGGAAGCCTCTTCCAGTGAGCACAAACGTGGACCAAAAAAGCATGCTAACTTTCCTCAGGCATATTTTACCATTATCTATAAGATAAATTATTGATGGTCACAAAACTTTACATCAAACTATTGAAAATATCAAGTTTAAGATAACCTGCATAATGATTCTGTAAATACAAGTCACAGAATGGACTAATCTCCATATTTCACATGTCAAAAATGCCAAACTACTGCAGTCATTAAAAAAAAAGACTAAGAAATCAAATGAAAAAACACAGAAGTAACAGAACATCAGTTCCATAGCCCAGAAGTTTCAAAAAGCTCCCAACAAGCCAGCTGTTTTAAAATGAACCACAAGCCTCTCTTAGTAGGAAATGCCAACAGATCTCGCCAATATCTCCTTTCTCATTTGCTCACTGTGGTTCAGCAATTGCAGCCTTTGGAACAATCCACCTCACAAGCTCCATGCAAACTGCCTCTGCCCTCCTCGATGTCCAGGGAAAGAAAGCCTGTGCGAGTGAGCGACCCACCCACACTTCACCCTCCCTGGGAACGGCAGACGCAGTCGGGCTCAGGTATCCCCGACAGATAAGGGCTTCCGACCTTGGCCTGCTGAGACACTTAAGCACTTGAACAACTCAAAGTCTCACTGCCAAGTCTGGTACCAATGTGAGAAGTAACTGTAGAGTCACTTTAAATAAATCATTCAGATGGCAGCCAGGAACAATGTGCTACCTAAACCAGTAACATTATACATACAAAAGCAGACTTACAACAATTACCATCATCTTGATTAATCTTATGATTGAAATGTTTAATCATTCATTTCACTTGTAATCATTATCTTTTATCACTGACCAAACATGCAGTTTTAATGTTCCCTTCCATTATTTATATTGGACATTTTAGGGTTACATTCTAAGGTTACATTACACATTTCATTGGAATTTTAAATAAGTCCTTAAATTTTAAAAAGCTAGCCATTATATTCACACTTGCTCTATCTGCATAAAGAAGGATTCATACAAAATTAATGCAAGCAGTTACTTATGGGGGGACAACAGGACTGATGGGAAGGCGTGTGATGAGCCTGCTCAGCACAGCTTTTCAGTTTTGATTTTTGAGCCATCTCACTGCAATACCTATTCAGAGCACACTTCTATAGAGAAACTGTCTGATAAATTATACACCTGCTGTACAAATGAATTAGCCTGTCCAAATTCTGTTTTCAGTTTGTATATCAAGTGGCATACAAACCCAGCTGATGTCATTTTTAACTCTATGTACAGGTATACTTGTCAACATGCCTTATGAACTAATAAATTCTGGTTTAAGAAATAAGGCTTTGGTTTTTTAGTTTGTTTGTTTTAAATCCTAAAGATCCAGGCTTTTGAATACAGGGTGTGCCTTCCTTCCCAATAATTCATTTCTAAGACTCTCAACTCATATGCTGGCCTTTTGTCTAAACCAGTACGAAGTACTAAATAATAATATGTGTGCTAAACCAAGCGTGCCACAATTATCACTTTCCTAGTACTTACCCATCCAAGAGATACTGCAAATATACAGCATGTAACATTCAGTACACACACAGAAAGCAAGAGAGATGGCTTCCTTTGTCCTCTGCTTCCTGAACAAGTCAGGAAAACCTTCGGTGTCTCCTGCAGGTCTGCCCAGTCCCAGAGAGCAACTCTTCCCACCCCCACCCCCAACCCCCCAGTTCCCAGCACCTGGGACCCCCTTTCTTCAATCATTTCCACACCACACCTACCTGTTCCATGAAATGTGTCTGCTAATATTTTTCCTTTAAAATCACAATTATCCACAGTGAATGATCTAGTCTGCTTTTGTTCACAGGCACCACCCCCCACCCCCCCCCCCGTGGCCCATCCTGCTCTGTATCGGTCCTGTCCACCCCCACACACATGTAGGGAAAGTGTGGTGAGTTTTACACTCCTGATACTAGAGAAATGCAAAACTATTTTAAGATTTTTAAGAATAGTCTACTACAAAAATAACAGATTCCAACCTCAATTATAAGCATGTGGAATTCCTTTCACATTAGTTCATATAAACTCCTAAAAGACATGACACGGAGCATGAAATACCTTCACAAAGGAAACCTGGGGGTGCTCTTTGGCTAACTCTGCCATCACGTCGTTCATCTGAGCACACTGCGGAGCCCATGGTGCCCAAAAATGGACCACGACGAGGGACCTGTAAGTAAGTAAAATGCAGTTTTAAAAAGATACGGTATCTTTAGAAAGAAGCAAATACTGATAGACTCAAGTCTTCCCCACAGTTACGGGAACTGCCTGAATCTTCTCGTTCTGTTAGAATTTCATTGTATTAAACACAGACTAAGATAGAAGGACTTGCAAGGTCTCGGGAATCTTCTAGGTGAATTTTCGAGTTAATGATATTTCTTGAGTCAATACTTAGCTCACACGAAGTGGTTCTGAATATTCCTCCACCTTAACTAAGAGTCATGGAAGTCAACTACCTTTTCTGACCCTTAGGAAAGGTGGAGACCAGATTTCTGTAGCTGAGGTACCATGTTCGTAAAAACAGACTGCAGAAGCATGATTACTGTTAATGACAGTATTTACCTTTTTAAACACAGAACTATGATGAAGGGGCATAATGTACCATCAGAACAGGAATAAAACACTGACAATGAGAGCATGCAAGCAGCAAACATGGAAAAAACTGAACTGCGTTTTACAAAGACATACTTTTATATTATGCTACAAAGGTTTTCTAAAAATGGATAGTATGAACAGAATAGTAGATGAATAAACTGTTGATGAAATTCTTAGGAATCTGTACATATCTATCAACTACTCTCATATAAAATTATCTAGACAAAGATATCTCTATCTTCATATCCAACTGAAAAACCCTAGTTTTATAGAATTCTAAGCTCAAATATAATCCCCCAACAACAAAAAACCCACAAAGAAACAAACAAAAAAATCTGAAAATTCAGGAAGAAAACATGTTTTAAGTATGTTACATGGAGAGAGGAACCAAGGGTAACTAACCCGTAGGCAAGGAAAATAACACAGTGAAGTGAATCGGGTGAGAAGGAGCCCAGCACCCAGCAAAGGGAGGCACTGGGGTTGGAGGCGGGAGGGGCAGGATGGGGTGGCACTGGAGGCACCGTCTGGAGGGGCAGATCCCAGCACAGAAGCTGCCAACCTGAGAGGAAAGGGAGTCCAATGGCTGTTTGTGAGGTGACGGTCTGGCGCTCAGGAAAAGTCTGCACTTGATCTGAAGGTTCGGGAAGAGAGTCCGTGCTGGCACCCCGCGCACCCATGCAGAGGGCCAGAGGCCAGGTCAGTCTCTGGCTCCTCAACGCTAAGCTGCAGGACAGGTGGCGGAAAAGGCGCCCAGAGGTACATACAGGGCAGTTAGAGGGCCTCCCAGGGCCAAGGAAGAGGTGACACCCATCCAGCTCAGCAGGAAGGACAGCGAGCAATGGGGGGGGATCCAGTGGGAGCAGGGCAGGTCCCCCGGCAGCATGGGGGGGACTGAAGATGAGGAAGTGCAGACTGCTAGAACTCCGCTCTTATGAGATCTGGCTGAAAACAGAATGAGGCAGAGGCAAAGACAGGATCAAGGAATGGGTTGTTGTTTTTAAATATATTTTTATTCATTTCAGTGAGGAAGAGAGGAGAGAAACATCAATGATGAGAGAGAATCACCTATCGGCTGCCTCCTGCACACCCACCCTGGGGACCGAGTCCACAACCCAGGCCTGTGCCCTGACCGAGAATCAAACCGTGACCTCCTGGTTCATAGGTCCACGTTCAACCACTGAGCCACGCCGCCCAGGCAGGAATGGGTTTTATTAATACAAGGAAGCCTGGACAGTTTATTTTGTGAGAGGCCACGGGGAGAAGCTGAAGAAGACAGCGGGGTTGAGTGTGCGAGGCCTCAGAGGCGGCAGGGGCGGGGAGATCTAGAGGAACCCACCTTGAGAAGAGGGACGGTCTCCTCTGGGCCAGAAGCAGAGGCATCAATGGGTGAAGTGTTGGGGGAGGGACAAGTAGAAGGAGAGCTTGGGAGATGCTCTGAAGTCCTGTTTTCCCAGATAAGAAGCAAGGTCATTGCTGAAACCAAGGAAAACGGCGGGCAGGGGGCAGAGACAGGACTGATGCTGAAGGAGAGCTACACCAAGGAGAGCAGGAGGCTCTACAGGACGACGCAGCTAAGGTGGGAAAGGACACACCGAGTGAGGGGCCCCCAACCAGGGCGTCACTATTTGTATCAGCAGAGTGGGAAGCGGCGGTGTGAGAGGCCTCAGGGTCTAGGCCAGAGACGCTGTGTGTCCTCCAGCACCGCGTCCTCTTCCTCTGGGACGGACAGCTAGGCTGCGGTTCCGTCTTCCTTACAGCTGTTCGGGACCCTTGCAGCTGTTTGGGTCTGCGTTCTGGCTGCTGGGATGCAGGCCAGAAGTGATCTACCTGGCCCCTCAAAACCCTCCCACTGCTCCAGCCACATCTCACAGAGCCTCTGCAGAGGGTAAGGGGGCCCCAAGACCTAAGGCATAGTGAGATGAGAAGCGAGCCCCCCAAAAACCCATGCATGAATGTTCCCAGTAGCCTTGGACATAAAGGCCAAATCCTGGAAATAAAGTGCACAAGTTGGAGAACTTGTAAAACTCACACAATGGAATACTACTCAGCAATGAAAAAGAACCAGCTATAGAGACACTCAACAACATGGAAGTACCTCAAAAACATACTGAGCAGAACAAGACACTAGACGGGGAGTTGTGTGACTCCATTTTCCGGGCTCTCTGTCCTTGTTTTAAATGATGGTTACTTGTGTGTATCCATCCAATCGCCAAGTTCACTGCACCTAACAAGATCTGGGCATTTCATTATAGTAAGTTAATAGCTCAACTTTTTACCAAGTTGAAAAAAGATTTTTAAGATCATAATATCTATAATAATAAAAGTGTAATATGCTAATTAGACCGGACGACCTTCCAGACAAAGCCAGGGCTGTGAGGGAAGCCCGGGTCCCAGGTGCCAGAGGGAAGCTGGTGCCAGCAGCCGGGGGAAGGAAGGCCTACTCTTGCACGAATTTCGTGCATCGGGCCTCTAGTTCAATGATAAAAAGGATAAAGTGAAATATCCTGCTGGTTAAAATTAAACTGGAACCTTTCAGAAATTTCTTACACTTTCAAGTCTCTATCCTCAGAACACAATTAAAGAGACAAAGGTATATGTATACAAATACTTGCCTATTATTTTACATAGCAAGTAACTGTAAACATAGATTGCCCAGCCCTGGCTGGTATTACTAAGTAGTTAGAGCTTCCGTCCTTGCTCTCGGGTTCAATTCCTGGTCAAGGGCATGTACCTGGGTTGCCGGTTCACTCTCAGCCCATGGTGGAGGAGGGTTCGGTTGACAGCCAATCAATGTGTCTCTCTCACATCAATGTTCCTCTCTCTCCCTCCCTTCCTCCCTCCCTCCCTCCCTCCCTCCCTCCCTCTCTCTCTCTCTCTCTCTCTGAAAAGCAATGGAAAAAATATCCTCGGATAAGGATTAACAAACAAATAAACATATATGTATATATGCACATATATGGTCCAACAATATAGTTTTTAATAGTCATATAGCAAAATAAAGCCATTAAGATTGTATGTTAAATATGTCAAAGAATTTTTAATGACATGGGATATAATTATATATTTTTAAAAAATTAAAATAGGTTATCAATCTTTTTTAAAACATATTTTTATTGATTTTTAGAGAGAGCGAGGAAGGGAGAGGGAGAAAGAGAAACATCCATGTAAGAGCAGAACACGGATGGATACATCGGCTGCCTCCTGCACAACCCTACCTCACCGGGGATCAAGCCTGGCCCAGCTTGTGCCCTGACCGTGAATCAAACCAGCAACCTTTTGGTGCGCAGGCTGATGCCCATCTGGGCCACACGGGCCAAGTTCAAAATTCCGCTGCCCTTGGGCCCGTCAATAGCATTTCTTGCCTGTGAGCTGCACGCAGGCACTGAAGCGTGCTGGGCAATGCGTGTGTCACCTCACCTGCGTCACCCCATTTAACCCCCCACCCCGAGCTGGGCACTGTCCCAATCCGTCTCGCGGTGAGGAAACTGAGGCCCGGGTATGAAACTTGCCCAGGGATTAGCTGGCTAGGCAGTGGCTGAGGTGGGGGCTGCACCCAGGCCGCCGACGCTGAAGCTCGCTCCCCTGCCACCCACCAGTCTCCCCGCCCGGAACCTCCCAGGCCTGGGCCGGAGGCCCCTGCAGCCCTACCGGGCCAGGGGCAGGATCGCCGGGGAGCCCCGACTGGTGAGCACTCGGACAGCCCGGGTCCCTGTTCGTCCCCAACGTGGCCTCGGGGCCGCCCTGCGAGTGTCCTTCCCAAGGGCGGCAGGCGCGCGCCCCCGCAGCACGGACCCCAGCGGGCCTTCCTCCACCGCGGGCGGCCACGCCGCAGAGGGGGTCTCCGCGCCCCTCCGGATCCCGGCTCGGTCACCGCGTCGCCGCGTCCGGGGTCTAGGGCCGGGCGGGAAGGTGGGGGCCCGGGCCTGCGAGCGCCCGGCGGACCGGGGTCTGGCCCGGGATCTGGGGTCGGGCCCCGCTCCTCCGCCGGCGGCGGGAGCCATGGCCCGGGGGCCGCGCCCGCCACTCCGCCCAGGCCGGGAAGACCCGTTCCGCCCGCCGCTGCCGCGACCCTCACCCCTGCCGCCCGTCGCCCCGCTCACTTGGCTTTGAGGCGCAGCAGCTCCTCAAACTGCTGGGGGGAGCCGACCTCCACCACCGCCGCCGCCGCCGCCCCAACCGCCCCCGCCGCCATGCTGCCGCCGCCAGACAGGAGCAATCGAGCGCGGGCGGGCGGTGGGGGCGTGGCCTACGGCGGCTCGCGCGGAGGCCCCGCCCAGGCCCCGCCCTGTCCCAGGTCTGCGCAGGCGTCATCCCGGACGGGCCGCGGGGGGCGGGGCTTACGGCCGCCCTTTGCTCCAGAGCCGAGGGCAGCCGCGGGGGACGCTCTGGGCTGGGAAAGGGTGTGCGCGCGATGGGAGTGTAAGCGCAGTCGCTTGTACTTACTGCACAAAATACCCGAAATCTTAATCTAAATCTTATGTACACATATAATATCTTAATAAAAAAATGGAAAAAAATAAAAAATAAAAAAAATAAAAATTCTTGAGAAAGCAAAAATAATAAATAACAAATAAATAAATAAAATGGGAAAAAAAATAAATCTCAACCTAAAACTACACCAAGGCAGGGTTGGAGTGAAAGGTCAGGAAAAGGGAGGGTGCTCCTCGTCTCGGAACCTCAGCACTGACCATGGACTGCGAACTAGGGCCTGGGGGACCCCAACCCGCGCGCCACCGCGTGTCCGGCCACCTGCGCCCAAGGGTGCAGTGACCGGAAGTGGCCTTTGGTGGCTGTTCTAGGTGTGCCTCACGCTGAGAAATAGGTGTTACTGAAAACGGTAAGTTACAGTATTTATAATGCAGCAGGAGAGCGATGCGGAGCCGTTTTGTATTCTGGAGGTAGATACACAAACCTAAGCACGTGATTAGATGTTTAAACACGGAACAAAGCGCACACACATGTACGGGGGAAACAGGGGAGGTCTGGACCAGATGGCGGACAGTAGGAGCGTCAGCATCCTGGTTGTGCAGCTGCACCACAGTTGGCAAGATGTCTTTGGAGAAGGCGAACCCAGGATCTCTGTGTCACTTCTTACACCTGCATGTGACTACCATTATTTTAAAATAAAAAGGTTGATTTTTTAAAATTGATTTGAGAGAGAGAAAAACATCGATTTGTTGTTCTACTTACTTATGCATTCACGGGTTGATCCTTGTATGTGCCCTGACCAGATATCAACCCCCAAACCTTGGTTTATCAGGACAACACTCTGAGCAACTGAGCTACCCAGCCAGGGCCAAAAGGTTAGTTTAAAAAAAAAAAAAGTAAACAAAACCTAGAGATAACCATGGAAAAAATGCAACCCCAGCGTGTTGCAAAACAGGATTATATGCCAATAACCATTTTGCAGCAGAACTACATGTAAATAGAATACATAAGTATTTATAATTGAATATAGCATTTAAAAAGGTCTTCAGCCTGGCTCAGTGATTAGAGCGTCTGTCTGCACACCGAAGGGTCTTGGGTTCGATTCCTGGTCAAGGGCACATACCTGGGTTGTGGATTCACTCCCTGCCCAGGTCGGGGTGCATGTGGGAGGTGTCTCACACTGATGTTTCTACACCCCCCCCTCCCCCGGCCGCTTCCACTCTCTGGATTTGGCTTACCCTTATGCCCCTGTTACTGCTCAGAAGTTCAAAAACACAGCAAAGCAAGATACTGGGGCTGATTTTGGCCTGGTCTCCAAGGTGAGTCCATCACTGGCATTCTGCTGACTCCATGTCAGCATCCGTGGGCCACTCAGGGCTAGGCAACTGAGTGACACTTCGTCTTCAGTGCCCTGGGTTCCCAGGACCCGCTTGGTCAGGAACCAGGAGCAGCTTTCCCCAGGCAGCAGCACAGCCCTGAGAAGGATGGCACAGTTCGTTCTCTGGGTGCTGGGTGCCACTCCAGGGCCGGGAGCATGAGGACCGGGAAGCTGGGGCTCTGGGTCCTCAGGGCTGAAGCCCCGGGCTGGGCGAGCGAAGCTCCAGACAGGACTGCCGGGGCTGTGGATTGACCTCATTTAAGGAGGGGTGTGTGTGATTGATTTTCTTCCCGGTAATGACCGCTAATACTGCTCCTACGTGGGCAAGGAAGCATTGTAGCCATGCCCTTCCGATGAAGAACCATTCATTCCTGCAGCCAACCGAGTGCCACTCTGCACTCTGTGGCAGGGCACGGTGCTGCGTTCTAGGGGGGACATGTGTAACCCAGAGTAGAGAGGAACAGCGGTCAGCGGAGATGAGGACTTGGCGTTGAATTCCCGGCCGGTGGGAGCTTTGTAAACCCCACCCAGAGGGCCTGAGAGACACGGTGGTACAGGAGGGAAGAATTCAGAGGACACTTTTAAAAGTATATGTATTTTTATTGATTTCAGAAAGGGAGAGGGAGAGAGAGATAGAAACATCAATGGTGGGAGAGAATAACGGATCAGCTGCCTCCTGCACGCCCCCTACTGGGGATGGAGCCAGTAACCTGACGGTGAATCCAACCCGGTTCAACCACTGAGCCACACTGGCCCGGACAGAGAGCACTTTTAATGGGCAGAGCATGGCACTGCAAAGTGTTGTTATTCAGGTAAAGTGGCTAATGTTTCCTTTCTTTTAAGAGAGACTCTTAAATTCCAATTACTCTGCCCCCAGAAGACCAGTTGAAAATAACCCCAACTGGAGGGAATTAATTTCCTTAGGAATTTCACGGCTGGAAGAGGAATGGAGCCCCCCTGCAGAGAAACAGTAAAACTGTAAGTACAGTAGATTTGCACCTGAAGAATACATAATTTTAAATTTCTGTTCTCAAGCTGCGATAACATCTCTGGAGCTACTATAAAAAGCCCAAATGAGCACCACAGGGCTGCTGGGAAACCAGGAGGAGCCCACCCCCTGGCTGGGGACACCAGGAGGGCCCCCCACCCCCAGTCTGTCCACAGAGGGGCTGGGAGCCCAGGGTTATGGCCAGGGGCACAGTGACCACCGCTGGGTGCCTGGCTGGGAAGGGTCCAAACAAAGTTGCCTGCCCAGGAGCCCCAACAGGTTGCCCAAATCCCAGAGCATTCTCCCTGGACTCGACTCTCCAAAGCCCGTCCCCACGCCCAGCCCTGCCACTAACCCTGGCACCTCCTTCCCTGGGGGACCGCCTACCTGGGATGCAGAAAGGGGGGACCAAGAGGTAGACAGTCTGTGTCCTGCCCTCATGCACCCTCCACTGTCCATCAGCTTGGGTGGCTCCAAGTATGGGCCTTGGCTCACAAAATGTGATGAGAGCCCGGCCGGGCGTGGCTCCGTGGTTGAGCATCAACCTATGAACCAGGAGGTCACGGTTCGATTCCCAGTCAGAGTACATGCCCAGGTTGTGGGCTCCATCCCCATTGGGGGGTATGCAGGAGGCAGCCAATCAATGATTCTCTCTCATCACTGATATTTCTCTCTCTCTCTCTCCCTCTTTCTCTCTCTCTCTCTCTCCCTCGCCCTTCCTCTCTGATATCAATAAACACATAATTTTTTTAAAAAAAAAGGATGGTGAGATACATTGGACATGGGTCCAACCGCGCAGCCAGCTCTTCTCCTTCGCCCACGGGCCAGCCTGGCAGCCAGGATGCTGCTGCTGTCACCCTAAGAGCCAGGGACTTGATCTTGACACAAGTCAGCCAATTTCCTGTGTTGTCTTTCTTACCTGGAACTGCTTTTATTGGAAGGACTCTATGTATATGCTGGCTATAAAGGTGGTTTATGCTGTCATAGCTAGATTTTTATTGGTTGTATTTTTGCTGTACTTGCTTGGAAAAAAAAATTATTATTTTCAAAGAAAAGAAGAATTACATATCCGGTAAACTAAATAAGGCTCATGTTTATTAGGGACCTCTGACAGCTCCTCAAACGTGACAAAGGATCCCGAGGCAGGAATGGACAATTTATGTGCCAGGGTATTTGCACAACAGATTTCAAGGCATACTTCATCCTGGCTCCGCCAATAAAAAGACATCTCCTTTCTTCTCAGAGGTGTGCTATCGGATGGTTTCACCGCAATCCGGTTTCCTCTAAGAAGATAAAACAACCCGGACAAGGAGGTACCCGCTGACCTGTCGTGTTGGGCTGGATGTTTGGGGGTTGTATAGACGGGGAGGGGCGGGGGGAGGCGTGGCTCATCCCCCAGGTGCTCTCTAGAAGAAATCAGCTTCTAAGAAATGTGGTTCATGGGCCTTCATCTAATTGCTGCAAGCTCCCAAAACTCTTTGGCCAAAATAAATTTTAAACATGTTTTTAGCTGTTTACAATTCATCAGGAAAGAATGCATCCGAGAGCCGACTGCCCTTTTTCCAGCCCCGACAAACATCCTAACCGCCTCTCCCCACAGCCACCAGCCGGTGCAGGGCCCACCGCCGGCTGCAGGTGGCATCCGCGCCCTCCCAGCTGCAGGAGCCTCCTTTGTTGAGGGCTCTCTCTCCAGCCTGGAGAGGCTGAGTCTACACAGCCTGGGGCCGCCTCTTCAGAAGCTGCTCACCCACCGGGAGCAGGTGCCTTCTCCCGCCTGCAGACACGCACCTTCTCCCGGCCTCTCATGCCCAGGCGTGGGTATTCGAGATCCTGCCTGTAGTTTCCCAAGTCTGTGCTGTGAACACGCTGGCACTGAAGGGGGGGGGGGGGGCGGGCAGAGCATGTTGTCACCTGCACACTCACCTCCACGTGCATCCTGGTTTACCCCAAGGGCCAGTTCCCCATGTGGTCACCCCAGATGCAGAGTCGGGGACACGCTGGGACCAGGAGTGTCCGGGATAACTGTGTGTGTTTGTGTGCATCTGCAAGGCGTCCCGTCAAATGTTTTACCTGAAAATGCGCTGGTGTGTGCGCCCATGTGTGTCTGTGTGTGTTTATTCTTCACGTCCACCGGGAGTTAATTTTCTGCTCTTACTTGTCATTGTTTCAAATTTGACAACTGAAACGAAGGGCCTAGGTGAGCTTGCCTTGGTGCCACAGACAAGAACGCTTGTAAAGTCAGAAGTAATTCCTTTTTTTAAAAAATTAAAAAAAAAACATTTTTTATTGATTTAGAGAGGAAGGGAGAGGGAGAGATAGAAGCATCTATGATGAGAGAATCATTGATCGGCTGCCTCCTGCACACCCCCCACTGGGGATCAAGCCCGCAACCCGGGCGTGCGCCCTGACTGGGAATTGAACTATGACCTCCTGGTTCATAGTCGGTGCTCAACCACTGAGCCACACCGACTGGGCCAGAGGTAATCCTTAAGAGGGCCAAGAAGTTGTAACCAGGTGGGCTCCGGGAGGCTCTGTGGCTCCAAGAGCTCACACCTCAACAAGGAACCTTCCAGACCCCGGGTCCCCACGGGCGCTGCCTCATTGGAGCTGACGGGCCCTCTGTCCCGCTGACCGGGGCGCTCTCGCACAGGCTGCTTTTGCCCAGAGACCGCCCCTCACGGAGTGGACATCCGGAGCGTCCAGTGGGCGCCACAAGCAGAGCTGGCCCTCCCCGCCTGCAGAAGGGGTTCAGGGTGCAGAGGGCCGGGACACGGAGAACACGCGTGTGTGGCCCTGAAGGACACAGCTCGGCGACATGCTGCTGAGTTCTGGGGTCCGAGCTCTGGCCGAGGACGGTCACGGGTCCTCTGTCACATGGCAGACATCGTCCCAACCTGGAAAGTGAGTCGGCTCCACTAGTTAAAGAACTGACCCCCGTATCTCCTGCCTGCCCCAGAGCCTCCAAAGGGCCACAGCTACGAGGGCTCCCTCCCTCCCCCTCTGTCCTCTAGCGGAGAGCATGCCATTTCCCCCGAGTGCAGGGCAAAGGAACACCAAGCATGTTTTTAAAGATTTTTTTATTGACTTGTTAGAGAGAGAGGAAGGGAGAGGGAGAGAGAAACAGTGAACCGTCAATCGGCTGCCTCATGCACGTCCCCTACTAGAGATGGAGCCTGCAACCTGGGCATGTGCCCTTTGAACTGGCAACCTTTTGGTGTATGGGATAGAGTCTATTAAACGATGCCCGCCCTAACTGTTTTGGCTCAGTGGAGAGAGCGTCGGCCTTCGGACTCAAGGGTCCCAGGTTCGATTCCGATCAAGGGCATGTACCTTGGTTGCGGGCACATCCCCAGTAGGAGGTGTGCAGGAGGCAGCTGATTGATGTTTCTCTCTCATCAGTGTTTCTAACTCTCTCTCCCTCTCCCTTCCTCTCTGTAAAAAAATCAATAAAATATATTTAAAAAAAAAAAACAAAAAACAAAAAAAACGATGCCCAACCAGCTCAGCCACAACGGCCAGGGCCAAGTATTTTTTTTATCTTCTGAAACCGTATTCTTGAGCCTCTTCCACCTCCTGTGCCCAGGGGTCAGCAGCTGCTCCAGCGAGGCTCAGGGGCCCTCGGGAAGGCGGTGACAGTAAAGCCGTCCTGAAGGCGGTGCCGGGTCCCGAATGGCCTCCAATCCTGGAAGGATTCCCAGGTCGGAGGGCCTCCCATCGGGGCTGCCTCCCTCGGGCTGGGGCGGCCGGGATACGCTTCCTGTAGAATGGCTGCTGACCTCAAACGCCTTCCCGTAGAACCAAACAAAAAAGAAAGGAAAAACGCAAACCAGTGATCTTCAAATGGTGCGGAGGCCTACTGCCCGGCGGTAAGATGTAATAAAATAAATGGGCTTTATTTCACATTCTCATGCTGAAGTTTAAACCTCGGTGGCTGTGTCCTCTCACCAGATGAAGCAAACACTTGTGGTGGCTCCACCATCAGCCTGAACTTAAGTTACTATCTGCTATTCACTCATTCCTGTGAAACACGCGCTTTACTTTAATCAGAAGAAACCCCTCATTTAGAAATTTCAATGCCAACATTCCTTTTAGACGTTCCCATGTGACATCCATGCCTTTTTCAGTTCATACATGAACTAAGAAACTAGTACCAGGAGATGGGGGAGTCTCCTTCCTATGACGAAGGACAGATGTGTGAGACCCTAAAATGGGGGCCCCTAAATGGGGGGCCCCCGTGCCGCGGATCTGAGGGACAGAGGGGTGCTAAGCCACACCTGGCCCATCTGCAGGCAGGACAGGAAGGCTGTGCCAGGCCCCAGGCCCTCGAGCAGTGAGGCGCAGCTGCCCGGAGGGTGAGGAGGACCAGGCACAGAGCTCCGGGTGCCTGGGGGTCCTCAGCCGAGGCCAGCGACCCGCCCATCCTCAGCCCCGCCCCATGGGCTCCACATGGTCCCACCGTCTGAACTGCTGCTGGGCTTTATTCCAATTGTCCCGAACCCGGCCTTCTCCCCAGACTGGGGAGGACCGGGAGGGATGCTCTCACCCGCCTGGAAGAACTGTTTATTTTCTCGTTCCCACACGTTCGCCATCACCGTGTCGCCGCTGGGAGTGGCTTCAGGCGGCACTTGTCCAGGGATCCCAGGCCACCCGGCTTCCTCTCTCCTTGAAGCAGGTTATTGCATCACTCCCTACCCAGAGCCGAGTTATTAGCCATAAATGTGCTTACCTACAGAGATGTGTCCTTTTATGATGGGGCATGAATAGTAAAGAGCGGTGTTCTGGAATACCTGGCCACTAACACGGCAGGATAAAGCCGGCTCCAGGCGTCCCAAGGCCCACTCCTGGCCTTAAAGGAAACATCCCATCGTCAGGAACCGCCACAGAAATCTTTACCACTATTTAGCAGTCTCGTCGGAAGGAGTTTGTCTCTCATTTATCAGGAGATGGAATACAATGAGTTTGCGGTCTTTGCTTCTGTTTTATCATTTCCAAGAGTCAGAAAATATTGCATCCGCTGGCAGTCAATTTATTTCGATTGATAAAAAGGGGTTAACAAAACCCCCTTAGAAATACAAACCAGGTGGAAGTGATATATCTTCCCGGTGCCTTCTTCGGGCTGCCCATAAAGAGAGCACGCTGTTTCTTTCTTCCCAGCAAGTCTCCCCCGGTTTTCTACACCTAGTGAGTCATTTATAATCCTTATTATTGCCAAGCCACGCGCTAATGCGACATCCGTCATATTTCCACGTGCTGGGGGCTTCTCCGTACGATGGTGTGAGCGCTGAGAGGCACAACACCCTCTAATTTATAGGAAAATCCATGCAAACGTGGGTTATCAAACATAACCAATGTGACTTCATACCCTCAAAAATAAATAAAAAAAAATTTAGGATGAAATATAAAACATGCTAAAATTTAATCTCTTGTTGAAGCATAGCCTAGCACAGGGAGCACCCTGAGTGTGACTCTCAGGGAGTGTCATCAACAGATCAGAAGCAGGGATGCGTTCAAATGAGGCACAATTAATACTTTCCAGTCTAACCTAAAGCTGTGGAGTTTAGGAGACACATTGGTGGTGCATTGATATCTTTATTCGCCCACAGCACCGGTGAAGAAAATGCAAAGTGACAGATTAAAAATCCCCGCTACGTACCCAGCGAATGTTTACGTGATGGGAGGGAGCGGGCCCGTCCACCGCCCGGTTTCGTGTAAATCTCTCTTGCGCACCAGTCAGTCTTTCCACAGTAAATAACTCTCTATTGTTGGTCACCCCTGAAGAGCACACGTGACGTCAGGAAATAGCTTAGGGCACTGGCTCAGATCACTAAGGCCGCCACAGAGAGGTATCATTTAGGAAGTTGGAAAGCAGTGGGCTATTGTTTTTTTGCCTGAAGGAAGTATGTCTAGATTATAAGGATTGCATCTAGGAAAATCTTATACTGAGTCTTGTCATACATTAAAAAAAAAAACACAAACCCAAAAAAACTAACAAGAAACCTGAGCTAAGATGACACTGGAACAAAACCATGACCCTCAGCAAACAGGTGTGTGCTGACCTCAGAGAGACACGTTCCCTGCAGATCCAGTCCTCCGGGATAGACACCTGTCCGCCGAGAGTGGACTGGACAGGTTACCTGTACGCTGCGAGCTGGATCACTGAGGCAGAAGATGAGGGCCAGGTATGGGCCCGAGACAACCCTGATCAGCCACTCTGCAGTAACACTGTGATTTGAATAAAGACAAGCGGTGGACAAGTGCCTATAGACATCTTCAGGGGACAGCAGCTGGGGGGCGGGGCACCCCTTTGAAGGCCTTCCTAGGCCCTGGCTGGAGCAGACGCCACGCAGCTAAATGCTGAACTCATCCTTCACCAGCCTTGCCCTGAGTACCACCGCGTTTACATCCCAAACAAGATAAGAGGACAGTAATGTTTGAAAGAGGTCATGAAAGATTGAAAGGGGGAAGGTTACGTCAGTGGAAGAATAGAATGGCTTTGCAACAATTGAATGAAAACTGTTACTCACTTGCCCAGCCAGTATGGCTTGGTGGTTGAGCGTCAACCTATGAGCCAGGAGTTCATGGTTCAATTCCCGGTAAGGGCACATGCCCAGGTTGTGGGCTCGATCCCTAATGGGGGGTGTGCAGGAGGCAGCCAATCAATGATTCTCTCTCACCATTGATGTTTCTCTCTCTCCCCCTCTCCCTTCCTCTTTGAAACCAATAAAAAATATATTTTTAAAAACTGTTTTAAAAAACCTCAATCCCATCCCCACCACACACCACACACACACCACACACACACACACACACCACACCACACACACACACACACACATATACACACACACACACACATACACACACACACACACACACACACACACGCTCCCTTGGCCAGGAGCTGAGCCACTTATTAAAGGTAATCCACAGCTACTCCTGGCAGTTTTGTCTTCCCTGGAAGGCAGGCGACAGGAGCAGGCTGTTGTATTCCTATTTACAGAGGAGGGAACTGAGACTCAGAGGTCGACACTCGCCCAGTACACATCCTTGGTTAAGTGCCATTGAAACCCCTCCTGACCCTTTCTGAACTCCAACTGGTCCAGGGCTCAGCTGGGAGCTGGAGATGGTCCCAGGAGGGACAATGAGCCAATGAGCGGGAGCTGACTGTGTTCTCAATGGCAGGCTCACCACTGCCCAGACGGCTCACTGAGAACCCAGAGCACCCCCTTGAGGTAGACCCCTTATCAGCACCCCAATTTGTCACCCAGGGGTGGGGACTGCCAGGTGAGAGCACCTTGCCCTGGAGCTGGAAGTCCCCAGGGGGAAACTGGAACTCAGGTCACCTTCCTCCTGAGCCACTTCCCCTGAAGGTGGTGTGCAAGGCGGCGGCGGGAAGTGGTGCACGGATAAGCAACTTGTAACAGGAATGTCTTTACTGTCGTAAAGCGTACAGAACACAGAGTGGGCCATTTTAACCATTCTTTGATGTACAGCTCAGTAGCATTAAGCACATTCACCTTTTTGTCAACCAACATCCCCGCCATGTCCACAACCCTTTTCATTTTCTAAACGGAGACACTGTCCCCATTAAACAATAGGTCCTCTGCCCCCTCCCTTCAGCCCTCTGAAAAGTCTCTTCACGGAGAGAGCCCATTCTATCGTCTGTCTATTCCAGCACTTCAAACAGTGGCATCACATTGCATTTGCCCTTTTGCGGCCAGCGCATTTCATTCAGCATAATGCAGCTGCTTCCGGCATTTCCTTCCTTTTTAGGCCGAGCAATATTCCCTGGTAGGTATCTACCATATGTTGTTTATCCATTTACCCATTTATGGACACACAGGTCACTTCTACCTTTTGGCTATCATGAATGGTACTGTTTTGAACATGGGTATTCTAATCACTGCTTTCAATTATACTCAAAAGTGGAATTATGGAATCATATGATAACTTTATTTTTAATTTTTTGAGGTACTGTCATACAATGCACCAGGAGTCCAATTTCTTCCCACCCTAGCCAACAATGATTGGCTTTTTTATTACAACCCTCCTAATGGGTATGACGTGCTATCTCAATGTGGTTTTGATTTGCATTTCCCTAATGATTAGTGATGTTGAGCATATTCTCATGTGTTTATTAGCCATTTGTATTATCACCTTTGATGCATAAAAGTTTCAAACTTTTCAATAGTCCAATTCAGGCATTTTCTCTTTTGTTGACTGTGAATTTTTTTTTAAAATGTATCTTTATTGTTGAAAGTATTACCTTTGTCCCCTTTTTGTTGACTGTGTTTTATACAAGACTCCATTTGTCATGAAAGTCTCCCTTTTTCTTCCACCGGTTAATGTATTTAACGTTTAAATAACGAGCACTTTAACTATCATTTTATTATTTTTAAAGTTTTTAAAAAATTTTTAAGATATTAAGAATTCAATAAACATACTAGGTCAATAGGGTATAAATTCCCACTTGTCTTTGAAGTCAGAGTTGAGCCCACTCTCCCTACTGCGAACCCCAATACCCGTCATGATGGTCCCCCGGGGAAAGTCTGCCTTACCGTTTTTAACAAGGGTCACGAATATCTTCCCTCTAACATGCCATACAGTAGGTGTATTTAGAAGGATGCGGTGTAGCTCTGCACTGTTTACCAACGTCAGTCACCTGGGCACCCCTGCTCACCATGCACACAGCCGGAACCCCACTCCCCACGGTCGGGCGGAGAGGCCACGGTTCCCCCTTGTATACAATCCAAGGGCCCCGCAGCGCTGCCCTCAGCCAGCAGATTAGCATTGCCCCTAGGGCCTCCGGACCGGAAGCCACCGTGCGCCTGGCCAAACGCGGCTGGAGACCGTGGAGTCGCCCCACAATCGTCCTTGCCAGCTCCGGCCAGGAAGTGAGGCCTCCTTACTGGGACTACAATTCCCAGAGACCCCGCGGTCTCGCCCATACTGATTGGCTCGCTGCGCCTTCTATCAGCCAACCAGCCAGGAAGCTGGCCAATTACGAGGGCGAGAAGGCGGGCGCTCCTCCCTCCGATCCAAGGTCTGCAGTCGAAGCGTGGTGGGTCCCTTAACAAGTTAAGTTCTCCCGAGCTTCACGACTGATTCAGTGATCGTAGAAGCGACAGGCCGGCCCTCGTGGCAAAATAATGACCCGGGGCAGGCGTCCCTTCAGTCCAGAAGACTCTGGTCTCCGCTACTCCTGCCTGAAGCGACCGCCCGGCGGGACTCCAGTGGCCCGGCGGAACCCCGCCCCCATTTCTCATTGGCTCCCTCGGGACACGTGGAGGTAGGGGGCGCGGACCCGGCGGCGTGGGCGGGGCGCCCGGCCTCTGGGGGAGATGATAGATCGTCCCGCGGACTCGGGCTGGTGGGTCGCATGGACACCCTGGCGCTGGGCCGGTGGCGTCGGCGGAGGCCGGAGGAGTTGCAGGTTCCGGGGGACGCGGTGAGCCCCCAGGGGTCTGGGCGTTGGGAACGGGAAGGCGGTGTCCTCGGGCTGGCCCACAGTGGGCTTCGCGTCTCCTGGCGGCCCCTTCGGGGTGGAGGCCCGGCTGGCAGCTGCCCGCGCGCACCTGTTGGGGCGGGGCCCGAGGTGGGCGGGGCCCGGGGTGGGCGGGGCCCTCCCTCCTGCCGCGCCTGCGCAGAAATCGGGACTTGTTTGCCGCCAGACCCGCGTGCTGTCAGGGACTGCGAGACCCGTGTCCCCTCCAGGTGCGCGGGCCTCCCTGCAAGGCTTGAGGACTCGGTGTCTGGGCCAGGGAGTGGCGTTCCTGCGTCCCGCCTCCACGTGCAGGCGCTGGGCTGGTGTGGTAGGAGTGCTGGTTGGGCAGACTGGTCAGTCCCGCCTGGGTTGAGTGTTCTGGCCCGAGGGAACCAGGTGGGAGGCGATGGCGTGGGTGGGTGGTCGGGTCGGTGCGAGACTGGGAGGGAAAACAGTGTGGGACGTGGAAAGGCACCTCCCCTTTCCAGGAACCCAAAGCAGTCCGTGGGGTTGAAGCGGGCAGCACGCTCGTCTTCCGCCTCTGTCTGCGGATTGCTGGCTCCTCTCCACCTCGGGGATGCCGCGGTTCTGCCCCAGAGCATGGGCCAGCTGCCTGCACACCCACGTCGGACTTTCTTCTCTCTGCTTCTCCTGGACCTACAGGCTCCAAGAGACAGGATCTCGCCCGAGTTAATGCGGGCAGCGCGTTTTCAAATGTTTCGCCCGGTAGGATAAGTGGCTTAACTTTCTACCCTGCAGCATCTCTTTGTTTCCTCGCCACCCACTCACTGCCTGATCACTAGGCCAGCATCACTTACGTCACAGCCACACCCCACTTCCAGGGACCATGTCACTAGGGCACAGGTGTAGCTTCTGTAACAGGGCGACTTCATACCACATTGGCTCAAACAAGTTGGATTCTCTCACCTAAAAGTACAGAGGTGAGCAGTCCAGGACTGTGGAACATAGGTACTCTGCATACAGGTATAAGACCGCTGCTGCCCAGATCATAGACATCCAGGGAGCCCAGGTCCTTCTGTCTCAGCTCTGCGCCCCCCCCCCCCGCCCCCCCAATGCTGTCCCCTTCTGAGGTCAGCACTGGCTCATCACTACAGTGCTCACATTCCAGACTGGGGAGTAAATAGTCAAGTGACGTGATCATACTGACATTTTGAGAGCTTCCTCTGGCAGCTGTGTGGGAAATGAAAGGGGGGGTGGTCAGAATGAAGGAATGGGTTGAGTACATAGATCAGGGAGGCGACAGAGGCTTGGCCAGAGGACAGTGAGGTGGTAGGAGTAGACAGCAGTATATTGTGGAGGAAGAACTGATAGGCCCTGCTTATGGAGTAGATTATTGTGAGGATCAAATGAGATAACAAATAGGGAAACACCCTAAACCGTAGTTTTTTCTGATGGGAAGGGATGTTTATTAGGTTCTACCTGTTGTAAGTCAATTTGTATACTCGCTTTCCTTAGGATTCTTAATTTTAACCAGGAATCTAGACTAATAAAAGGGTAATATGCTAATCAGACCAGAAGACCTTCCAGGGGGCCTTCAGGATGTCCTTCCAGACAAAGCCATGGTGGCAGGCCGAGGCAGAGGCGGTTAGGGGCGATCAGGCCAGGAGGGGAGGGCAGTTGGGGGTGATCAGGCCAGCAGGGGGGCAGTTGGGAGTGATCAGGCGGTGGGGGGGCAGTTGGGGGCAATCAGGCTAGCGGGGGAGGGGAAAGTTGGGGGCAAGCAGGCCAGCAGGCAGAGTGGTTAGGGGCGATCAAGCAGGCAGGCAGGTGAGCGGTTAGGACCCAGCGGTCCCGGATTGCGAGAGGGATGTCCGACTGCCACAGGGATCGGGCCTAAACCGGCAGTCGGACATCCCCTGAGGGTCCCAGATTGGAGAGGGTGCAGGCCAGGCTGAGGGACAATGCCCACCCCGTGCACAAATTTCATGCACTGGGCCACTAGTATAACAGATTTATATTGTACTTGATGAATATTGCAAGCCTAAGATTACTCCCCAATAAGTATAGTATGTGCATTCATGTCTTTTTACTTTAATTCGAAATAAAAGTGATTTTTCTTTGCTCTTGTTTGCTTATCTTCTTCTAGATAACTCGCTCTCATAGAATGAAGTTAGCATTCTTACTTCTGACCACTGGCTTGCCTTGTCTCCTCATAAGTTTCCTTCTCTTTGCCAGGCTAGAGTGTGGACATGCGCAGGAAGTTGAGTGTGGATGTGGTCAGAAAGTTGAGGAGTCTTAAGACATGGTCAGAGCTGGATAAAGCACAACATCAAGATATTCAGATTTGGTTGACGTCCTCTATGCCCTGCTAACATGGGAGTTGATGGCGGGACTCCTTAATTTCTGATCTTCTCTGTAGTTGACATTGTGCCAGATTTCACTGTGTTGTAGAGCAAACCTCCCAAGTGCAAGGTCATTTTCCAAATGAAAGTGTCATCGAGGAGGAATCTTTGCTTGATGGAAACCATGCTCTCTTTCTAAATGGCGGTCTGTAGGGCCTTATTAATCTTTCTCATCAGCATTAACGGTTCTGTACTCAGGGCTGATGGACGTCCGTATCAGCTACTCCATATCAGCAAAAGTAAACTTTCCTTACTGTGGTAGAATTAAGACCAAACTCAACTAAAATCCTCACTCAGCAAACTGTTTCTAGTAACTAGGACTCAATTAGCCAGCATCACACATTTAGAATACAAATGAATAAAGGCCATTAGTCAGTAAAAACCCTCAAATACCTTCAATCTGAAAGGTTAGATGTGTGTGTGTGTGTGTGTGTGTGTGTGTGTGTGTGTGTGTGTGTAGACTTACCATTAATTACATTGCTGAGTTCTAATGATTCACCTTGGTATTCTCACTCATGGTATATATGCTTAACTCATATATCAGCATATATATTATATACGTCTAGTTCAAGGTGTTTCATTTTTAAGAACGTGGCATGTTCTTGCCGTGCTGATGGGAGAGAACACACGGCGCTCTTCTGTCAGTGTTGGAGGACGTTGGGATCTCTTCTTCCTTCTCCACACTCTTCTCTCGTGTAGAGTGGAAGAATGGGTTTCTGGAGGTGGCAGCCTGCGGGTTCAGCCATAGCGGGTTCAGGCCTGTGCTCCGCGCGCCCTGTCCCTTGTCCTGTCCATTGGCTCCCAGGTGCGTGGGGAAAGCATCTCCAGTCTGATTGCTGCGCCGGCTCGCTCGCATCAGCACGGAAGCCGAGGCTTTGAATTTCATTTCTGCCCGATTGTGAAACCTTTAACCCTCCCCCACCCCCCTCCTCCTCCACGTCCACTCATCCACTCCCTGGGCCCCATCACTTCCAATAAAGAAGCAAGTCCTCGGCAACACAGGCGCAGTCGCACCTCCTCGGCGAGGGCAGCCTGTCTTTCCCAGACCTGTCCACTTTGTTCCATCACTGAGGCAACAAGATACATATCTTATATTTTAATTTATGCGTCGTATCAAGTGTCTTCTCTTAATCGCATTCCTGCTTCAGTTGTTCTCTGGCGAGGTTGCTGTTCGATTGATCTCCTTCAATTACTGTTAAGTAATGGGGTCTTTGTGTAGACGCGGGGTTTTAATTTTGTTTATACAGTGCGAGTGTCTTTATAGTCGGGCAGTAAATCTCCATCTGCCTTATGAAGGCTGACAGAGCCTCGCCGGAAGGGAGGGGGGAGAGAGCCGTGTCACGCAGGCATCCAGCGTGCGGTGCCTCTGCAGCCTTCCTTTTCCCTGGGTCCAGGCCAATCCGCGATGACCCGACTATTTGCCGAGTAAGTGTACAGGTCAATCTCATGCGGTCAGCTCTCAGTAATCCACGGTAAATAGCAGAAAACATGAATAATTTAATCCACTCAGCTGACTGAGGGCCATCAAGCCGGTGATCCCCACATTCCCTGGGGAGCCCAACCTGAACCCAGCACCTTGGTATCAGCGCGGGCCCTCCTTTCACCTGCCACAGAGGTGGGGAGCTGGCCTCCTCGGCCACCTGAGCCCCTCGAAGAACCTCGGCTTGTCACCATGGATACTCACAAGTCTGCTGACCTTCACGTGCCAGTTGTTCTGTGACCCCACCCAGAAATACTTCCGATGTCACCCTGGAGTGCGGGGTATGTCACGGAGGCAGTGGCTTCTGCCTCCCATCCCCCACCCAGCCCTGTGCTTTCCTTCTCAGCAAGTCTGATGTCACTCAGAAGGCAGGGAAATGGTAGGAGTGCTCGTTGCTGAGTGATGTTGCTGATGGAAAGTCCACGCCCATGTATAAAATGGCATGGGCCACGTGGTGTTTCCGCTGTTTCCCTTTAACACAGATTATTTTTTAATTAAATATTTTTTGTTGAAAGTATTACATCTGTCCTCCTTTTTCCCCCATTGAGCCCTTCCAGCCTACCCCCACCCCCAACCCCAGGCCTTCACCACCCTATTATCTGTGTCCATGGGTTGTGCTTAACACAGATTATTGAAAGCTGACAATAAACCAGTTTTAACATATCATGCCTCTTTTTTAAATTAAATTTATTGGAATAACAACGGCTAATAATATTATATAAATTTCACGTGTCCAACTTTATCATGCAACATCTGTTCTGTGCTCACCACCCAAAGTCTAGTTCTCTTCCTCACCATGTATTTGACCTCCTTTACCCCTTTTTTATGTCATTTTCATTCTCTTGGTTGTGTTCCTTCTTTCCCCAAGGCTCCTTACTAGTTTTCGTTTGAATTCTCCTTGGGTACTTTACAATTTATTCTTCATTTCTGACGTAATTTCGATTTCCCCTTCCATTACTTTCCTGGGCTCATTCACTTTCTTTCTTCCTCCCTGTTTTTGTCCCTTTCTGTTTTTAATTGACATCTCTAATTCAAGGTGAATTTCGTCTCCTCCAGTGTTTGTTTGAATACGTTTAGTTACGTTTGCAGAGTATTGAACTACAGTTTTCTTTGGTTCATGGTGGTTTTTCAGGAAGGAATTTCTATGGCGTTGGTCTTTCTACAAGACCCTGGTCTGATGGCACCTGGTCCAGTCAGTGCAGCCGCTGTGTGTGCGTGAGTGTGAGTGTGAGTGTGAGTGTGTGTGTGTGTGTGTGTGTGTGTGTCTACGGGAGGGCGTGAGCCTCCTGATAGTATGGTCCCCTTTACTTGTAGGACCCGAAATTTTCCCTGTTTTTCTTCTGTTTATCTTCACCACCAGTTGCCAAAGGGCACTTCACCCTCCTCTTTCCCCTGTTTGCTCCGGAAGCTATGAGTTTTGGAGAAGGCCTCTTTAAAGGGGGTCTGTTCCTTAGAATTGTGTGGACTTTGAAATCCCTCCCCGCGTCCATGCTCTGGGCCACACAGGTACTGTCACAGCTCCTGCATGTCTGCAGTGGTCTCTCCCGGGCCACGGAGCTGGCTCTCACCCCTATGGTAGTGGCTCATCACAGAGCCCGCGTCAGTGGTGTGGGCTGGGAGCCCGGGGACCCACACTCAGATTTGGTGGTGTTCCTCTTTTTAACTAGCCTTATTTTCAGATTTTGGCATCCTCTGTCTTTAAGTTTTGCTCAGGGTGTGGTTTGGTGTAGAATTTTGAGAGTTTCGCAGGCTTTAGTTTCCTATCATTTGGGAAGAACTGTATACCCGCCTTTGTCTTCTGCCATCTAAATAGAGGTCAAGCGCTTACCCCAAGGAATTACTACCAAGTGGCTTAAGGGCCTCAGAGTTCAACATTTTTCATTTTAATCTCTACGTATCTGTTTTAAGGCATGTTAGAGAATAGTAGAACCAGCAGCCTAAACCTCTGAGATAAAGCTTCTATATTGAATAAATCCATTAAATAAAAAGGTGAGAGTTTAGAAAATATTAAGTCAATAACAGTACAGATAATAAATAATCTGGCACAAATCGTGATGAGGGTTTGCAAGTGACTGAAGAAGTTGTAGCCACGGAGTCACGGGCAGGAGCTGTCTAGCAGCCGGGCCTGCGCTGCCCAGGGATCCAGAGACCCCGCTGGGGCCGGGCGAGGCAGTGACATCTAACTCTGTGTCCGCGCACGTGGCCCCTCACAGTACACAGCCTTGGCACTTGGAGAGTAATTTTCCTGTAGCTTTAGGGGAGTGCTTTCGTAGTTTACCTTTAGCTCAAGTGGAAGCAGAAACCAAATGCCAACTTTCCCAAAGGTTGTCAGTTAAGACTGGGTGCGCAACTTGTGAAATAAAATTAACTTGGTCTTCGGTGTCCGTAGAGAAAGAATTATTCATGTGTGGATTACTCCTGTTGTGTGGAGAAAGTGTGCCACTTACTACTAGCAGAATGTGTTGCAGCATAAAAGTAGTTTCTTGAACAAAATTTATGGGTTTTGTGCATTTTCAATATCAATAAACCAGTCACAATAGTTTATGACAAGATTTTCTGCTCAAATTGTTAAAAATGGCTGTTTTAAATCTGTAAAGCTAAGTAAATACCAGACAATTTAGGAAATAATGAGGTTACATGTAATTGATGGTGGTTATTCCTGAAGATAAAGTTTAAAGTCACCTCCTCAAATGTCCTATAAACTTGCCAGCTCCACAGGGTCTGTATTTGCAGCTGAAGTTTTCAGGGAGAAAGCAAATGTAATTAGTGCCGTGTGCTTTACGAGGCCATCTCAAGTGCAACGTGGTTCGTTTCAGAAGCGGGTGTGCCGGAGCTTCGAAGCAGCTGCGCCGGAGCCGGGCTGTCCCCAGGTGAAGGCCAGCACCCTGGTGTCCTGGGGCAGCCGGGAGCTGGAGGCGCAGCCTGGAGGCCGCCCCCCTGCGCCAAGGCCAGCCAGCGGCCAGGGGCCACCACGTGTGGGGGTAGGTTCCTGTTCCTGCCAACCCGGCTGGGAACCCATTGAAATATTCCAATAAAAGGTGTCAATAACCGTGGTTCTGATCCGTCTGCGGCTGTGATTTGTCAACCAGGTCCCTCCGCCCGGTGGAAGGAGCCCCGCCCAGCCCTGCCTGAGATGTATTGCAGGAGAGTCTGTAAGTGCATTCACCTTCTTGTGTCACATAAAGGGTAGACTTGTTCTTAAATATTAGATCCATAAAACAAAGTTAATAAAAAAGGCAATTACGCTTCTCAGGAATGAGGGATGTAAATAAAAAGGTGCCGTTTGATTTAAGCTTTCCTTAGCATTCTACTGGGGTGCAAACTAATTTGTCTCCAGCTTCAAGTTGGAAATAGAAATTGCAAATATGTTTAAAATTCTTTTTAAAAGCAGGGTTCAGGGAAGGGAACAGGCCACTGGGTGGGACGAACACAGATCTTTTGAGGATATCCTGGAAGAAAGGCCTGCCCTCATTTAATTATCCAAATAGGAATCGGTGTTGTTTTTTCTCCTCTCTGATAAGCTTTTCTTTCAGGTTTCCATAAACTTCCCATAAACCAAAGATTTCAGGAGAAATGCAGTATTCACACCATTAATTCAAAGTCAAGGGCGGTCTAACACTGCCAGGGCCGGGTTCTCAGTCTCCTGTGTCAGGTGGAATATCATAAAGTATACATTAGCATAATCATGCCTTGGTTATTAATTTTGAGCTTATTCTAAGAACAAGTTAATATATCTTTGATAACCTCTGTAATTCTTGGGGGTTTTTCAATTTAAAAATTGGAATCTTAATATTGTAATAAAATAGAATTATGTTTAATTTTACGTAGAAACCAGGAGTGTGTGTGTGTGTGCGCGCGCATGTCTGTGTATTTCTGCTTTTGCTCCTTAAAGATTTTTACAGAAGCACATTGTTCTGATTTTGATAAGCAAAACATTGAGTCAACAAATAAGATCTTCAGTGGACACATTGCAAGTTATTATGTTTTACAGTGATAGGCAACGATTTTGTTTTATTCCAAGAACTGAAAGCATGTTAGTTGTCATCTCTGTGCACCTCTGCTCATGTGAAGTCATCAGTCAGGTATAAAACAAAGCCCCGCGTCAGACTCGCCCGCGAAGGCGCGCTCTTCTTCCTCGGCGCTGTCTCTAGGACGCTCTGCTCTCGAAGGTGATGGGCTTCCGCACAGCGGGAAGGCAAGGAGCCAGCGCTGGAACTCACTCTGCTGGGATGGCTCACGTGACTGCCACACGTACCGTGCAATGCAGAGAAGTAATATTTACCTCGAGAAATGGGACCCTTTCTGGGCCCGTTGCTTATTGCTGCTGCCCTCCCTTCTCCTCCCATTTCAGTGTCTCCCAAACCCCACCCGTGGGGCACACCCTGGGAATGAACCGTGGATCTCGGTGCTCTCAGAGCTGTGCGCTGGCATGAGTGGCTTAAAGGAAAAAAATTTGGCTCATGCAACTGATTGGATCATTTTGGCTAATATTCTGTTTGAACAACAGTACCTATTTGATTAGGGTTTTTCCTTCCTTTGTAATTCCCCAAGCTTGCCTCTGTTAGGTTTCATAGGAAATGAGTCTATGAGCAGAAAACCTACATTGATATGTAAATATATCAGTTTTTGGTTAATGCTTGATATTCTTTTTCATCTAAATTTCAGAAACCGACTTTAAAAAATCAGTTTCTCTCTATTTGTAGTTATTTTCAATAAAATTTCACCCAGCCTTGGGTGATTTAATATTTACACCCACTATTTCTAAAAGTCTTATGTAAATAAAGATTGAAATATGAATTCGAAAAGTCACACCTCTTGATATTTGAACAGACTCTAGCTGCATATATCTTCTTTTTCTAATAATATGGCTACTTTCCCTCCTAAGCTTTTAAAATAATAAGACACTATTTTTGCATTTTAGAACATTGAAAGTCCAGTGTTAAATAAAAAGCAAATAGTATTTTTAGCGATGCAGGATCCCAGGGAGCAGTGCTTAACACAGATCACCAGTGGGCATAGCCCTGCATGTCAGACGGCTTCATTAAACATGCCATGCCACGCACCAGGCCGTGCCACACACCAGGCCCCGCCACGCACCAGGGCGCGTCAGGCCCAAGTGCCTCCCGCCCGGGCCCCATCCCCACCACTGGCCCAGGGGTAGTTTGTGTGGGTTTCTTAACGGGGATCTTGTGTGATTGTGAGCTTATTTGGTGCTTTCCCCCAGGAACCCCTTCACATCCTAATTCCCTGGTATTTTTCTGATCCTAGTGGAATGTCAGCTGATCAGTTCTGCCCTGAATTGTCCACGTGGCTGTCTCAGCTCGGTGCCCGGCTTCCTGTCCTCCTCCTGTCCCTGAGCTTTTCCTTATTTTTATCACGAGTCCTTTCTCACAAATGCAAGGTCTTGACTGCTCACATCAGCCAGGATCTCCCCCTAGACCTTCTCGTGCTAGGTCACGGTTACAATGACCACTATTTCAGTAGTCGCTGATGTCGTCCTTTATCGTAGTTGCCGTTAAGGTTGAACTCATATATATTGTTATTTGGAAACATCTCTCAGCCCTGAGTTACTCTGCTCGTGTTACTGACAGTTGGAACGGAACTGTCCTCTTCTCACGTGGTAGGACATGGTATTATGTCCCTCGGGGTCTCTCCCCGACACGGGCCAGGCTGCCCTCGCTCTGTGCACCGTCCCGTGCTGCAGTCTGGCAGCAGTGCCAGCGGTCGCTGTCATTGGCAGGCTTTCCTTCCTCAGAGGTTCCAGCGCTGGGCCAGGGCCTGGGAGCAGGCTTCCTTTCTCGGGCCAGCTCAGCCCACAGGGTCCCAGGTGTGACCGGGAAAGCACACCGTTCGTTGTCAATTCAGACCCGTTAAATGAAACCTCAGAAGGCTGCCAGAGCTCTCCAGGATAATCCAGAAAGATACATGAAAGGGGTGGCATGATAGGTACATGGGAAGGGGGTGGCCTTGTAAGACAGAAACCATGGGAAGGACAGATGGGGATGGTAGTTGAGGGGCAGGTCTGTATTCTCAGCACCAAGTGTTCGAGGGGGATCTGGCTCCTGACACTCTGTAGCCCTTCAGGGAAGGGGCCACCCTCAGATTCCCCTGGGTCAGCGGGACAGTCAGTGGCCTGCTTTCTCTCAGCTCCGTCCCCAGCTTTGTGTCCCCTGCGCTCTTGTGGAGGCTGCATTTCCGGACTCCCTTGCTCTGGTTTCTGACAGTGGACACCAGCGTGGTCGGAGGGGGGTGGCAGCCGGAGCATTTCTCCCTCCTCCTTCCTTAAGGGCAGCCTCTCGGTGCCTCCCCCCAAGGTCCCAGCTCCTGCACAGGGTCCCTGTGGTCCCAACTCTTGCTGGCCCTCCCAGCCCAAACTGGGGCTTCCCACTGTGGGGATTGCTGGGTTGCCTCCCCCTCCCCTGTGTGGCTAAGATTTCCACCATTTGTGGACTTGAATCCCATGTTAAATTTCCTGTGTTGGAATGCCTAGATTGGACCCACCTGGGCTAATCAGCTAATGCATGGACAGTTTCCCTGGACAAGAAAAGATAGTGTTTTGTTTTTTGTTTTTAGCTAATCCTCACCAGAGGATATTTTTCCATTGATTTTTTTTTTTCTTTTTTTAGAGAGTGTGGAAGGGAGCGAGACACAGAGAGAGAGAAACATTGATCTGAAAGAGACATATGGATCAGTTGTCTCCCGCACGTGCCCTGACCAGGGCCGGGGATCTAGCCTGCAATGCACATATGTGCCCTTGACCGGAATCGAAACCCAGACCCTTCAGTCCGAGGGCCAACACTCTCTCCGCTGAGCCCAACTGGCTAGGGCAAAGACTGCAGTTCTACACGCAGGCCCCTGGGCCTTTGTGCCTCCCCTCGGGCTCAGGGGCTTGGTCCGGGCTCAGCGTTTGGCGTGTGGCAGGGCCAGTCCTGGCTGCGAGTCACACGGATGGGGCGGGGGGGGGGGGGGGTGTTAAATTGAAAAATGCAGTCAGGCCCTCTACTATGGCCCATCACTGGGGTTCCTTCGCTTTCTTTTACCTGGTGTTAGTGGGCTTTCCTGCCCAAACTGGAACCCAATATAGAAACCATGATTGTTGGTATTGCTGACCAGCACCCCACCCCCACTTCCCAACGAACTGATTTGGGATCCTGGCCTGTGCGTGGGGGCTGAGGGCAGCTGCTGAGGGAGTGGTCTTCATCAGCCTCTGTGCTGCTCACTGTGTGACACTCGCTTTTCGACTCCATTGCCTGATGGCGGGGCTGGGTCACGGCAGCGGTAGGAATGGAGGGCCCGCGAGGGGGTTGTTGGTTCATTGTTGCCCTGTAGGGACAGCAGGAGGAGCCAAGCATGATGATGACTCTGATTCTAAATGGACATACATTTTTTTGTACTTTTATCTCCAAGTGGGTGACCTTTAAAATATTTGCTTTATTTGTTTGCCTGCCTGTCTCATTGGTGATTGCTTTGCACGCCTGCAGCGTCTAGAAGCACAGTAGCAGAGCAGGAGCGGACCCAGGCCCGGCGGAAGCAAGACTCTGCCTGTCTCCTGTGCCCGCCTGTGCTCGATACCGCAGGCCCAGGTGTCAGGCCGGGACCAAGGCCAGGGAGGGAAATGTGATGTCCTGACACAGATTAAGGAAGATCGATGTGCAGTGGCTCGCTCCGTGTGTCCTGTTTCAACAGCTACTTCTTGTCGGTCCTTTATTCTTACGTCCTGAGAGAAGAAAACGCAATCATGGAGTTATCAACAGGATTTCATTGATCATTCTGTAAGAATGGAATTGTGCTCCGTGCCTTTCCCCCCTCGATGTGTCAGGGATCCTGAGTTCATCGGTCTAACCCCGTCAAGTTAGAGATAAGGGCAGTGAGGTCCACAGGGGTAAGTGATTGGCCTGCCATGCAGCCTGATTGAGAGGGAGGCTGGCTCCAGCACGCACTGCGCCCTCCTCTCCTGTTCTTCTTGGCTGGTGTGTGTGTTTACAGCCAGTGTGCCAGCATCACTTCCCAACACGGGGTGCAGCGGCCTGCTCCGACACCCCAAGAAGGGCAGCAGGGAGGCTGTGGGTCTTCGTGGACCTCATTCCCAGACACAATGAGAGCTGCTTGGCTCAGGCGCAGGGCTGAATTATTCAAACTGTGAACGAATAAGCTGGCCAAGGGGAAACTTGGGCTGTGCCAGTGCAGCCAAATGTGAATCCCAAAATAGATGCTTTTGAACAGACTCACTGACACAGGCTTCCGATTGAGCGTCTGATAGAGAAAGCTTTCTCTGGAATGTGGGTACAGAAAAGTAGTGTTAGAAAGGCTTAACTTGGATCATTGCTAGGCTCTGAAGGAAGAGCGCCTTCAGATGATGAGACGAACAAAACAAACACCTTTCTCTAGGAGTGAAATGTTACTCTATGAGGGGATGGTGGGATGGAATAAAAGGAAAGTTAGCACTTGAAGAAAAATGCAGTTTAGACTTCTTATAAGCATGCTGGACTAAGCTAACGCAAACGTGTCCCTCCTGCTTAGAAAACGTGAAGTGCACAGTTAATCCTGTAAGTGAAGAGGGAGCACAAAACACCCCTGGCCGCTGTCCTCCGCCTTGGCCTTTGTTGGGTTTGGCCCGGGATTGGTCCAGGGGCTGGGGGCTAGGATTCTAATTTCCAGTGGAGGTGTGGGAGCCAGAATTTGCATAAAGCTCAGAGCCTTGAAGACCTGTCTGGACCTTAGGGCTTAGAAATTAAAACACCAGCCGTGCATGGGGTTGGGCTCCCCTTTTAGTCTACCTCAGCAGCACAAGAACCAAAAGCCAAACATTAGCATAAAAACAGGTACAACTGTTGAAGACATTATGGTCTTTCATCGTGACGAATGCAGAATTATCCTGTAGGCGTCCCCCACCGGAGCACACAGGATGCAGAGATGGAACAGCAGCACATAAACAAACCAGCCATGGTTGGGAATAGGGGGTCAGGAACTACAACAAACAGGAGAATACAAACCTCCAAGAATCTGAAATAATAAATGAAATTTACTATAAAGATAAGTATTTTAATTTTTAAAAGTGATCAAAGAAGACCCACAGTCTCCCTGCTGCCCTTCTGGGGTGTCGGAGCAGGCTGCTGGGCCATAATGAAAGAATAGAACAGTATGGAGAAAAAGCAATTGGAAGATTTAAAAAAAAAAGAACTTAAAGTGAATTCACAAATTTGGTCTTCAACTGTGTCTAATCTGATGGTTTTTTTCTTTAACTTCAATGATGAATATTGAAGTTAAAGAAAAAACCATCAGATTAGACACAGTTGAAGACCAAATTTGTGAATCAGAAGATAAAGCAGGGAAGTTGCTAAAATGCACCAAGTGAAATAAGTGGAAAGTAGGAAAGTATTTAGGAGTCAGAGGAAAAAATGAGAAGATCTATTAGGAAACCCAGAATGGAGGAATATTAAAATGGGAGAGGAAAAGAAAACAAAAGATTTGAAAGGAATAGTGACTTTTAAAAAGATAATGGCTGAGAATTTCCTAGAATTGGAAGAAAGCCAAACAGTTTTGAAGCAGAAGAACAAGATGAGGGAAATCACCTATCAGATATCAAGACATATGACAAAGCAGTGATAATTAAGATGATGTGTTATTAGTCCAGCAATAGACACATGGACCAATGAATAAAGTCAAGGGCTTTAAACAAACATATATGGCAGCTTATACTTTACAGAGAAGATATTACAAATCAGTTGGAAATGACAAGGTATTCTGTAAATTGTGCTGAGAGAGGCCCTGTCTTGTCTCTTGACCCCATCTGCCCCTCTCCCTCGCCCCCAGCAGCTCAGAGTGAGCTTTCCAGACGTCTGTCTGACCTCACCTCTACAACTCTGATGCCCAGAGCTGCTCTTCCCTGCTGCTGCTGAGGGTCTCAGGACAAGTTTCTAGGTCAAAGAAGTTTGAGAAATGCTGAATTTTTTCCCTCATTTCTTTTTTTTATTATCATTTCTCTTTCTCTAATATATTTTTTATTGACTTCAGAGAGGAAAGGAGAGGGAGACAGAAACATCAATGATGAGAGAGAATCATTAATCGGCTGCCTCCTGCAGGCCCCACAATGAAGATGGAGCCGGCAACCCAGACATATGCCCTGACCAGGAATTGAACCATGACCTCCTGGTTCATAGGTCAACACTCAACCACTGAGTCATGCCGGCCGGGTACCACTTCTTTTTTAAAATATATTTTTATTGATTTCAGAGAGGAAGGGAGAGGGAGAGATAGAAACATCAATGATGAGAATCATTGATCGGCTGCCTCCTCACTCCCCACATGAGATTGAGCCTGCAACCGGGCATGTTCCCTGACCGGGAATTAAACCTTGACTTCCTGGTTCATAGGTCAACGCTCAACCACTGAGCCACGCTGGCTGGGCTTCCCTACTTCCTGTAGATTTGCTGTGCATTAGACGAGTAAAGACGCTGAGACTCACAGTGAAGAAACCTGTTCATTTCCTTCCATGTCCTCTTGTAAAGAGTGCTCGTCACACATGGACTTCCGAGACTGTTGGGAAGCAGCCTGATGGGTAAACGCAGCCCTGCCGTCATCATGGTGCCCAGGGCCTTCCACAGTCTGGGCACCGCTGGGCTCTTCAGGCAGGTCTCCCATCACTGCCCGTGTGCGGTGAAATCACAGCCTCTCCAGTTCTGGAACGTTCTGACCTCATGCCGTTCTCACTGCCTGGGATGGCCTCTCCCACCCTGTAAGGCTCTATTCCACCTTTGTGGTCCACTCGGGACACCTGGCTTTGTGTGAAGCCTTCCCCGGCCCTCGTCAGGTGGCATCAGTGCCACCATAGCTTCGTTCCCATCACCTGAATGAGCCGTCCTGTGTGACGCTGCTGTCGGTCAGGCCCGAGTCTCTCCTATTGGTCCCCGTGGCTTCGGGCACACCTGCCCGCCGGGAACTGGGACACCATCGTGGACCTGGCTGCTGTTCTCCCCGCCGCCAGCCCACACCAGCCTTCCTGGCATCCAGGGGCCCACTGCCATCACAGTGTGGCCTCGGAGAGCAGGGCGGCCTCTGCCGTTGGGCCACGGAGCCACGCTGTTCCTGCGGTATTATGGCCAGGTGTGACAAAGGTTCCTAAATGCTGGAGAGACCTCCTTTCACGGTAGCACAGTGTCTGGCCACCTGTCTGCCACCAGCCGTCTGGCTCCCCCGCTGTTTCTGCGGTGAGGTGAGGAGACGCGAGGCCTGGTCCAGGAGACAGGGCAGGAGGCCGTGGCCGGATGGCGAGGAACCTGGGCTACTTCCGTGTCCCGTCCCCCCAGGAGCCACTTTTGAGTTGAATCCCGATTCAGTATTTGGACATCATTTAAAAAAATTCTATTTTATGAATATCTAGATATTTTATTCTCCTTTTTCCTCAGAGGCAAGAGAAGAAATAACATTTATTAAGAACATTCTACATACGGGCACTGTAGGAAGTGCTTTAACTATATTAACTATAATATTTTTATATTTATAGGCATACCCCGTTTTATTGCATTTTGCTTTATGGTGCTTCGCTGATACTGATTTTTCTTTTTTTTTACAAATTGAAGGTCAGACCCTCCACCAGCAAAAAGGCTCAGATGATGCATAGTATCTTTACCAATAAAGTATTTTTTAATTAAGAGATATGCATTTTTAGGCATAGAGCTATTATTACACACTTACTAGGCTATAGTACAGTGTAAACAACTTACATGTGCACTGGGAAACCAACAGATTCGCATGATTAGTTCTATCGCGATACTCGCTTTATTGATGGTCTGGACCCGGCCACCGTGTCTCCGAGGTCGGCCCTGTACACTCGGTAAGCACGCACCTGCCTCAGAAATGAGGTCTCATTCGCCGGGGTAGCGTCACTTCAGGGGTAGCAGGTCTGTGTGTTGGTGAACACGCAGCCACAGTAGATGAATTTCGTCCATGAAAATTAATTCCCACGTGTGCTGTTTTGTCATTTTAGGGCCACTTTAACCATACCGAGACGCATTAGAAGATGGGAGATGGAAGAGGAACATTCCGATTTTGAACTTCCGTGTGATGGCGAACGTAAGCCTCTTACGGATGGGTGTGGGTGCACACCTTTCCACCGGGATCATCCACGTTGCCATCATCCAGGTAACCCACCGCCCTCCGCGACCCCGCCAGGAGGACCCTGTCACTTCCAGAGAGACTGCGGACCGCTAGCGCCTTCTGAGCCGTCTTCCCGTGCAGCCCGGTGGAAAGGAGGTCCATTGTGTCGTTGAAAAGTTCTGAAAATTTCAGTCATCGAATTTCCTGTGAGGTTGGAGAACCCTGTGGCTTCTGGAACCATATCCAGATGTGGCCTCCTTTTTGTACTTTCCCGTGGCTTTGTGGGTGTGTCCAGGGCTGCTTGTGCATTCTTTTTAATGAAGACTTATTTTTATACTTAAATGCCCTATCATCTTAAAGTGAATCTTACCACGTGCTGGTGTCCCAGCCGCTCTGTGTGACTGTGCCCCTGGCCCCTTTGACATTAAATGGCAGTTTCTCATTTTCTTGGGTTTTCGATGTATCGTCTGACTGCGGAGACCGGTGTCATTTGCCCTGAGTCAGAGGCTTCCCGGGGTGTCCCCGTCACCTAGGACGAGGCCCTAACAAATGGAGCTGGTTAAGGGATTGCTCTCGGTTCTTCCCCTTCCTGAACCAGAGGTGGACGGAGCCCCTGAGCTCAGGTGATTGATTTCGTTGTGTTACCCACGTGGGCCGGTTCTCTGCCGGCCACCAACCCTCCCCCTTGGCGCTCTGAGGAGCCCAAACCATAGACAGTCACAGTGTGTAGTTGTGGAGGGAATGCACACTGGAAAGACAGACAGAAGGGGACAAGGAGCCGGAGGACACTAATAAATGCCGTCTGTGATGTGGGCTCTCAGAACCGCTGGAAAGGAAGCTGGCGCTCCAGCCAAGCCAATGGCCAAGGCAGTGGCGGGAGGAAGGGGGGACCTCGGGGGTGCAGGTCATGGGGGAAGGGGTGCCTGCTCCCAATGCCTGTCCCCCCTGGCCAGTGGATGGGGTGCCCACAGACTGGGGCTCCATCCTTGGCTTTGGTGGGCGGGGCCAGGGAAGGGACACAGCCAGACCAGCCTCCCCTTGTCCTGTTGTCGCCCAGCTCGGAGAGGGAGCGGGACAGTCAGTGATCCAGAGATGGAGGCAAAACCAAATGCCATTGTGCTGAGCCCGAGGGTGACGCATGGAAGAGAGAGCTAGGTCCTTGGGAGGATGCTGCGAGCTCTGTTGGGGCCTGAGGCGCCTCTAGGAAAAGCCGAGCTCTGGAGGCCCTGGGTCTCCCCATTGCCCACTATTTTCCCTACCAAGCACCCAGCCCCCCCCCAGGCCTGAGTGGACACAGGATGAGAGAGAGCAGATTGCCTTCATGACCCACGAAACAGCTATGACGCTAACGCGGTAACATAGTGAGCACTTAGGTGCAGCCAGCGTTTCTCTGGCACG
The DNA here is from genome assembly GCF_951640355.1 of Cnephaeus nilssonii. Taxonomy (NCBI): domain Eukaryota; kingdom Metazoa; phylum Chordata; class Mammalia; order Chiroptera; family Vespertilionidae; genus Cnephaeus; species Cnephaeus nilssonii. The sequence continues at coordinate 58,477,499 of NC_137087.1, forward strand.
GCCTTTGACGGACACCTGATTCCCATGACGACGCCGTGGGCATGTTCCAGCCTCGCCCACTTTACACATGGCACCAGGTCCAGAGAAGCTGCGCCGTCTGAGGCCGCTCAGCCGGTCGGAGGGCTGCTCTCAGAGCCCACCTGGGGTCAGCAGGGGTCCAGGCCACTCAGAGCTGTGACGTAACAAGCCAGGTGAGCATCGTGGACGGAAGACACGCCTCTTCCTTGCAAACACCTGGGTGAGAATGTGTGTGCCTCTCCTTGCAAACAAAATACTGCCTGTTTCTAGAATGCAGAGCCTCAAAAAGCAAGCGTGCGCAGATACACACATGCACCTGAGAGGGGGTGGACACTGCCCACTGCCCTCCCCTGGGCAGGTAAAGGGACTCCCCTGGGGAGACAGAAGTAGCCCTTTCGGGGAGATGGGAAGCCCACCCTGTGCGGAGGCGCGATGGTTAAGTCAGGCGCTCTCACCCGCTCGCTGTGGAGCGGGTGCCGGGCTGCAGCCGCTGGAGCTGCCTGTGGCCTTGCAGCTCCAGAAACACGCCCAGCCCATGACTTCACGGAGGTGGCAGCTTTACACATGGAAAGGAGCATGGCCGGCTTTCTATCTGAAGTGTGTTTCCCCGGAGAGACCACCACCATTTGATCTATTTTTGATTAAAATGTAAAAATTAAAAATTAAATCAAATGGTGTAACTCCTTGGGGAAAACACACTTGGGTTATGAAGTATTCCCCACAGTAACCTTGAGACTCTCCGGCAGCGTTGTCGCATCCGTGGGTGGTCCTAGTGTGTCCCACGTAATTAAAACCAACTGCCTGCCTTCCCACTTATGGACGGTGGGCTGGTGCCCCCGGGGCAGGTCCTGGTCAGGGAGGTGCTGGGGGAGGAGACAGGTGGTGCTGCCCGGCCAGCCGGGACCACGGGTGTCCAGCATGGTCCCTTCCCCCTGCCAGCTCCCCGGTGCGGTCTCACCCGCTATCAACAAAGGTGCTCCCCGCTCCTGCTCAAGCCGCCTAAGCACATTTCATGTAATATCAGCAATGACGGATACGCCCCAGAAACAAAGCAGGCGCAATTGGATTTCCTAGGAAAATGTGCTTTGCAGAATCGAATCTAGGACTTATTTGTATCCGACGACTTTGTCAGTCTGCCTCGGCATCTGGGAAAGCCGGTGCTTGATGGGATCCGGGCAGGCGCCTGGCAAATGAGATGCCGGCATCTGCATCCACGCTGCCCACGGGCACGCGCCCCGCCGGCATGACGGGATGTGACTGAGCCGTGACTTCATCTCCACTCGTGTGGGATGTGACTGGGCAGGGGCGGCTGCCCAGTGACACTTTCCTGATGCCACCGAATAACGACGTTTCTGGAGTAAAGGGTTTAGCGCGGCACAGCAACACCGTGTGGCATCTCTAAGCGAGTGAGTGTGAGGGTGCCGGGCCCAGGGGTGGCCCCAGAAACGCTGAGCCCAGGGTGTGCGGGCCCCGGGGCCGCGGCTGCTCTGTCGTCAAGTGCACACGAGTGGGGCCCGTCCCGTTTTAATCAGCCAGTGTCAGACACGTGACTCGTACATTTCCCTCTGGTCTCGAAGTTTCTGTTCTGGCAGCAGGTCTGGCTCGGGCATGTGGTTAGGTTATAGCTAACCCAACCCAATCAACAGTGATTCCCTAATCGAATCTGATACCAGTTCAAGTTCAGTTTCCTCCACGTGATGCGGTCCCGCCTTCCTTCCCGGGGCTTCCTTTCCTTCCTTCGTGGCCACTTCCCTGCTTTCTCACCTTCGCCTGTCTCCTCTGGGGAGCGCCACGTGCCTGCAGACGTCTTCCCCGTGACAAATGAGACCTTCTGAACTGGAAACCAGCGCGTGCCTGGAGCCCCCTCGGGCCCTCCTGCCACCCGTGGGCTGGACACCTCGGGACCCTCACCCTCTCCCTACGCCGGTCCCTGCCGGACGCCGGCGCTGCGTGCCTCTCGCTGTCAGGAAAGAATTAAAGACAACATCTAGGGTAGGAAGCAATTGTGGAGGGTGCAAGTTTCTGGCCAGGCAAATAAATTGGATTTAAGTATATTACAGTCATAATCTTTTTCTGCCTCTCTCCAGACAGTCTCTGTACATGGAAAAATGAGAATGTATTCGCAGACAAAGCGTGACCTGAGGGAGAAGCCTGCCGGAAGCTGGATTTTCAATAACATAAGACAATAAAGCTTAGACGCCTAACCTGCTGCAATATGGTCAGAGCATAAAGAGCTTAGCTGCTAATAAAAGGGAAGGGGCTTCCCCTCCCGCCTGACGACGCGGACCCCCCAGAAGGACACTTCATAAAGATCATAATGGGTTAGCTGGGATCACGCAGACACGGGGCCCCTTGTTGACCGATTGTCTGACACTTGTCACCTATGGGTCTGATATTAATAAGTTCCATGTTGATTTCCTTGGGGTATTTTTGTCCCTGTAATTGCACACCTTCCTGTGGTGACCCCGAGCGGAGTGACATGTGGGCTACAGGTACCTGATGGCAAGATGCATATGCGTCACTCTCCTCTTTGCGGGCTGTGCCCACCGTGCCATGGCACCTCCCTCTCGGACAGAGGACAGAGCCAGCTGCCCCTCCCCGGGAGGCCAAGCGTCCCAACTTCTCTCAGCGGGGGGCGTTGGTGAAATTCAGGATCCGGAGTGATTTTCCTCTGAGTGTGTTAGCTTTGCAAATACTTTATCAGGGGATTAATGGTTGCCAGGCTGTTTCCCAGACAGTGTAATGGAGGCAGGTTTTATGAATGTACCAGGTGAGAGTGATGCATAAAGACAGCCAGGAGAGGGGCAGTGCTTGGATACAGATGTTCTCTGACCTGTGAGATGCCACTGAACCAGAGCATGGCTGTAGAGAGCTGTGACATCACACACACTTCCTGCCTGTCTGCCCCTTCCCGTGGGGCAGAGGGCCTAGCCCCTGCCCCCAGCCCACAGCCTCTCCACCTGGACTGTCTGGTGGTGCCAGGCTGGTCCATGCCTTACTTATCCTGCCAGGCTCTTCTCCTTCATCTGCAATTTAAAATGACGTTGAAGCCAAGTTTTCCAGAACATTCCACTTCTGCTAATTCCAGGCGTTGCTTCATCCCTTGAGCTGTACCTTGGAGAGCCTGCCCCATTCCACGGGGATGCATCTCTGTTGAGGTTTCATTCCCGCAGTCCCTACTGAGGAGAGGTGCATTTGGGAGGGCTGATGCTCCTGGAGACCCACCCTGCATGCTCTGCACTGCCCTTCTCCGGGGACCGCCGTTCTCCGGGGACCCCACTCGGGTCCACTTGGAGAGGGAGCAACACGGCACAGCGTGCACTTAGGTGGGCCGCACGCCTGCCTCACGGCCACGTCCCACCGAGGGGACTCGGGACACTCCACCCTGATTCACAACACTTACGGAGCTGCTGTATGTGGCTTCTCCCTTTGATCGTCAAATACAGACCATGGAAATGCGGGTGCTCACAGGAACCATGTGGCCATGAGGCAGCTGACGAGGAGAAGGGGAGGGAGCTGCTCCCCTCGGTGAGGCATAAGGCAGGGCTTTGAGAAACGTCTAGGCCCTGGTGTCGGGGGACTTGAGAGGGAGCCGCCTGCCTCTGGGTCAGGTACTGTGGCTCCCAGGTGTCAATGCTGAGCCACAGGCCCACAGAACCCTCCAGCCCCGGTGGCAACTCTCCCCTGGTGCTTATGTTTCTGTGACGGGAGGTCCTGAGGTCTGTGGGTGGTTCCTACAACCTACTGGGCTCAGAAGGCCAGAGCCCAGGGCCCACATAGGCTCCTGGTCAGAAGGCCTGGCATGGGAAGTACCATCAGGTGTGCCAGCCATGCCCTCCACGACTGATCTTCCTGAGCTTCAGTGTCCTCATCAGAATATGGGATAACAGCCCTAGCGGGTTTGGCTCAGTGGATGGAGCGTCGGCCTGCGGACTGAGGGGTCCTGGGTTCGGTTCCGGTCAGGGGCACGTGCCCGGGTTGCGGGCTCGATCCCCACTGGGAGGCGTGCAGGAGGCGGCCGATCAATGATTCTCATCATTGATGGTTCTCTCTCTCTCTCTCTCTCTCTCTCTCTCTCTCTCTCTCTCTCTCTCCCTGCCTTCCTCTCTTAAATCAATAAAGAAATATATATTTTAAAAAAAAGAATATGGGATAACAGGTGCCATTCGGCAGATTAGCTGAACTCAGTGCAGCTTTTTTATTTTTTAAGAATAGTTTGTTGATTTTTAGAGAGAGAGGAAGGGAGAGGAAGAGAGAGAAACATCAAAGTGAGAGTGAAACATTGATCTGCTGCCTCCTGCATGACTCCTACTAGGGATCGAGCCTACAACCTGGGCATGTGCCCTAACCAGGCATCAAACTGGCATAGGATGACAACCAACTGAGCCACACTGGCCAGGGCAATTGCAACCTTTTAATAGAAGACAGTTCTCAGCCTTTGGAGGGCAGAGTTATGGAATTAATTGTCTCCCCCTGAATTTCATATGTTGAAGTCCTAACCTCCAGTACCTCAGAATGTGACTGTATTTATGGATAGAATTGTTAAAGGCAATTAAGGTTAAATGAAGTCATTGGGGTGGACTCTAACCCAATATGATCATTGTTCTTGTGAGAAGAGGAGAATAGGACACAGACACACAGAGGGAAGACCATGAGAAGACAGAGGGAGAAGACGGCCCTCTATACACCAAGGAGAGAGGCCTCCGAAGAAACCAAACCTGCTGATACCTTGATATTGGACTTCTAGCCTCCAGAACTGTGAGAAAATAAATTTCTATTGTTTAATCCACATACTCTGTGGTATTTTGTTATGGCAACCTGTGCAGACTAATATAGGCAAGTTTTCCGACAGCTGCCTCTGTTATTAGCCTTTATTCCTCAGTCTCTTCTGAAGGTGTTTCTGTCACTAAGTCACATGCTCAGGAGCCTCCCAGCCTTGTGACAGGAGAACAGAACGCCTGTGTGGTAGAAACAAGCCTATGAATACAAGCACAAACCAAGTAAACTCATGCTGGACCTAACCCTCTTTTTTTAAAAAATATATTTTTATTGATTTCAGAGAGGAAGGGAGAGAGAGAGAGAGAGATAGAAACATCAATGATGCGAGAGAATCATTGATTGGCTGCCTCCTGCACACCCCACACTGGGGATCGAGCCCGCAACCCAGGCATGTGCCCTTAGCCGGAATCGAACCCAGGACCCTTCAGTCCACAGGCCGATGCTCTACTCACTGAGCCAAACCGGCTAGGGCAGGAACTAACTCTCTTGCAAATAAAAACTACAAACTCTGGTCAGAAAGAAAAATAATAACCTCCACTCATGTCTCTGGCTGACCCCTGAACCACACACGCTTTTTCACAGACTTTAAGCAAGTTAGCTAAAATAAAATATCCCACTTGTGATTTGTGCTTATACTAACGACACAGAGTTTTCACACTACATCCAATTGTGTTAATTACTTCCTAAAACAACAACAACAAAGTCAACACTCTCTCTGGGGCATTATAAAAGACTTCAGACTCTCCACAATGTAATGGCCCAATACATCCATTCTAGGATACAATCTAAATTTGCTCGACAGGAAGAAACAGGAAAATGTGACCGAGTCTCAAGAGAAAAGTCATTCAACTGAGAACAATCCTGAGATGATTCCAAGGTGTTGGAATTAGAAGACAAGGATTTTAAATATTATAACTATACTTTAGGAAGTAAAGAAAAATATGCTGGCAGTGAAAGAGGGGGAAAGAAATCTCAGCTAAGAAATTGAAATCATAATAATATGAACTACATGGAAATACTAGAACCGAAAAAAAAAATAACAGTATTTGATTTTGAAAAATTAGTAAATTGACTTACTACCAGAATGGAAATAAGAGTCAAGAGTCCATGAACATGAATATAGATGATCCAATCTGACAAAGAGATAACACTCTGAAAATAATGGACAGAACCTTGGGAACCTGTGGGACAATATCAAATGGTCTAACATCTATGCAATTTGAATCCCAAGAAGAGAGGAAACAGAGAATGTAGCCAAAAAAGTATTCAAAGATCTAGTGATCAAGAAATTTCCTAAATTTGACAAAACACATAAATTTGAGTTTCAAAAAACTCATTGAACCCCAAACAGGATAAATAGAAATAAACCACACCTAAGCATCCTAATCAAACTGCTGAAAATTGAGAGGGAGGGAGGGAGGGAGGGAGGGAGAGAGAGAGAGAGAGAGAGAGAGAGAGAGAGAGAGAGAGAGAGAGAGATCTTTAAAGCAACCAGAGAAAAGCTATACACATAGTACTCAGAGGAGTGTTATTTGAATGACTGCAGACATCTCATCAGAAACTATGGAGGCCAGAAGGCAGTGGAAGAATGTCTTTAAAGTGCTGAAAGAAAAAACTGTCAACCTAGGATTCTATCATCAGGGAGAGCTAGTATCCTCCAAAAATAAAAATGCTTTCCAATTAAAGAACATTTAGCGACTCTATTGCTATTTATAAGAAATGCTAAAACAAGTTCTTTGAAGAAAAATAAGACCAGTTGGAAATTTAGATTTTAGGGAAGCAATGAAGAGTATCAAAACTGGGAAATATGCATAAATATAAAAGAACTTTAAAAATCTTAATCTCTTTGAAATACATAATACTGTTTTAATCTAAAAATTCCAATATTGTCTTCTGGGGTTTACCAGGTATGTGGACATAATATAAAGGACTGGGGAGCAGTTGGACCTATACAGTTATAAGTTTTTTGTATTTTACATAATGGTACCATGTTAACTCTAACAAGAATGAAAAATTAAATATGTGGGATGTTCTCCAAGATAGATGACCACAGGCTGGGTCACATATCAAGCCTTAATAATCTAAAGGATTGAATTCATGCAGAAGATGTAACCTGACAATATGGAATCAAATAGGAAATCAAGAACAAGAAGATGCCCAGGAAGCCTGCTGTGGGAGACAGAATCATGAATAAAACCCACCCCGGGGTGTCCTGTCCTCGTCCCTGCAGCCTGTGAATCTGTAAGGTTCCGTGGCAAGGGGAATTAAGATCGCAGATGGGATGAAGGCCGCTCTGCTAGGACCTAGAGATCAGATCCTGCATTATTCCAGCGCCCCGAGTCATCAAGGGTCCTTGTAAGTGGGAGAGGGAGGCAGGAGAGGAAGTCTCAGAGACGTGATGTGAACAGGACTTGACCTGCTCTGCTTGCTTTCGGGATGGAGGAAGCCACAGCCCCGGAGGGCAGCCGCCCCTGAAGCCGGTGGAGGCAAAGACGTGGACTCTCCCCTGGAGCCTCCAGAAGGGTGCCTGCGCCTTTCCCTCTGTGTTCCCCGGGTCAGGCAGAGCCGAGGGTGCCGTCCAGCATCCAGGGAGACCATCTCCAGAGGGCCCGACTTGCTCTGAGCCCACTTCCCATTCCAGCCAGGCGGTGGGCCCAGGGGAGGTGGGTGGTGATGCCAGTGAGATCAGGCCCTGCCCTTGGGCTTGGCCGACCAGCTACTGCCCAGCTCCCTGCCCAGCATCCCAGGCTGCAGTGCAGGGCGGAGGCCAGGGAGGGCCATGCAGCAGCTGCCCAGGCTCCCAGTGGTGGGGCTGCTGCCACATCTGCTGGGAGGCAGTCGGGCAGGACTAAGGGAGAGACCTAGTCCTCAGTTTGGGGTCATCGTCGTTTCTGTTTATCGTCAAGGCCATAACCGCACCTGGGGAGTGGACAGCGCCGCGTGAGTCTGGCCCTCAGGAGGCTGTGGCTGTTACACTTCACGGCAACACAGCTGCCCTCAGACTCAGTCCGTTCAGGCCTGTGTTAGCACAGGGGCTGCTCACCCACCTCCTGCTGACCCGAGGCAGAGCCACAGCCAGCCTGCTGCCTCCTACCGTCCAGGGGGCTGCTCACAGGGCCTCAGATGGGGGAAGTCCCCCACTGTCCCCAGCGCCCAGCGGGTTTGCTGGAGGAAGCGAGAAGCCCAGTGGAGCTGGGCACCCAGGGCTGGCGCACTGAGTCACCTGCTGTGCCAGTCACTGCCCAGCCCCCTGGTCACAGCCATCACACCAACAGCCCTACTTCTCATGGGGCCACGGCACAGGGCTGCCCTCTCCCTGGTCTAGTTCTAATTCGGGTTTTATCGCCTGAATCTGGTGCCCAAACTGCCTGCTGCCCCTCTGGTCACAGCAGCTCGGCCTGGAGCTCTAATCCAAACCTGAACACGGGGATCGTTTGTGCCAATGCTTGGGAGCTGCGAGGGGAAGCATTTCAAGTTAAGGAGAACATTCCAGTAATTGGGAGCCCCTGGAACCCCCAACACAGCCATTCCTAAATGCATTCAAAAGAGAGAGAAAGTCTCTCTCCGGGAAGGCCCCGTGAAATCGCCGGGCGGAGAGTATGCTGCAGGTTCTGTGGAAGAAGGATGTGAAGCGCTCAGAGGTTGGATGGAGCCGGGGGAAGGCTGGCAGCGCTCTGGCAGCACCCAGGTCCCGCCCGCCGGAGGCCTAGGGCACCTCCCCCCAGGACCCCCATCCGTGCTCATGAAGCGGAGTCCTGGGCCCTCGTGCTGTGAATGTGCACAGTCACTCTCGAACCTTGGTGGGTGGCTTTCACAAACGTTCATGGGCACATCCAACTGGACACATAGACTTTAAAACACATTTGTCTCAGAAGTGGCAGGATATCACTCAGTCAATTTCAAAAACAATTTCAAGGACAGATAAGTGAGAACAGTGGGCAGTGCCCTCGGGGAGCAGCGCTCTCCAGGGGAGGAAATGGACCCAGGGCCCTCCGTGGGGCGGGAGCTAGAGACAGCAGCTGTCAACCGGGAATGTTCGATGACCTCGTAGGGAACCCGGAATGGATGAGTTAACCAAGTGTTGCCCGCCGCCCCGTGTGCGGGCTGCCCCGGTGCTCCTGTGATTGGTTAGCGGAGGCTCCTTGGAGGTGCTTCTGAGTGTCTGTGGGTAGAAGGGGTGGCCCCGTGCCTCTGACCAGCCCATGTCCTCTGTGCTCATCTGTCAGGAGCCCCAGGGTGGTGGGGGCCCTGCTGCCCGCAGGTCCTCTCTGCACATAGCTAGTTGGCCCTGCAGGGCACTGGCCCGGGGGCATCCCTGGGTCTAGACCAGTGGGGCCCCGCCCTGCCCCGCCCTCCCCCGTGATGGCGGAGCCGTGGCGCTCTCAGGCGTGGGCACGTTTGGGTTGACTTGGGTGAATCCTGAGCGTGCTTTGACCTGAGCACAGTTTCCCCCGAGATGCACTGCTCACCGCTTTACTTCCCGTTTCTCCTGGGAGGGTGCAAGTTCTCCCCACCCCTCGCTTCTTTCGTAGCTGCCTGCAGCCGGGATGTGCCGGCTTCACGAACAGGCTGCAGACGAGGCCGAGCCTCTGGTAGTGAGCACTGAGCACACCGCGGGGTAATGAGGCTGGGAAGTTTGGGGCGATGCATTTAATGAATTTTGTATTAAGATATAACACAGCTGCCATCATTTGCATTTCACAGTGTATTTAGAGCGGGTGTTTAATACTTAATGCATGGAATGTTTAGATGAGGCGATGTAGTTGACACCTACCATTAGAGGACAGAGCTTCAAATGCAGGGAAGTCTTCTTGGAGCCGCAGTTTGGAGGTTTAGACTATGAAGCCTCCAGATGGGCAGGGGGGTGGGGGGTGGAGCAAGGACCTCGGAGGAGACAGCTCTGCGCCTGGGCTCCCTGCTGCGGCCGGAGGGACTCCCGGGCCCCGCAAGCCGCCTCCATCCCGACTGACCGCTGCCCTTTGCGAATGCTTCGCCTCATCCAGAGGGAGCATTGGGTAAGTTTTCCTCTCTAGCAGAGAGAGTTCCAGAAAGGCGCCCGTCCCTTGCAGGGCTGATTCAAGGAGTCAACACAGTTCTGACCACCCACAGCCTTCTGTGTATTAGCATGTCTCCTGTGCTCGGTGGGACTCTGCAGTGTGCTTGTTACAGCTTATTTCCTAAGCAGATGCACCTTAAGAACAATTTATTGGGATATTAATACCTCTTAAGGGAGACATCATCAGCCTGACTTAGAAAACGTGATTATGGGAGAGTCCTGGGGAAAATCTTACATAGCAACAAAGTCAGTAAAAACCCCCGCATGTGGTCCATGTGATGAAAGACAGGATATTTCCCCAGGCCATTGCTGAGCCGCCTCGGGCCCAGGGCACACAGAGCTGGCTCCTCCCACCCGGGCCCCACTGTGCTCCCCAGGCCTCTGCCCAGGGCCCCCTGCCCCCTGCCCGCACCACATGGAGGCCAGAGCCACCCGGGAGCAGCCATGTGGCAGGACAGACCCATATGCAGACTCCGTGGGGCCCATGTGTGGCGGGAGGAGCCTGGGGAGCAGCCTCCTGGGTGGAGGTGGAGGTCCCGGTGCCCACCTGGAGAGGGCAGGAGGAGGCAGCTAGCGTTCTCGCCAGTGTCCCGTCTATGCTTCTGACACTGAAGGCTGGAGCCCCGCCCACCTGGCATAATTGACAGCTTCCCCCTTCCCAGCCCTGTGGCCTTGGGTGGATTTCTCCGGGTTGCTGTGCCTCAGTTTCCTCCTCTGTAAAATTGGGATAACAAGTCCGGGATGTGAGTGAGAATCAGTTGTAGTAATTGATGCTGGAGCGCAGAGGGGCGCCCGGCGTGGCACAGGGGGTGCCCAGGTACTTGCTGCGGACACCGCGCTCTCACAGGACAGGTGCCCGCAGGACTGCGGACAAGGCCTGCATCTCCCTGGGCCTCTGAGTCCTCCTCTGCAGAATAATGATAACAATAACAATAACAATAACAATAACAATAATACGTTGTCATAGTAGTTAACATGGTAATGAGCGGCAAGGCGGAGACCTGCCCAAGGCGATATTTGGGCAGGAGGGGGAGCTATTTGGGCTGAAGACCCTCCAGCCTTGTGGACCCACCCTGGTCGCTGCCCAGCCCGTGGACTCATTTGTCTGGAAAGGCAGGCCAGCGGCAGCCTTGGCTGAGAGGCTCATATGCAAAATAGAGATCATGTCCTAACCCCATTTGTCATATGATCAGCACTCACGACAGCGCTTGGCACCGTCCAAAGGAGAGATTTAGCCCTAGCAGGGGAATCCGTCAGCGTCGTCAGATCCATTAGGGGACCTCAGACTGAGCACACGCCTCCGCGTGCTCTAGTGGCTTCTCGGGTGATGAGAAACCAATGCCTCACGCTTGCCAGGAATTCGTCTTGTTGTGTTACGAGGCCTGTCTGCCCCCTAATTCTCCCTGTTCGGCCTTTTCCAGCCACCCCAGGAACCCTGAGGCTGCACCTCGGAGAGGCCGACCTGAAACCAGTTCGGGAAGAGGAAAGAAGAATGGAAGGAGGCAGCCGGCTTCAGATGGTCCCTTGTCACCAAAGGTGCTGACCTCGTCCCCATACCCCTGTCCTGGGCGGTGCTGTCCCGGGGACCCAGCGCCTGGCTGCTGCCCACACCTGCCTGCCGGGCCTTGTGGATCCATTACAGACCGGTCCCTACCGCTTCCTCCTGCTTTCCTGGTCCCTGTGCTGCTCTTGTGGTCGTTACGTGGGGCCAGGAGGAGAGGGCGATCGTGCCCACGGAGCAGAGAGGCCGTGGGACCAGGAGGAGAGGGCGATCGTGCCCACGGAGGAGCGAGGCCGTGGGACCAGGAGGAGAGGGCGATCGTGCCCACGGAGGAGAGAGGCCGTGGGACCAGGAGGAGAGGGCGATCGTGCCCACGGAGGAGAGAGGCCGTGGGACCAGGAGGAGAGGGCGATCGTGCCCACGGAGGAGAGAGGCCGTGGGACCAGGAGGAGAGGGCGATCGTGCCCACGGAGGAGAGAGGCCGTGGGACCAGGAGGAGAGGGCGATCGTGCCCACGGAGGAGAGAGGCCGTGGGACCAGGAGGAGAGGGCGATCGTGCCCACGGAGCAGAGAGGCCGTGGGACCAGGAGGAGAGGGCGATCGTGCCCACGGAGGAGAGAGGCCGTGGGACCAGGAGGAGAGGGCGATCGTGCCCACGGAGGAGAGAGGCCGTGGGACCAGGAGGAGAGGGCGATCGTGCCCACGGAGGAGAGAGGCCGTGGGACCAGGAGGAGAGGGCGATCGTGCCCACGGAGGAGAGAGGCCACTGACTGTTGTGCCGATGGGCCAGGCTTGCCATGCCCTCTGTACGCGGGGGCCTGACCGAGGGCGGTGGAGAGGCAGAGGGACGGAGGGACGGACATGGGGAGACCCAGAGGGAGGAATGACAGGAGCAGCCTCCAGACCAGCGAGCTCTCAGCCCCTGGCCAGCGTTGCCCTGGTCCCAGTGTGCCCAGAATGATGCTCCAAACTGGGCACCCAGGCTCAGTCACGTGACAGCATGTAGGACCCACCGGGGGATTCAGGATGAGCTCCTCCTCTCAAGGCCTTCACTCCGTGGCACCTTTTGTCATCCAAGGTCATGGTCACTTGTTTGCCTCTAAGGTCACGTCAGAGGACCTAGCGGTTAGCATGGGGACACATTTTGGGGGGGCCACCATTCTGTCCGCTCCACCATCTCTCACAGGCGAGGTGGGATTAGATAAGAAGTTACCTGGCCCCCTGTCCGCCACCAGGGGGAAGCTACTCTGTGTGCCCTCACCCCATGGGCTCAGGCAGCGGCTCCTCGGGTCCCCGTCCGTCACCACAGCGGCCGCGTTCCCAGTCACATCCCCACCAGTGGCACCGTGTGACACACGGCCTGTAGGCCCGGGGTTGCAGGCGTGACGTAAAGACTCCTCTCCTGACGGTGTTTAGATGGACAGGCCACAGCACACATCTCCCAGCTACAGAGGCGGAAACAGCCCAGGCTGTGCCCAGGTCACGCTGGGAGCCCAGGTGAGCCGGCCCCTCCTTCTGAGAGTGGCTCCGGGCCGGGGTGGCATCCACTGGTTCATCCCAGTGCCCTCCGTGCCACAGCCAGATGGCCCTTTACTTTGTCTTTCTGGCTGGAGCGGAGAGTAGAGAGCAATGCGTCACCTGCTAAATACGGCATCAAGCTCCCCGTGGCCTATTTCTAAAAGGGAAGAGAGCCGGGGGTTTGCGGGGTGCTGCGCGCACTCGGGAGCCTTGCTCTGTCTGCTGCCACGATTCCATGCACCCTCGTGCTGCTGACCCGGGAAGGCCCTCCCTCCCAGGACCCACCCCTGCCCAGGTGCTGCCCGGAGCCACACCACTTCACCCCTGAGGCACAGTATGAAGGGGAGCGATCGCACTGACCCAAACTACCCCCCCCATCCTTCTCCCATCGTCCTTTTAGGACGAGACCCTGTGAGTTCCAGCCAGGGCCCGGCTTCCGGCAGAGGCCCTTCTCACGGGCCTCTTGCACCGGGGCGACTAGGCCACGCCACGGGCCTCACAGAAGTGGCGGTGCCACCCTGAGCAGACTCCTCACAGACAGAGCAGCTGGCCCGAGGCCCCGACGCCGGGACATTGGTGGCCGTGGTCATGGACCTGACCTGGACCCCAGGGGGCTGCCCAAGACGGTCGGTCCGTCTGACGGCTGTTGGACAAGGGCACTGGTTTCCTAGGACGTGTCACGAGGTACCACAAACTGGTGGCTTATAATAGAAATGTATTCTCTCCCAGTTTGGAGGCCAGCAATCCGAACTCCACGTGTTGGTAAGGTAATGTTCCCTCTGAAGACTCGAGGGGAGGGTCCTTCCTGCCTCCCTCCAGCTTCTGCTGGTCCCAGGTGCTCCCTGGTGGTCCAGGTGCTCCCTGGTGGTCCAGGTGTTCCCTGGTGGTCCCAGGTGCTCCCTGGTGGTCCAGGTGTTCCCTGGTGGTCCCAGGTGTTCCCTGGTGGTCCCAGGTGTTCCCAGGTGCTCCCTGGTGGTCCAGGTGTTCCCTGGTGGTCCCAGGTGCTCCCTGGTGTTCCCAGGTGGTCCCAAGTGCTCCCTGGTGTTCCCAGGTGCTCCCTGGTGGTCCCGGTGCTCCCAGGTGCTCCCTGGTGGATCAGGTGTTCCCTGGTGGTCCCAGTGCTCCCTGGTGGTCCCGGTGCTCCCAGGTGTTCCCTGGTGGTCCAGGTGCTCCCTGGTGGTCCCAGGTGTTCCCAGGTGCTCCCTGGTGGTCCCAGGTGCTCCCTGGTGGTCCCAGGTGTTCCCTGGTGGTCTTTGATTTACGACCACAGGCTCCACCTCTGTCCTCACACAGCGTCTCCCTCCCCTTGCATGTCCTCGAGTCTCTGTTTTCTCTTCTCATTGGATCGAAGTACATCTTCGCACACCTCACAGTTATTCCCGCAGCCTGGATGCCTGGAAGCGAAACTGCGGGGCTTTTGATCGTGTTACCCAGTTGGCCCACGGACGGTGGTGTCTCCACCTGCAGAGCTCAGAGGCCGGGCTCCCCGGTGCCCCACCACGGTCATTGTGAGCTGTCTCCTCCCCTCCACACCCCATCGATTTCACCAGGCGGAGAGGTACAATGGTAATTTGCTGTTTTGTTTGACTACTGTTATTTCTTCTTTGGTGATATGCTTTGTATCCTTTATCCTTTTTTTCTATTCAGGTATTTAAGACTTTTTTTTAGGACTTTTTTTAAAAAGTAATTTGAGAAAGTTTCTCTAAGAAAGTCAACCCCTTTGTCCTTTCTATCTGTTGTAGATATATTTTCCCCCAGTCGAGACAAACCTTTTGTCAGGTGAGAAATTCTAGGAGACATAATGAACACGAATGCCTTTTATTGCAGTTTTCGAACAATATAGGCATAGTCTTCAATGGCCGTTTTTTATACTGACCCTCTATAAAGTCCAGAGGCATAAGGCTAAATCATACACAAGTGGGGACATTTTACAGGAAACAAGGACATTGAAGTCTGTGCACATGGCTTTTTCTCCACATTTTTTAAAATTATAAAAGTAATACACACCAAGTGAAAATACTAAAGCGGGGTAGACTGATAGTAAATGAAAAAGCAAAGTTCCCCACCCGCTTTCCGCTCTCAGGACTGAGCCCTCTGAACAGCTGATGGTTTCAGACCTGGGTGTTACCACCAGTAAAAGGCCTTCACTTCTGTTTCTGCTTTTGTCGGTTTTAAGCCATTTCTGTGTGGCTTCTCAGTAGGAAAGAGGCGTTTCAGTCATTCCCACTTCCTGCATTCTCCCCTTACTTTTATGATATTATTCTTAGCTCTGCCATTTTTTTCATGAAGAGCTTGGAGTCCTGTGCACGGAGCTCCATGGCTGTGACCCACCTGGGACACAGTCTTGTGGCTCCGTCTGTGTCAGGTGAGGAAGTGCTGCTCTCTGCTGTCCCCCTATACCAGTGGTCGGCAAACTGCATCTCTCGAGCCACATGCGGCTCTTTGGCCCCTTGAGTGTGGCTCTTCCACAAAATACCACGGCCTGGGCGAGTCTATTTTGAAGAAGTGGCGTTAGAAGAAGTTTAAGCTTAAAATATTGGGCTCTCCAAAGAAATTTCAATCGTTGTGCTGTTGCTATTGGGCTCTGTGGACGAATGAGTTTGCCGACCACTGCCCTACACCATCCTGTTTCAACGACACCCTAGCACTTCAGACCTGGACCCAAATCTCAGATCTTTCCGACAACTTCAGTTTGTACCCCTCCTCGGGGAGAGAGAGACCTAGGCAGAGAGCTCTTGTTGGAGATGGTCTGGCCTCTGTGTTGGTGTCCTTGCCTTGTAAACGGTTTCTGACTCCGCTCCGTGGCGGCTGCCGGCCACCGCAGGCTCGCAGGGTGCTCCAGAGCGAGTGGAGCTGGCGGGGCCTTTGCCTGACCTGGCAGCCGGCCCGCTGAGACCTGGAATTCCTTTCGCTGCTCCCTGTGTCCCGGCATCTGAGCGTCAGGACGGTGCCTGGCCAGTGGGCCCCGGGATCGAGGTGCCGGCCGCTTTGCCTGGCCCTGGTCGCCAGGCTCCCGGCCTGGCAGCGAGCAGCCGAGGACATTCCTGCACACTCCAGTGCCGGGCCCCGCCGGGCCCTGCTTCCCAGCAGCTGCCCGCCTGGCTCGGGGCTGCCGCTGCAGGTGCCTGGAGGCCAGCCTGGTTTGGGGATGCAGCCTGGGCGAGAGAGCCTGAGCCAGGCGCTGGCAGAGCTGCGGGCTGGCCGCCTTCCCTGCACCGGCCTCTCCTCTACGGAGGGCACACGTGTCCACCTCGCAGCCGGCCGTGGGGCTGCTGGTCAGGCGGGCGCCCTGGGGGCCCAAACCGTGCCCAGGTGAAGGCGGCATCTCCTTTCAGGGTCCCCGGGAGGGGCTGGGCCTGCGGCCAGAGGGTAGCCAGCCCCGGGCCGGGGAGAAGGCTGCAGGCTCGGGGCTTCGGGGACAACAACCTTGGCTCCTCCACAGCCCACGGAAGTGTTCCGTTGGGCTGGAGTCGGTGGGATGGTCAACACCCGTTTGTTCACAGTGACACGAATTTCTGCATTTTCCCAAGGGCGAAGGCGCTGCGCTGAGGCTGCCGAGCTGAGGATGGGTGAGAAGTGGGGAGAAACGGGTGCAGTGCCCACAGGCTGGGTGGGTCAGAGCCCACACACAGCCACTGAAGGGACAGAGCGCCGATCCATGCTGCAACGGGGATGAACCGCAAAAGCACGATGCAGAGGGAAAGAAGCCAGACACAGAGGCCACGTATTGTCCGATCTCGTTGATGTGAAATGTCTGGAACAGCAAACCCATTGAGACAGATAGCAGATGGCTGAGGGCCGGGAGCTGGTGGGAGTGAGTGATAAAAGGTAAACTGAGGCACATGAAAACTTTTCAGGAATATCGGGGGAACGCTTTGCAAAGTAGATGATTGTCTCACCACTATGCTGCACATCTGAAACCAATACGAAATAATATTGAATGTAAACCGTAATGGAAATTTTAAAAAAGCTTTTCAAGAGTTTATCTGGCCAAAACCGGTTTGGCTCAGTGGATAGAGCGTCGGCCTGTGGACTGAAAGGTCCCAGATTCGATTCCGGTCAAGGGCATGTACCTTGGTTGCGGGCACATCCCCAGTCGGGGGTATGCAAGAGGCAGCTGATCGATGTTTCTCTCTCATCGATGTTTCTAACTCTCTATCCCTCTCTCTTCCTGTCTGTAAAAAATCAATAAAATAAAAAAAGATAGTTTATTTGAGCGTACATCTATTTCATTTGGGCAACACCTAGCCAGAGGTGGTAAGGAGCCTGCCCCCAGTAGGAGTGAGGGGAGGGGTTTTTATACGGAAGACATGGAAGCAAAACAGAAAGTATTTGATTGGCCAGAGTTTAAGGAACTGCCTTACTGGGGGAAACCTGGTTTGGCTATTAGGAGTAAAGCTGCTGAACACATTCACACACAGATCTCTGTGTGAACACAGGTTTCCATTTCTATGGGCTGATGCCCAAGAGTGCTATTGCCAGGTGGTATAGTGGGTGCATGTTCAGTTTTTAAAGAAACCACCAACTGTTTTCCAAAGTGGCTGCACTGGTGGGAATGTACACGAGACCCAGTTTCTCCTCGTCCACACCAATGTCTGGTGGTGTCACTATTTTTCATTTTAGCCATTTTGATGGGTGTGTAACCGTCTCTCATAGTGATTTTAATTTGCATTTCTCTAATGACTAATGATGTTTTACATCTTTTCAGGGATGAATTGCCATCTTTGGTGAAATGTTTCTTCATGTTTTTAGCCAGTCTTCTAATGAGATTATTATTATTATTATTATTACTAGAGTCCCGGTGCACAAAATTCATGAATGGGGGCGGTGTTGTCCCTCAGCCCAGTCTGCACCCTCTCCAATCTGGAACATCCCTCTCATAATCCAGGACTGCTGGCTCCCAACCGCTTGCCTGCCTGCCTGCCTGATTGCCCCTAACCGCTTCTGCCTGCCAGCCTGATCACCCCCTAACCACTCTCCTGCCAGCCTGATTGACGCCTAACTGCTCCCCTGCCAGCCTGATTGCTCCTAACTGCCCTCCCTGCCGGCATGGTCTCCCCTAACTGCCCTCCCCTACAGGCCTGATCGCCCCCAACTTCCCTCCCTTATAGGCCTGGTCCCTCCCAACTGCCCTCCCCTGCTGGCCATCTTGTGTCCACATGGGGGCAGCCATCTTTGACCACATGGGGGCGGCCATGTTGTGTGTTGAAGTGATTGTCAATTTGCATATTACCTCTTTATTATATAGGATTTTTACTGTTGAGTTTTGAGCATTCCTTATATATTCTAGATACTAGTCCTTTGTCAGATATTTGATTTGCAAATATTTTCTCCTAGTCTGTAGCTTATCTTTTCATCTTCTTACCAAGGTCTCCTGCAGAGAAAACCTAAAAAAATTATTTTTCTAAGCAAGTGGCATCTGTCCAATCACCAGGAGTGGAAATCTGAGCACATTCCTCTCTGCATCAGGTATCATAGTTGCCAAGGAAATAGCACAGTCTAGCAACTCCACACTGGATAGAACAACACTCTCCTCAACAGAGGAGAGGCAGCGCAAGATCTGTTTCAGAAGTGGGCGTTGGCACCCCCATGACCAGCAGGCCCCTCCCCTGCAACCTGTGCAGGGTCATGTGCCTTGTGCTGTATCAGAAAGACCCAGTTCATTCCCTGCAGGGGACAGGCGCAGTAGTGGGTTTGGCCAGGTGCCATATGAGACACACGGAAGCAAACAGAGGGCACACGTTGAGTCTGAAACAGGACAAGATATCCTTCACAGGGTGACTGTGGGCTCCGTATTTCTTGGTGAGGAAGCGGCTAGGGGAAGGTCAAAAGACTACATGCAGGAGACTGCCTTTCCCAACATATTTTGATTAAACCCAATTTATTCATTTTTCCATTTATGGATTGTGCTTTTATGTCAAGTCCAAGAACTCTTTGACTAGCCCTAGTTCCCAAAGATTTTCTTCTATGCTTTTTGCTAATAGTTTTGTATTTTTACATTAAGTCCATGATTTATTTTGAATTAATTTTTGTATAAGGCATGAGTCTTCAGTTGAGATGCATGTGTTTGCCTGTGACTGTCCACTTGGTCCAGCATCTTTCCTAATGTATGCATTTTAATGCTATACATTGTCCTCCCCCGTAGCCGTATCCTACACCCTTGGAATATGTTGTCTTTTAAGCTTCATTCAGTTTAATGCATTTCTTTTTAAAATTTCACTCAAGATTTCTTTGACTCATGGTAGTATTTAGAAGCACCTTATTTAGTTTCCAAGTGTCTGAAGAGTTTTCTGTTACTAAATGCTAGTTTGATTCCATTGTGGTCAGTCAGCAAACTCTGTATGATTTTCATTCTTTTAAATTTGTTGAAATCTCTTTTATGGCCTATATTATATGGTTTACTTATATTGGTGAAATGTTGGCCAGAGTTTCTAAGTTCATTAATACTTAGAAAGAACGAGTACAATGCCATTGCTGAATGGACTGTTTTATAGATGTCAACTAGAACCTAATTAGATTGAATTGATGGTTGATGTTATAGCTGAGTTCTTTTATGTCTGCTTACTTTCTGTCTACGTGTTCTATCAATTGTTGAGAAACTTTTCAACTATAATTGTAGATTTCTCTATTTTTTCTTTCATTTCTATTAGTCTTTGCTTCACCTTTTTGGAGCTGCTTTTTGATGCAAGCACATTTAACATTGATATGTCTTCTTTTATCATTATAAAATGCCTCTCTCCATCTCTGGTAATTTTCTTTGTTCTGAAGCCTGTTTTATATTACATTAATATAGTCAATTCTTCTTTCTTTTTGATTAATGTTTATGTGATATATCCTTTTTCCACCCCTTTACTTTCAACCTGCCTATATCATTATATTTGAAATGAGTTTCTTTTAGACAGCATATTGTTGAATCATGTTTTTAAAGGTGTTTTTGCCAACCTTTGTCTTTTTATTGGTGTATTTAGACCATTTACTTTTAATGTAGTTTTTTTAATATATATTAGTGCTTAAGTCTACCATTTTATTTTTAGTTTACTCCCTCTGCTTTTATGTCTCTTTCTTTCCTTTTTTTTTGTAATATATTTTTATTGATTTCAGAAGGGAGAGGGAGAGAGAGAAACATCAATGATGAGAGAGAATCATTGATTGGCTGCCTCCTGCACACCCCACACTGGGGATTGAGCCCACAATCCGGGCATGTGCCCTTGACCGGAATCAAACCTTGGACCTTTCAGTCTGCAGGCCAACTCTCTATCCACTGAGCCAAACCGGCTAGGGCTATGTCTTTTTCTTATTCATTCTGTGGGTTATGTAACACTTGTTAGAATTCTATTTTAAATTAGTTATTGTGTTTTTAAGTTGATCTCTTTGCATGTTCCAGGGGTCCTTCTTTTATTGTTTAGAGAACTTCCTTTGCCATTCTTTGGGTTAGGTGCACAGACCACACATCTTGCTAACTGGGGCATGGAGAGGGTAAGTAAACTGCCCAGGATTAGGGGCTACTGAAAGCAGCTTTGGTTGGAAGGCGTGGCCTGCCCCCGGTCAGGGTAGAGGGTGGCTCAGTCAGGAGCTCAGGCCCTTCCAACCAAGACCCCCCTGGAGCTGTCTCTGTGCAAACCTCATCGGACGTCCCTCCTGGGACTTTGCTTCAGATGCTGTACAGGCTCTGGGCCACCTTTCAATGGGCAAATTGGATGGGGCTTCACCCAGAGTTAGTTGAACTTGAGGTCAAGGGCATAGACCTCCAGACTGCCTAGTCTGCCCAAGACTCTGATACCAACGGCACATTTGGGGATTTCCCTTCCCCAAACCACCCGGAGGTCTGATCTGCTAGAATAAGTGACAGGACTCAGGAGGGGTGTTAGGTTGCACCCACGGTTACTCCAGGCAAAGTATCAAATGAGAACCACCCGAGGGAGAGACTCACATGGCAGAATCAGGGGAGGGGGCACACAGGAAGCTCTTGTCCTCTCCCCATGCAGTTTTGGGTGGCATTTCCCTCTTGGACACACGTGAGACAACATGAACTGAGTACCGCCAGCCTGGGAAGCCCACTAGCGCTTCAAGGTCCAGAGTTTTTATGGAGGCTTCATTCATTACATAGGCACGATTGCTTGGTTGATCGGCCCATAGTTGAAATAAATCCCCGCTTCTCCTCCCAGAGGTGGGACGATATCATGTGGTTCAACGTACCAACCCTCAGATCACGCGAGTGCTCTTTCTGGCACGGCTGGCTCCCGCCCCGAGTCTTCTCATTCGCATGAACTATCAGGTAAGGTCCCAGGGGCTCATGAATAACAAGACATACTTTCCACCTCGTCCTATCGCTGGGATAAAGGCCACGCCTCTCTTGGAGGGCAGATTCCTTACGGTAAGGCTTACTGGAGTGGCCATCTCTGCAAGGCCGTCTGCCTGGGGCCCCAGCCCACTCAGCAGTTCTTCCCTTTCTCCTGGGGAGCTTGGACCCAGGAGGGCCTTCCACAGGCAAGGTGCAGAAACAAGGTCTAGGGATGAAGCCATACCTTACAAGGGGAGGCAGGTGACCAGGCAGGACAGAGCCATGGCCACCTCGCACGGTCAAATCTCCCCGGTGGGGTTGGCCTCCCTGAAGGCCAGGGCTGGCTCAGACAGTGCTTCGAGAGGGTTGCAGGCTCTGGAAGCGTGTGGGTGGAGACAAAGGAGCCTGGGATGCAGGCGGATGCGCCTGTCCTTCTCGCGGCTCCAGCACCAACAGGCTTGGGGCCCATGTAGGCTCCACAGAGCTCTTATACCAGTTCACACGCCAAACCCTCCACCTTCTCGCATCCATGCCGCATGCCTTGCTTCGGTCCAGGGGCTGTCAGCAGAGCCTTGGATGTGCCTGCCCATGGAAGTCCTGCCATTGCCATGAGAAGCACATGCCTGGGATAGCTGGTCCCAGAAGATGAGAGATGTGGAGCACACCTGGGCGGAATGCATGGCCTGGAGCCCCACCTGGCTGGACCCAGCCAGCCAGGCTCAGAGCAACAGAGCTGTCCCAGGTGACCTGCAGGGACAGGCGTGAGGAGCATGGCTGTTGTTTAAGCCTCTGAGTTGGGGAAAGTTTGCTTCTGTCTTTCTCTCTCCCTCTCCCTTTCTCTCTGAAATTAATAAAAACTGTATTTTAAGAAAAGCGAATCACATCTGTATTAACGCAACATGGATTTGCTGAGACCCCAGGCTGTGCTCAGCTCTGTGCTAAGAAGTAAAAAACAGATGAAGAAAGCAGGTGGCTCCTGACTCCAGGGTCCCCACAGGAGAAAGCCTCGTAGGACACGTTTCACACTGGAGTGAGATGCCTACAGATAAAACGGCGACGCAAACCATTTGTGCTCGGAAAATGCCCGGGACTAAGTTCTGACTTCTGGGCCCGGGGGGCGCGTTCCACCTCCACCAGGTTTCCGTGAGGGGGCCCCTCTGTCCCTCTGTGCCCTGGGACCGGCACCTGCCACTTGGGCACTGTTACATCCCCACCTCGTCCCCACACTTACACTGCTGGCTGCTTAGCATTGGCCACCAGGCTCATTGCTTGTTATGGATAAAGAGATAAAAGTAAATATTGAGGCAGGTTTGAATATTGATGTTTGTAAATTTGCGTTTCTAGGTACAGTGGCCAGTGACAAAGCATACACATGTGGATGACGGCAGAGGAACATGGGTTTTTATGTGCCTGAGAGAATCGGGCTTAGCCCGCCAGATCTACTGAGGCCTCCCCCCGTGCGAACATCACGAAGCTGGCTCCCATGACTCTCCTGTCTTGCTCTTACACCAAACTCAAGCTCCACGAGGGCAGTGCCCTGCTTCACCACTGGGCACACAGCCTAACCCAGCCCAAGGGGAATCTGTGGGAGACAGCAGGGGACATCAGCCCTGGGTCCAGGAAGTGAGGCGCAGAGAAAGGAATTCATCCTGCTTCAGTTAAGGATACCTCTGTGCTGTTACTTGCATATGAAGGCGGGGCTCCTGTCCACGGCCAAGCCCTCTGAGTTTTTCTTTCCCACAGGTGATGGTTTCCCCCGACCATCCCCATGTGCTCAAGTCCTTTACTTCATGCAGCCATTCCTCTCCAGGCCCCTGGCATCAGGAATCGTTACATACGTGGCTAAATGCCCTCCATGCCGTCCTCCTTCCTGCAGAAAAAAAAAAAAAAAGTCTTTGAGGACCTACCAAGGGTAAGGGATGGGCTCCGGACTGGAGGAAGGGAGGTTTGGTCAGGTGCCCAGCAGGAGAGGCTCAGGATGCTTTCAGGAAGGAGACCCAGCAACCACAGCCTTTGGGGCCAGGGGGAGCAGGTGAGACTGTATGGAGGGGGTGGATGGGAACTTGGGGTGACCCAATAAGGGGGAGGGTTGGGGAGCTACTACCATTAGAGGGATCAAACCCAGCCCCTCAGTCTCCTCCCTGTTATTCCACAGCCCCCCCTGGTCAAACTGATTGAGCAAAGCCCATGTGGAGGCTCCATGCATGCAACGTGATTTCGAGACACGGAAACCCCGCCCCTTTGCCTCTGAAGCCGCCTGTGGCTGAGCCACGGAATGGCCAGGGCTCAGGTGCAGCACCGAGGCTGGAGTCCGGGCTTCCTTGCACAGTGACCGCGACACGTCCTCTAACTTTCCTGTGCATGTGCCTGTCTCGGGTGTCTGGCATATAGCATTCCATACATGTGAGCTGCTATTAAAAACATGGGTAATTTTATATCTTAAAATACTGCATATTGCTTAAATGGTTTCATGCTGGCTCACATTAAAAATGATTCCCAAGTGAAGATGACAAAGGGGAAATATTCGTTATTTAGTTCTTTTCTTACATTAAGCTATCACAATAAAGTACATTTCTGGGTTGCATTCTCCAGAGTGCTTTTTACTAAATAAATGGCCAAAAATAACTTTTCCTTCCAGTAAGATTTCATGATTCAGCACATCCAACTTTCACTATGCAAGGTGGAAATAAAGAGTGGAAAACACATCTAGGAGCAAAAAGCAGGCAAGAAAAAGCACCAAGTGGGCGGTGCCGAGCGAGGGTCACGCGTGGACACACTGGTGCTTCCTGTTTTCGGAGACAGACCCTGGCGATACGCAAGTTGTATTTATTCGGGTATTTACACAGCACTTAGGTTTCAGGGCGCAGGCAGGTAAGAATCAGTAGGAGCTAACCCCGGGTTCTTGGCAAAGGGGTGTCTGTTAGAGCGAGAAAATGCTGCCCCGGGGTAGGGCACAGGGCTACACCTCAGTTCCTTCCAACCCAGGGCCAGCCAGCGGGCAGGGGTGCAGGCACCAGCCTGGCCCCCTTTCCTGCCTGGAGCAGCACCTCCAGGGGTGATGGCCAGGCCCCACATCTGGGCATTTGCTGGGTGACCCCGGAGGCAGGAGGGGGTGGTCAGGCAGCGGAAGCACTTCAGTGAGGTGGCCCTCCACTAAGAACCGGCTGGAGCAGGACAGGCAGTTTCCTGTGGCTGTTTCAGGAGAATCCTGGCTTCTCTCCCCCTGGTGGGAGGTGGCTCTACTCGCTGGCAGGACGGTGCTTCCAGGAGATCATCAGCAGCATCCACACTCTGGAAGCTGTCCCCGCTCCCTACATGACCAAGCAGTCGGGGTACCCACTCTCAGGCTTGAGGGCTTGCACGCATCTACACCGAGGGCTTCAGGCCTCGGGGCCTGGGACCTGCTTCTGGACAGGTGTCCCCGGCCCGCCCCGCCCGGGGCCTGGCGCGCGCTATGGGCCCAGGCAGGTTAAGAAGGTCCCCTGCTCTCCACTGTGGCTCCGAGGAAGGCCTCCCGCGGAAGGACCCCGCGCCGGCCCAGGGGGCACCCGGGGGTCCCTCCCCCCTCCCCACCCCCTCAGAGGCGAGAGCTGGGCGCAGCTGCGGCCTCAGGGCACCGAGGCGGACCGGCCGCGGGGCCGCCTGCGGGCATCTCCTCGCGCCCCCGCCCGGCCCTCCCCCGCCGCCGCCGCCGCCTCCCGCGGTGGAAGGCAGCGCGGCGCGTGCGCACTGGCGCGCTCGCGGCCCGGCCCGTGGGCTCTCCCGGGAGGGCGGGAGGTGGGAACGTGGGCAGGCGCCCGGCCGCACACCCGCCCGGCCCGCCCGTGGCGTCACCGACACCTCGCGGCCGGCGCGCCCTGCGACGCCCATCGACTGAGCGGTGCAGGTGAGCGCGCGGGGGCTGCTCGCGATCCCGTCGGGGGCTCCCCGCCCGGCCCGCCGGCCCCCAGAGGCCGCGAGCCAGCAAAGTTGAACTTGGCGCGTTGCGGGCCGGGGGCTGGGCGCGGGCGGGTTGGGGTGCTGCGTGGACGGCGGGGCCCCTCGAGGCTGGGTGCGCGCTCCTCTCCAGCGGGAGCGCGGGCAGGGCTGTGGTGGGGGGCGTGCGGGGCTGGGGACGCGGGACCCCGCGCCGTGGGCGGTGCTGCGGCCTGGCCTCCCCGTGAACTTTTGCGCTGCGCGCTGGCAGCGACCTGGTGGCCAGCGAGCAAGGCCCGGGCGGCCTCCTGGGCTCCGGGGGGCCCCTCCTAGTGGCCTTTCCGCCGGGGCTGCTGGAAGGGAGCTCGTGCCCAGGGCCCTCGGCGCGGGGGAGACGCGCGCGGGCGCGGAGGAGAGTGGGGGTCCCGGAGATGGAGTTGAGGGACCCGGGATTTTTCAATCCTCGCCCCTCCCCCAATACAAAAGTGAGACCCTCAGAGGGAGGGAGGGAGGCAGGGAGGCAAAGGTTCCAACGCCGAGGTGCCTGGACGGGGACGCAGGAAGCAATTAAAACTCCTCCTTTCGGATTAACAACCAAAAATTGATCGATGTGTCAGGAATACCGCTGATTTATGAACGGTGCTTATTTCTCTGGTATGGAGAATTTTATGTTCTCCAGGTGAAACCGAGTTCACCCAGCTCGAGCGCAGATTGATGTTTTAATAAAAATAAATAAAGGGGGAAAGCTCGCCTGGGTCTTTGGGGACATCAAGTCTCAAATCGCGGAGTTAGACTAACAAATCAAATTGCATTATCTTCCCATTTCACGTCTTTTAATCGCGTTCCTAAACATCGCAGGCGGGAGAGGCCTTTATTTGGAAAGTTTTAATATAGTGCTTAAAAGTTCGCATCGCTAAGCAATCAATGTTTCATAAGCAAAATAGCACGGGGGGCGTCGGGTAATTGTGACAAGTGGCGGGCGGCGCGGCGCGGGCGCGGGCGGCGGCGCGGAGGGAGGAGGAGGAGCCGGCCCTGGACCGGAGGGAGGCGGCGGCGCCTGTAGATGGCGCCCTGGCCCCACGCTAGGCTCGCAGCTGCGCTCGGCCCGGCGGCGCGCGGGCGGGGAATTGGGAAGGGGCGCGCGGGGCGGGCGCGGAGCTCTGGGCGCCGCACTTGCAAAGGACTTGGACCAGCGCAGCCCGGCTCAGCACGAAGGAAAAAATAGCGTTTATTGTTGGCATTTTAATGTTTGAATGGTTGGTGGCGGATGGGGGTCCAGTGAGCCTGGGTGCTGCCTGGGAGCCGAGAGGGGTGTCCCCGGGGAGACTCCATCCTGGTTGCGGCTCGGGCCTGGGTGGCCACCGCGCAGCCCCCTTGCCCGCTCAGAGGGCGCGCGGCCGGGGCGGGGCACCGGGATGTAGACGCGCGTGGGTGCGGGCGAGGGTCGGCGGCGCGGCGGCAAGGACACCAAGTTCAAAGCTGCCCGTAGATCACCCCCGAGGGCGGCCAGGACCGCCCGGAGGCCGTCCCGCCCGCGCCCGCGCCCGCGCCCGCCCCGCTGCCGAGACTGCCGGCGTACTCCGCTTTGCAATGTAAATTTCAGCGGGACAAATTGCTTATTAATAGTCTAGAAGAGAAGCGGGTTTCTTTCTTTCTTCTTCTCTTTCTCTGTTTTTATTTCTGCATGGCCCCTAGCTATGCCCTGGGCGGCCTCACCACCCAGCAGCTTTCTCTTCATTTCAATATCCTAAAGAAAATGCAAATTTCCACCGTGTGGCCTTTTTAAAAAGTTAAATTAGCAACAGTTTTAAGCGACTCCATTAGTATGGGAAACAGACACACGTTTAACGTGGGAATAGCTTCCTTTTAACGGACTCATTTTGGACTGCAAATTTAGCAGACCTTCAGCTGGGTGAAGAATCACGTCTTGGCTAAATGCGTCGCCCAAGGCGCCCCCTCCGTTCCCCGCAGGGCTTGCGCGGGGCTTCCCTGGACCGGTCATCCCGCCGCGTCGCCCCGCGGGACCCCGTCCACCCGCTCACGGATCAAGTTGTGCGAACGTGAGCTCAAGGGAAGAAGCGGTGCTGGACGCATTTCTGTCCAAGGGCAGAGAGGGGCTCTCGCTTCGCTCCCCTTCTCATCCTCGCTGTCCCCGGAGCGGAAACGATTCCCCGATTCCCCCGGCGGACTGGCCAGGCCGGGCCGCTGTCGCCCGCCGCCCCACGTTTGCTCACGGGGAATGGGTGTGTGCGCGCCGTTCCGGTGCGGCTAAGCAGTGGCCGAAGAGGACGCCAGTCCCGCCCCATTCTGCCCACTCCTACCCCTTGGCTTTCTACCACCCCAGCACCTTTGCCCGCGTTGGCAAACCCGGGTTGCAAACCAGAATTCCACGGGCGAACGTTTGCGTTCCCGTCGCTACCAGGGGAGGGGCATTCAGTTCTGGGCAGGGGTCTGCCCGCCCCCCGGGTTAACCTGGAAGCAGCCGCCAGGCACTGCCTCCTGCCCAGGAAAGAGTTAAGATTTCCTGCGCGCGAGCCGAGCGAGAGGTCTTGTTAGGATGTAATCTGCATTTTTAAACTACTGCGTAATAAAAAGTGAGAAGTTTGGAGACACCTTTCTTGATTATACCTTTGGCGATACTTTAGGTTTTACATTTAATTTGCATTTTGTTCTTCGTGAATATTGAAGTCTTGAGTGGAGGATTGAATTTTATTAGGACATCTGGACTGACAATATCAAATCAGACACCAGTGTCCCAAAGCATGCTAAAATTTCAGAGTTAATTAGAACGCAGTGTGTTTAATTAAAGCCAATTATAATATTTGAAATTATCTGATCGATCCGTGTTCCCACAGTTTGGGTCTGTTTAGGTGTTGATTGGCGCATCCCGCCCGCGCTGCTCTGTCTAGGAGCTACTCTGGGGGAAGTTTGCTTTGTGCGCTGGAGGGGGCGGCGGCACCGGCGTCCAGGTGCCTGCGCTGGCGCAGCCTGCTCCGCTGCCTTGGGGCGCTGCCGAACGCGCCTCGGGAAACCCGGCTTTGTTAAGTGGCTGCACCTTTTTGGGTCCCTGGGACCCCGCCACGCACCAGCTGTCCTCTCCCAGCTCGGGCTCTCCTCCGAGCTTTTCACCGAGAGGCAACCTTTCAGGCTGCGGGGTGCGCTGAGAGAAGCCCGGCTTTCTGGAAGCGAGTGTTTGATTTGGGGATTCGTGGTCTGGCTGAGGAGCCCCCAGGGCCCGCCCAGACCAGCGGGGGCAGCCGCAGTGAGCGACCCAGGGAACCGGAGAAAAGTTAGGAGACAATAAACGGTTCGCTTTCGGATCCCGCATGTCCCAGGAGCCGAGGCGCATCCTGGGTTTTCCAGGGAGAGAGTGAGCGAGGTGCATGTGTGTTCGCTGCCCCTTGCTCAGCCGGCCGCTGGGAGCGCGACGTTCCTGCCAGCCAGGGCGTGGACGCGGCTGCCTGGGCCTTATTCCCGCCTTTGCAGATGCATGTGTGTGTGTGTGTGTGGGGGGGGGGGAGGCAATTAGGACCAGGAGGCGGGTGCACGCACCGGGGGTCACGAGGTCAGAGAGGCCTAGGTGCACCGGACTGGCAGGAGCCGCCACCCAGCTGTTGGGGCCAGCCGGGAGCCGCGGTGGCCACCTGCCCCCGGGGTAGCTGGGAGCCGGCGCTGCTGCGCGGCACTCTGCTCTCCCCACCCCAGGAGGCGCTGTTTGTCAAACTTGGCCGCCTTGGCAGGAGGCGCCTGCACGTTCTCACCGGGAGAATTGTTCCCTTTGCAGTCCTTGGGTCGGGCTCAGGACCCTTAGCCTCACAGAATGATGGGGGGTGTGGGGTGGGTGTGTGTGTGTGTGCAAAGGAAAGGGCTCTGGGACCCTTCAGCGCCTGCGTTTTACCTGTGAGTCCCGCCAGGCCTCCCACCTCCCAGCGCAGGAGAGAGGGGGCCGCTGGTGCTCCCCGTGCGTTGGGGGCTCGGTGCCCAGGTACTTGCCTCTCAGAGTGAGCGGGACTCCGGCCTGGCTTGGGTTCAGTCACCACATGTCTCCGGAGGGCCCCTTGGCCTCCGTCTCGGCGCAGAGAGCGAAGGCGCCTTCCCTGGGCCTGACAAACTCACCCGAACCTGGCCTCCCCACCTTTGTGCAAACTTCACAGGTTGGGGTGGCCTGATGCGGAGCCCTTGCTTGCCCGGCCCGCCGGGCCCACGGGCAGCGCCACCCCGCGATGCCAGGCAAAGCCCAGGCGCGCTTGGGGCCCGGGTCACTGGCCCGGGGTGGGCAGGTGTGCCAGTGAGTGGCGGTTCCACCCTCTCCTGCAATTCACTGCACTTTCCAGGCGCCTCCTCCTGGGATTTCCCTCTTCCCAGGCTCTCCTGGCCTCCAGGGCCCAAGGTCAGGTGGGCTAAGGGTTTCGGGTTCTTCCTCTGGCCTCCGCCTGTGCTTGGCGCCGGCGCCGGCCCCGACCCCAGGCGGGAGCCAGGCCGGAGGCCGGTAGCCGGTGCGGTAGGAGCGTGACCCCCGGGCACGGAGGACGTGGGGGCGGGCCGCGCCTGCAGCTCCGCACTGGCTGGGAGAACGCGAACCGCCAGCCTTAGGCGCATTGGCTCGCACCGGTTCCGAGCGCTCCGAGTGGCCTGGCCGCGCAGCCTGGGCCTGAAGCCACCAGCCCTCGGAGGGCCCCGCGCCTGTCCGTGCCCGCGCACCCCCGGGCTTCTCCTCACCGGAAATGCACTTTGTTACACTTTGGAAGGCCGGTAGGATGCTCGCTCGCAGGCTCCCGGGCTCTGCTGCGAGCAGGAAGGGGCGCCCAGGAGCGCTTTGGATGCTGGGCGGGCTCTGGCTCCGCGCCGGGCCCCGCTCCCCAGGAGCCCAACTTGGCCGAAGTTTCTGGGGGGGCTCAGGGGCCGGAACCAGCCGGGCTCCCACTCTCCAGGCCCGGCACCACTCAGCTGTGTTGGACCCGGGACTGAGGAGGGGCGATGGGGAAATCCTTGCCTGGCAGGCGCCGAACAGCCCCTGCCCTCGGATGGGAATTGGGCGCGGGCGGAGGGGCTCGGCGAGCCCGGCAGCGGGGGAGGACTGGCGCGGCGTGGCTCTCGGGGAGGCCGGCTGAGCCGGAGTGCAGGCGCTGCCCGGTTGTGCCGACCGACCCGGCCTTGGCTGGCGCCCTGAGAAGTGGCCGGGCGCTGCCAAGGCCCTGCGCCCTGCGTGCTGCTCCCCGAGCAGGACTCCGTGGCCGGCGGGCGCCGTCTCTCTGAGGTCACTGCCTGCTCCCGCACGAGGTGGGGAGGACAGCTGGGCACTGGCCATCTGACTGACTCCGGCGTGACATCTGGGAGCCCACTGGTGTGTGGCACGCGAAGCGCTGGATGCCGCTATTTAAATGCAAATGTGAGGGGGCTCATTGAAGCCTCTCCCTGTAAATCCGCACAAAAGGAATACTTCCCACCCTCCGCGGAGGCGGCGGCGGCGTGAGGGCCACCGGTGCAAATCACGTTGAGCCCGGCCTCGAGCCAGAGTCGCTGCGGTTGCGGCCTGGGGGTTCCCAGTGAAGGTCAGGCCCCAACCAATGGGCCCCTGGGAGCGCTCCGGGAGCGGAGGCTGGACCAGCAGCCTCGGAGGACCTGCACAACTCCCAGTGTCAGCCTGCCCTTCCCTCGCTTCCCCTACCTGGGTACTTGGTGCCCCTAGCTCCCTGGAGAGCGGCCGGGGTAGGGCTCCCGAGGGCGGGGGCTGGGCTCAGGGGCGCTCCAGTCTCCCTCAAGACTTCCAGGAATTGACCTGCAGCCCCTCCCCCCGCTTTGGGGCCTGGGCGCTGGGTCCCTTGCACCTCTCCAAAGCTGCTCCCACCCTATCCTGGCGAAAATCTGGGGTAGGATCAGGGCAGGGGGGCCCAGGAGGCTGCCCTCCCAGGCCGCTCCACAGCAGGCCCGTGTGCAGACCCTGCCCAGGCGGCCAGTCTTGTGCTCACAGCTCGGAGACAGCAGTGGAGTGACAAAAAAGATAAAGTTGGTGAATGATAAAGACCGTATTTTCCACGCTTTGGGTGCGGGACCAGATGATCTAGAAAATGAGCTGAAATGGATTCAGCCTCTGAGCCTGTTGTGAGAGCAGCTGATTCCCCCATTTCGGGCCAGATGGCTGCTGAACACAGATTTGCATTCATTTTCGCTTAATATCGTCCAAAACAGTGGGGCAGCTGCATTTGTTGTCAAAAAGGTTTAAAACCCCCTTTCTTTCTGGGGCAGGATCGTTACCTTATGCGACGGGCTTATGGAACTTTTTTTTCTTCCCTCTTTAGTCAACAGTATCAGATTTAGAAGGATTTGTTTTTAAACCTTCTAATTTGGTAATCAGATTTAAATCGCCTTGGCGCGTGTAATCTGAATTAA
This sequence comes from Cnephaeus nilssonii, assembly GCF_951640355.1. Taxonomy (NCBI): domain Eukaryota; kingdom Metazoa; phylum Chordata; class Mammalia; order Chiroptera; family Vespertilionidae; genus Cnephaeus; species Cnephaeus nilssonii. The sequence goes on from NC_137087.1 coordinate 58,508,957, forward strand.
AGATACTGTAAATGATTTTAAGCATGATACTTTTCGTTAGTGCAAGGAAGGGGGCACCTCCAGTCGGGGCTGGGCGTTTTAGGAAGTGTGCGACAAAGAAAGTATTGTTTCCTATTTCCAACTTCATCTTTCCCCAAAAAGGCATTTTGCATAGCCTGACAATAACGCCGGCCTGGCCAGTCAGCCGCCTCGCGGGAGCCCCCGAGCAGCTCAGCACGCAGAGACAAAGCCACTTCTCAACCCCACCCTCTCCCCCCCCCCATGGCCAACTTCATGCCCTGTTGTTTTTCCGGGAAGACAGTGTTCCCTGCTCCACGCAGGCTGCTGTGGGTGAAAAGCTCTGGGCTGATTAGGAATACAGAAATTTTCTTTTAATTTATCGTGAATAGTTTCCATACACTTTGATTTAAGGTTATTAACATTCTATAGACAGTGGCATCTTTAATATGTGGCGATCGCTTCTAAAGACTAATCTCATTACCCTCAAATAGTCATAAAATATGATTTTATTATACTTACGTATTTAATTAGACGACCGGCACCGTAATGGATTTTGAGATGGGACCGGCGCAACAGCTTTGATAATTCACTTATCTTTGGCAATAGTCATTAACCCCCAACACCAGCAAAATAGATTGCTTTCCAACACATCTTTTTCTCTCCCCTCACCCCTTCCAAGCGGTGTGGGGGTCCCCAGACAATGTAAATCGGACTTCGATTTTCCCGATTAATTAAAATATTAATGTACACACGCGGCCAATTCATAAAAAAGGGAGTGTTACTCCAGACGGGGGAAGAGGCTGCCCGGCGACACCCTTGCGCCCTGGAACCTGTTCTGGTTTTGTTTGTTTTAATCAAAAGGGCCTGATTCCTCTTGGCAGGACAGCTCTCCGCGGTCCCCTGGGTCTCCAATCGGTGTCCCGCACACGTCCTCTGGGCGGGCGGGCGGGCGGTGCGCCTGGGCTCCGAGTCCCTGCTGCTGGAGCCCGGCCGCCGGGCCCGCGAACCGTGGGCTCCCCACTCCCCGCCGCCCTCCCGATTCCTCGAAACCAGGTCGGGAAGGCGCGCGCCGCGCGCTTACCGGGGCCGGCGGCACCGAGGACGGGACCCGAGCGCCCGCGGCGTCCGCTGGGCTTTGGGGGAGGCCGGCGCCAGGGAGGTCTGGGCACCGCGCGGGGCGCGCCGCCGGACACCCGGCTCCAGGTCGCCGCGGAGGCCGGGCGCGCTTCCTGCCGGCCCGAGCGCCCGTCGCCTTCTTTGTTACCCGCCGCGGCTAAGGACGGGCCGGGGGCCGGGGTCTCCCGCGGCCACCAGGAAAGAGAGAGCATCTGGCAGAGTCCGCCTCCGACGTGGGCCCCAGCCCGGCAGTCAGCGGCCTCCCTCCCCGGCAGCGAACCCTGGCGTCTGGCGAGGCCCAGACGGGGGGCGGACCGGCCCCCTCCAGCAGCCCCGGGTCTGCTTGGAAACCGGGCTGAGCTGCGGGCCCCGCCTCGGCTAGGGAGCCCGGCTCCCCCCGCTGCAGCCCCCAGCCCTTCGCTGGCCCCTCCAGCTCCCTCCCTGAGGCCCGCGGGCCTCTTCGCACCGTTCCCTTTTCTCTCCGGGCCGCCCCAGAGGGAGCTGCGCCCCCTTGCATTTATTGCACGCATTCGGACAACTCGGGGTGCCTCCGCAGGTTACCCCCTCCTTGCCACCGTGTTTTGACCGTCTCTCTGAATTGGGGAGAAGGTATTAGGGGGGGGGCAAGCTGCCATCGTGCACTGGTGGTTTCATTTCACGATTTATTTGGGCGAGTGGAAACTTCCTAGGCGGCGGGTGGGCGCGAGGAGCCGCGGCGCGTAGCCGGGGGCGGCCGCGGCGCTGGGTGGCGCTCGGCGGCGCTCGGCGGCGGCGGGGCTCGCGGGGCTCGCGGGGCTCGGGCCGGCTCGCGGCGCCGTCAGGCAGTCAGTCGGCGAGCGCGGCGGCGGCGGCGGCGGCGGCGGCGAGGGGCGCGGCGAGGGGCGGCCGCTCCCATATATGGCGCAGGCACCGCCCCCCGACGTCACCTTCTGACAGCGCCGCTCCCGGGGGCTTCGAGTTTTGGCTCCCGGGAAAGGGTCCATTCCTCGGGGAGAGAGGGCTGAGTTTTGTGCGCCTCCGTCCGCTGCGCGCGCCGCTCCAGGCCCCGCCGCGCCCCGCCTGCGCCCGGGACTGCGCCGCGGCTCTCACTGCCCCGTTTATTTGTCTTTGGAGCAGGCGGGCCGCGCCAGAAGCGGACGATCCCGCAGTGTCCTGCAGCCGCGGACGCCGCCCGGCTAGGATGACACCACGTTGAGCGCGCCTGCAAACAACAACAACAACAGCCAGCGCCGCGGCCGCGCGTCCCGTTCCTCCTGCTTCTCCGGGGCGCCGCGCCGCCGCCGGTGTCGCCGCCGGTGTCGCCGCCCCCGCGCTCCCCCGGCCGTCCGGAGCGCCCGGCCGCCGGTGTATGTCGTGCCTGCCCGGGACGGGCTGAAGCCGGCGGCGGGCCGGACCGCAGGCGCCGAGCAGGGCCAGCGCGGCCAGGGCAGCCGCCTGCCGCCGAGCCCCGAGCGCCGCTGCTCGCGGAAGCGCTTTCGGCCGGGAGCCGCGGCCGCCGCCAGCAGGGTTCATGTTTGGGATTCAGGAGAATATTCCGCGCGGGGGGACGACCATGAAGGAGGAGCCGCTGGGCAGCGGCATGAACCCGGTGCGCTCGTGGATGCACACGGCGGGGGTGGTGGACGCCAACACGGCTGCCCAGAGGTACGTACCGGCCGCCGGCCCCGCGCGCCCCGGCCCCGCCGCGTCCCCGCCGCCGGCCGGCGCCGCGCCGCTCACCGGGCCGCTGTCTCTTTCCTCCCGCAGCGGCGTGGGGCTGGCGCGGGCGCACTTCGAGAAGCAGCCGCCCTCCAACCTCCGGAAATCCAATTTCTTCCACTTCGTGCTGGCGCTCTACGACAGGCAGGGGCAGCCGGTGGAGATCGAAAGGACCGCTTTTGTGGACTTTGTGGAGAAAGAGAAAGTAAGTGCGAGCACGCGATCACACCCTCCGTCTTCCTAGAAGCGGGAGGCAGGCGGTGCCCCGGCGCGGCGGCCCGGAGAGCCCCCTCGGCGGCCGGCGGGGACCACGTGCGCCCGCCGGACCGCGGTGGGCCGGGCGCCTCCCGTGCGCCCCCGGACTCGCGCGGGGCCGGGAGGGCGCGGGGCTGCGAGCGGGACAGTGACATCACCGCGCCGCTCCGAGCCTGGAATCCTGCGCTGCGTGAGGCCGGGGGGCCTCGGTCGTGCAGGGGGGACCGAGCGCGGTGGCCGCGCGCGCCGACGGCCGACCCGCTACTAAATGCCCTTATTTATCGTTACTTTCAGGAACCCAACAACGAGAAAACCAACAACGGCATCCACTACAAACTCCAGCTGTTGTACAGCAATGGTAAGTGGCCGCCGCCGCCGCCTCCCCGCCCCTGCCCAGCGCCCTGGCTCTCCTTGCCCGAGATGCTTAAAGGACGTAAAGATTTTGAGATTAAAATGACATGGATGTAAACACGAAATCTTCTCATGGCATAGAAGGAAAACAAAACATAAACGATCAATAAGTCGATGGCACTTCACATGATGAACCGGTAGGGCTCGAAGTAGAAAGTAAAAAGCGGATCGATGGGGCGCTCCAGCTGAACATCACTTCTAAGTGACTTTCTTCAATTTTGCAAATTAATGTTAATGATTGAGATGGGGGTGGCTCCGGTAAACCGGGGGGCATAACTTCCTTCCCGGGCTCCCGATGCTTAAAAAATCCTCGAGAGGCGTTAGAAAGAGTTCAGACTCTGTTTCCTTATCTTGCTTTCTGTTTTCTAAAAATAAATGACCACATGGGCCTGTGGGTATGGCAGCCAGGCCTGCACTCAGCTGGGCACATTTCTTGCACCTTTCAAGGAAAGCAAACCCTGAGAGCCCTAAGGTTCTTAATTAGGAAAAAGGAAAAAAAAAAAGCGAGAAGTGATTGGGGTTTTCTTTCTTGCCTTTTAAAAGGCCAAGCCTTAAGTTTTGCTGCATCACGAGGGTGCAGTCCCTAAGCCCTGGACTTCCTGTGCCCGGGTGCCCTTGCTAAACTGATGGGTACCTCTCTCTCTCTCTCTCTCTCTCTCTCTCTCTCTCTCTCTCTCTCTCTCCCTCTCTTGCAGGAGTGAGAACGGAGCAGGATCTGTACGTTCGCCTCATAGATTCCATGACCAAGCAGGTGAGAAAGTTTTAAGCGTCTGCATGAGTTTTCGCTGCTCAGCTGGGCTCGTCCCGGGCTTCAGAGGCGAGCAGACTGACAAATGGACCTGTGTGTTTTTGTTTCTCGCTTAGTTTCCTGGACATGCTAATGAGAATCCCATATTTATTGGAATAAACGAAGCAATCGGTGAAATAGTTGAGGTTGTCATTACAACAGGACAGATATGCTTTATTAAATGGCTTGTGATGGGATTCAAGTTCTCTCTTAATTAATTATGGTAATTCATACGTGACAGAAAAATTTCAAGATGCCCCTTTCCGTGTATTTTTAAACGGGTGTGTGTTTTTTCTTCTCTCTCCTTGGAATCATTTCATTGATTTTTTTCCCCTCATCACCACGGTGACGAACTCCTTTCCGAAGCCCGGCGAGTGGGGCTTGATTAGTTCCCTTTTTCTCCTTTCCAGCACGATGGTCTAGTAACACGAGACGTTTATTTGAATTTAAAAGTTAAATGTGTTGGGGTGAAAAGTCACCTTGTTCTCCTCTAGCCCATCTTCACCTCTCGGCCCCCCATCTCCATAATTCAAACTCCGAGCTCCAGGGGTCACTCAAACCCGCCCATTGCTCTGCGGAGCCGCTCTGGCTCCTGCTCCCGCCCTCTGTCATACCTTGTAAATAACATAATTACAGGCAGCTCCTTATTAAATTATTTAACCTGTCTTGGTCAACTTTTCCGAGGATAACTATTGGCTCTCGGAAACGTCATTAAGTGCAGAAAAGCGCTTCCTTGCTTTCTGACATGGTGCAGTTTCTGGCTGGGTCTGTGCCCGGTCGTACGTTGTTGTTCAGTTGTTTTAAAGACCCCCCCCCCCCCCGCACCCTCCCACTTTCCTTAAAAAACAGAGGTTGGGGGAGGGGCAGGCCCGATGTGTAAATTAAATCCGCTTGGCACGGATTGATTTAAAATACAGTTAGTTCCAGGCTGGGCTTCAGGCTTGGAAACGAAAGCGGAGCCTCCGTTTCTGACGCGGGCTTGAAGAAGGCGAGCCAGGGGCAGCGCCTCCCGGCTCCTGCAGCCGGGCGCGCGTGCCTCCGGCTCCGCTCGGCAATTCGCTTCCCGATGGGACTCCCCCTCTAGAAAGTTTGTCCTTCCCCAGGCAGCCCGCGTGCCAGCTGCTCCTGTCCGCGGTGGTCACGCGGGGCGGTTTTCTCTGAGAGGAAACACAGACCTGGTGGCCATCGTCCCTCTTTCTGAGGAGGGCAGGCGGCGTGCCCCGCGGTCAGGGTGTCCCTCGGACGCAGGGGAGCCGCGGGCGGCGGGCAGGGTGCTTCTCTTTCTTTGTACGTGAAGGGCTGGTGTTCCCAGAGCGCGCCGCGGTGGGAGGCAGCGGTGGCTGGGGGCATCCCGAAGTTTTCCTGTTGTTGCCTAGAGCAGGAGGCCGGTTCCCAGTGCACTTTTATTGTTCATTTAGCCACGGGCCTTGGCAGTATAAACAGCTCTGGAAATAAAGGCATTGAATCTCCTCTCACTGACCGGGATGGAGGGGGGGGAAAAAGGAAAGGAATGGCCCAGTAACTGATCAAAGAGTCAATGGTGCTGAACCGACAGTTTATGGATTTCTGTTTGCGCTACAAAATAAAAAATAAATCAGATACAAATGCGGGGCTCCATCCCAGGACCAGCCGCGCACTGGGAAGGAAGAGCTGGTGGTGCCCGCTGCCCGCCCTGCGGCCCGGGCGGCCCCGTTGGCCTGGGGTGACACCGCGGTTTGGAGCAGGGTCCAGGGAGGCTGGGGGACAGTGGCTCCCAGGGACCGTGCCCTCTTCCCAGAGGGAAGCCGGGTTTCCTCGGGAAAGGGCTTTGTCCGCCTGGAAGTGGAGGAGAGAGTCAGAAGTGCCCGGGGAGGTTGGAAGTAATTTCCAGATAATTGGGGGGTGGGGTGGGGGTGGCGGGAACTGGAGAGGGGACTCCCCTCCCCCTTCCGTGGAATTTTCAGCCGGGAACTTGCGGCTCCTGGCCCCCCCGCCCTCTGCCCCTCCTCCGGTGGCCTTTTCCCCCCTTCTTTTCTTTCCCCCTTCCTCCCCCTCCCCGCTGCGGGCGGTGGGGCTGGGGCGGCTGGCTCGGCGCGGCCCCAGCTCGGGTTCCCGGCGGGCGGAGCTGGTGAGCGCCGTGGTGAGCGCACCTAGGGCTGCGCACCATCTGGCAGAGCCTCTGCTCAAAACCTACCCGAGCGTGTGCGCAGCCGCTGCCTTCTTCCCCGAGAAAAATCATTGTTAGCAGTTTCAAAATAAACACCAGATTGGCCATTAGCACTTTATTTCCAAATACCATCCAGCGCGGAGCACGTGGCCGCGCGGGGCCGGGCGCCTGGGGCCGGAGGGGCTCTCCTGCCAGGAGCCCGGAGGCCTGGGCCGGCGCGGCCACGTGAGGCTGCTGCGTCCCGGCCCCAGGGCTGCCCACGGCGCGCAGGGCCCGGCGGGGCGAGCTGGCAGGGCGGCCAGGGCGGCCGGACCGGCGGAAGGCCCACCTCTGGAACCCGGGTTTGAACTCGGGGCTCGGCTGGGCGCCCTCCTTGCCCGCGCCCGGGGAGCGCAAGGGGCTCCGGGCAAATGACTGCCCCGGCCGGCTCGCCCTGCTTTAGTCACAGCGTGTTGTCAGCGGCCTCTCCCGACACACACATTGGAATTCGATGTAGACAATGGCCCCAGGACGCGGCCCGGCAGCCGTGGGGGTAGCCGAGGGGCTGAGAGCCCGGGGTGCCCGGACCAATGTGCCCTGGCTCCCTGCACCCCGGCCTTGCCCCCGCCCAGGAGACTGAAATCCTCTGGAGGTGAAAGCCCGAGCTGGCCTGGAGGGCGCCCGGGAGAGGAGGCCTCCGTGGCTGAGCCTTCCTCTGGGTGACCCGCCTGCAGGGTGGCATGGGGGGCCGCACTGCCTCCCCCGGCCCTCTGTGCACCTGCCCGCCAGCCGGGCCTGGAGGCGGGGGGCAACGGGACGCCCACGCCAGGGCGCCGTGTAACGCCCGCCTCTGCGTGTCCCCGTGCAGGCCATCGTCTATGAGGGCCAGGACAAGAACCCGGAGATGTGCCGTGTGCTGCTGACCCACGAGATCATGTGCAGGTGAGCGGCGGCCGGCCGGGTGAGCGGCGGGCGGGTGGGTCGCCTCGGCGCCAGCTGCAGCCACAAAGGATGCGCAGTCCTGGCGCCTCCACCCGGCTCGGCTTCGGGATGGGGTTCGATTGAAATGTAATCGGCTGGCCGCAAGCCGCAGCCCAGGAGCCGGGCTCACTTCCCCCAGGCTGCCACAGTGGTCCCCGCAACTGGCTGGCGGCTCAGCAGAGCCGATGAACGGGTGGGCCCTGTCGCTGCGATACCAGAAATGCGAAGGGGTCCTGGTGATGCCGGCATCCTCCGTGCGGAGGAGTTGGGGATCACTCCCAGGCACTTGCCTGCTTCCTTCTGCGGCGCTGGCCTCCTGAGCCGTGCCGGCGGCTGGTGTTGATAAAAGGAAACCCTGTCCGTGTTGCAGAGCTGACCATGTGAGCGTGGGTCTGGGAGCCTGTCCGTTCACCTCCCCCTGTTGCAGCCAGGCGCCCTTCCCCCGGTGGTTAGGCTGCTCTTCCTGAGCTCCCTGTCACAAGAGCCATCCCCCTCCTGCTTCTTGTCTAACGACCACGCGCGTTTCACCCCTCCACGGCAAATAAAAACGCACCATTGACTTGGTGCGTGCGGCTGGCGGAACGTCGTGGCGAGGAATAACGAGGACCTGCGAGCCTGCGACAGTAGCGGGCCGCTGACTCTGCGGGGCAGGCTCCGCCTGGCTACGGTGCTGGCTGCCTACATGCCATTTCTGAGCAGACATATTGTTACAGCACTAATATACAAAAGCTGACTTTTTCTCATATCAGGTAATAAATATAAATTACAACCAATAAAGTGGAATTTCTTTATTATCCACTTCTGCATGTACTGCAATTAACATAGAAAGCGCACAGATGTGATTTAAGCTCTAAGTGGAAGACTGTAGACTTTCTTTAATCACTTTAGCTGTCAGCTTTAAAAGGCTTTATATACTTTGCCTACCATATGGTGTTAATTTAGCTAATTTAGACATGTAACCATTATACAAGTATGCTTTTTTAAAATGCAAGAAGCATAACATTTTTGTTTCATTTCTGCTTTAATTAAAGTTTCAATAACAGAGTTAAGGTAGGCTTAAAGAAGGAACAATGGAAGTTTCTGATAGATGGAGGCATGCTTTTTGTGGTTATAATTAATAAGTGCCCCCAAAGAAATACTGGTTGAAGGTGGCATCTTGCATCTTTTCCAGAAATAACAGCTTGACAATTAGAGGTAAACAAAAGCTGAAGCTGTGAAAAGTTATTCCCCAGCCTCCTGCCTCCCCTTCTCCTCAGTTCACTGCAAAGACAAACACCACAACATGTTTTCCATATTTTAGCATCGCAATTTAGATGGTAGCTCTGTCACCCTCCTCCTAAGGAACAGATATGCCCAACGAGGCTCGTTCCTTCCTTCCGGCAGAAAGTTACACCCTAAGTTTAGCCACCGAGCACGTGAGCCCACTGGGTTTAACATCGCCCGTCGGCCTGGGTAGGATAACTTATTTTGTCGACTCCAGCCGCTTGGCTGTCAGACTTAAAAAAAAAAGAAAAAAAAGAAATTACGAGTCAGGCTTGAAAGGATGACATGCATATTAAAACCCCTGTTTACAATTGCTCCACAGCCGGTGCTGTGACAAGAAAAGTTGTGGCAATAGGAACGAGACACCCTCAGACCCCGTCATCATTGACAGGTAAGGATGGCTTCTTTATTTTTCCCAAAACAAAACCGCAGCCCCAGCCCCAGCCCCAGCCTGCAAGGGCCTTGCTGGGTTCCCAGCGGCGCCCTGTCTGCAGGGCTGGGGCTGGGGCTGGGCTCCCCGGGTGCGCTGCCGCATTTGTTGTCCGCGTGCGTTATCGTGCACAGGTGGGTTGACTTGGAAACCTGGAGGCTGGCTCTGTGGGGATTCGGTAATTGCTTGGAGTTGTCAAGGGAAGCAGTTTCATCTGCCACCGCTCTCGCTGTGAGGAGCACTTTATGCCTAGAGAGTTTCTGGCTTTAAACCCAGAGATGTGTCATAAAACGCTTTTTGCTAATTTGTTAACAAGTATTTTATTTTTGCATTATTATTATTGTGTTGTGTTTTTTTTTAAAATCTCGGATGATAGCCGGAGTTGAGACTTGGGTGGTGTTACTGTTGTAATTGTTGCCCAGTGTTAGAATGAATTTAATCTGCTCTCAATTAGTTGCAAAATGTCTCCTAATTTTTTTCCAATTGTGGCTGTCGTTTTATGTCAAGTAGCAAATATGTAACTAACAAACCAAAGTTGTTATAATTGAAACTAATTGCACATGCTGGTTACATTTTCCAACATTAATATCCATCACTAGATGAGCTGTATGCATTCTTTACATTTGCTGCTCTTCATCTTGCTATTTATCATGTTCCTTGGGCCACATTGCATCCTTTAAAGCTACTAATCATCAGCCCTGATGGTGTTAATGTGCATTTGCTGTTGCTTTAGTTGAAACAACAAATACACCACCACCCCCCTGCCCTCCTCCGGAGCAACCCCCCCCCCCCCCCCCCCCCCGCATCGCTGGGTTTCTGTGCCCGGGAGGAGGGAGGCTTTCTTCCCCCCAACAATGGGGAACAACAGCCAGAGGCCCAGGGTGCGAGGGGCTGGGGGTTTTTGAAACTGGTACCCACATCGAATACATGTTAGACGTGTGCACATGACTCCAGTTTTGTGAAGCAGAGGTTTAGGCCGTTTTGAAGAGGGGTTGGATTTCAGCAGGCTTTCAGGACAAAGTTATCTTTTGATCATGAACTTTGGCTGTCCAGTGTCTGAAAAATTAAACCCGGAAAACTCCGTGAGTTAAGCCTGAGGAAATCTGGGCCTCCAGTGGAGAGCAATGCTAATGTTGAACTAGCTGGGATCGCTGTTTGCTTAGTGGGGAATGCTCGGTATCTGACAGAAGGGACGGCTCTTATTAGTAATCAAATAGGGTGGACCAGTTGTGGCCGTCACTCAGGCGGCGAGAGCAAGTTCAACACTTGGTCCAACTCCAGCTCCAGAAATCAATAGCTTTATATTTGTCTTCAGCGCGGTGGTCAGGGGAAGTCTTCCCGCCTCAGGGCTGTTGGGCGCGTACCTGAATTTATTTTGTTTTTCCGTGATTGGCTAGAAGTGTCTGAGCAGCTCTTGGCATCTTTTCTGACTGTAGGATGCTTGAAAAGGCAGCGCGTGTCTGCTCCTCGCTCGCGCCGCGGTGGGAAGTGTTTCATCTTCTGAGCTGCCTTCCATTGGTGATCTTTGTCCATTTACAAAAGCTGGCTCCTTTTCACGTGGTGAGGGGTTCAGCACAGCACAGCACAGGGACCGCGTCGCCGTGTTGACTCAACCCGTGTTTTGGGCGCCGTGTTTCCCCTCCCAAAATCACTTTGGGGTTGGTGTGACAGTCCATCACGTACCGACGCTTGGATACGGAATAACCTCTAATACTCAGTTTTATCACGGCCTGGGAAATATCTTTCCCTGCACGTGCAGAAATATACTCGCGGGTTCTTGTCTGAGTGAATGCCTTCTTATCTTCGGTTAATTAAAATAGGTGCTACGATTACTGATACCTCCCTGACCTAGAGAAGTGTGTGATCATTTGATATGCTAGAAGCAGGAGAGGAGGGGAAAATGTAAAAAAACATTTGGTTAATGGGTTTACCAAGTTTATTTGAATAAGGAGGATTGCAGCTCCATTTGCGCCTGGCATCAATGCTTTGGAGATCTTAATTATTGATGAAAATCTGCTCTGCTTCTAAATTCAAAGATATGACAATTTTATAGGAATTTTAATCACCTTCCACGTGAGGGATGCTGAGGGTAAGGGTAGTTTTATGGGATGACAAATAGGATGTGTGTTTTTACCGTTCTTAAAGAGAGCTGTCACTTCTGACGACAAAAGACTATTCACATTTTGTTGCTTGGTGTCAATCCGTGTGTGATGATTGCAGTTATTGGCACAACCTTCCGCGTAAGGCATAGTTCTAGGGGGGAAGTGAAGAATTCAGTGTTTACGGAGGCAAGTTGTGTGAATCAGAGAAAGAAAAATGCCTGTGGGAGGAGGCTGTCTTTCGCGTGATGCAGCCTTTTGCAGCTGAGATGCGTTTCAGTTTCATAATGATCATCATTTCAGTGGCGTGCGCGCTGCCTCCGAAAACTAGTTGCTCCCGTTGAGCTTCTAGCCGGCGTTGCCCCTGGAGGGCCGGTGAATAACACCCCGCACCGGGCCGGGGAGTCCGTCCACAGGTCCCCACCCTCGCTGTCACTACTTGGTTAGTTGGCTTAAGAAAGAATTAGAGACAACGTGCTTCCCAGGCTCCGGGTGGCCTGTGGCCACACTTGGCGGTTCCCGACCAGAGAAGGCCTATTTGTCCTGAGGATATAAACCAATAATTCCAACCTGAATTGAGATCAATGGGCCCACGTCCGTGCTAACCCACGCGGAGGCGCTTCCGCAGGCCGCGCCTGCGCTGCTGTGTGATGAGAACAGAGAAGTCAGCCCCCGGCTCCGGCAGGCAGATCGCATTCTATAGACTCTGACGCCTTAAATCAATTAATTACACAATTTAGCCCGGTTATCTTCCAGAAGCATTAAACACTCACGAGCAGCGTGAAGACCCGCAGCGCGGAAAGGGGGGACACGTGAGGGTGTTTTTGCGCTGTGAAACCCTTGTATTGTGAAGGTCTCACTTACCTTCACTGTTTTCTTCCCCATAAAACAATGCTAGAGGAACCACCGTTTACGGCTCCGCAAATATAATTCTACTACGGCGGGGTTAGGAGAATACAGCAACTCACGGGCAAAGGAGAAACGTGACGCTGTAAAGTAAAGGCATGGCCCGTGAAGAGCTACTGCGGTGGGAAGCATGTATGTGGCTGTAGTGACCTGCAGAGCCAGAAACGGGGGCGGGGGAGCGAGCGTGTGTGTGTGTGTGTGTACACACCATGTGCACATCCCCACATACATGCATGTGCGTGTATATGTGTGTGTACACACACACACACACACACACACACACACACACGTAATGCTTTACGGTATTCTGAAAGGGACGGGGTATCGTTTTCCTCGTGGAATAATGTTTTCTGGGAAAACACAAAAGCAGATGGTCTTCATTAGGAACACCCATTGTCCACACAGCCCAGCTATGAGCAGATGAATCTCTCCCGTCTCACCCGTGCATTCCAAAGGCTGTGAATGATTACAGGATGTCGGTGTAGCTGCTAAACCAGAACCACACTTTGGCTGTCGTCCTCTCATGCCATCCCATCCCGGGGTGTCGCCTGAGGCCCTGTGGACAGGCCCGGGGGAGGCACGTGCTCCTACCTCCGTCCCTGCCCGGCCGGGTGGCTTGGAGCTTTGGGTCCAACGGCTGCGACGGGGCAGGCGGACTCCGGGGCGGCAGGAGCTGGGTGCTGGGACATCCGCGCGGCCGGGGCGCGCACGGGGGCCCCGTGCAGAGCCTGGAGGGAGCGTGCTCGGCGGGGCAGTTCCAGATGGCACGGTCTCAGGCGTCCCACGCGCTGGCATCTCTGTGGCAGCGGGGCCCCCTCCCCGGCAAACCTGGCATTGGTCTGTGGAGTTCGGGAGACTTATCATTCCAAGTCTGTCCCACTTTGCTGTCTGGAAGCCAGACATCTGTTTATTCCATTTTCTTTCATACAGAGTTTGGAATAGCTCTAGTTGGCCGGGGGTGGGGGGTGGGGGGGGTGGGGAGGGGGGGGGGCGAGAGAAGCAAAGTTTTGTCATATTTAACAGCTGTTACAAAATTTCAACCCTGTGGGCTCTGAAAATACTTTTCAGCTGACCTCAGATTTTTATACATAACTGACACAGGGTTGCAGAAAAATATTATTGACTTAACCTTTCATTGTCTGCGATTTCACGTTGTCCTCCGTCACATGCCCCAAACCCCAAGCATTTTAACTCCGCACCCCGCCCCCCCGGCACCCCCCTGCACCTCTCTGATTCATTTACGAGTTTGAAGTTTACACCTTTAAAACGATTGCAGAACGGTAGCTGAACACACATTGGAGATTTTCTTTCTTTCTTTCTTTCCTTTTTTTTTTTTTTTTTTTTTTTTAGTCAACAGTGTTTCCTTTCACTTCCTGTCACAAAGGTCAAAGAGAGCGACCTTTGCTGGCAGTCCTCCCACTGAATTATTCATGGCATTGACTTTTGTCAGCACACACAGTTGTGCTCTGGGACGTTTTATTCATTTACCTCATTTAAAGCGCCTTTCTGCACCTGTTCAAGTATTAATATCATGTAATTTGGGCCTAATGCCGATTTTGCTGAACACTCATTATATTTTTTATTAGCTATATTTCCAAACGATTATGTATGATTATTACCAAGCCTTACAAACAGCACCGGGCTATTCCCTAGCCCCTTCCATCTTCTTGTCAGGTTGTTTTCGGAAGCGAGGAGGATAAACATTTGACCAGTCCCAATGTTTTCATTCCACTCCATCTCCAAGCACAGAACTTAAAGCTCCCTCCCTCATGGCTTTGCACGAGCGTGATTAAATCCAACTCCGAGGGAGCTGTACAAATGCCAGCATTTATAAGGTCAACGCTTTTGTTAAAAACGCTATGTAAATGAGGATCTGCAAAAAGGGACATTAAATAAAATTAAATTCATTGTCTTCTTTAATGTCATTTACATTTTGGCTAAGCCCCGGCCTGTCAAGGAGGATTTTAAAAATAATTTTAATTACACACCATTTAGCGATCCAAGGCTTTTTTTTTTCTATTCAGCAGCGTTTGGATAACCTGCAAAACGGAGACTGTTTATTAACTTCTTAAGCGACAGCTTGTCATTTCACCCGCATGGCGCAATGAAAACAGTATAGTTTGGTGTTAATTTCTCCTTCTCGGTTTCCTTGAAGATGTGAATATAATTACCAGGCTCGAGGCCTCGGCACCCCGGAGCCCCCCGCCCGGCGCTGGCCGTGTGTCTGAGGCGCTCTGTGGGCCCAGGGTCTGTTTTAATACATCGGGACTTCAGTGAAGGGGAAATATTGGCTAGAGATTTGGCAATCTGAAAGCGCACTGTGGATGAATGGACGTGGCTACAAAGAATCTGATTTTGCCTGGCACGGTCCCCGCTGGCGCCGCGCTCAGGTGTGAATGGCTGTTTGATTCCCTGGCACGCCGGCGGAGAGAGGCGAAAAGTTCACCGCGCTCATTCATCCTCTAACCGTTTTTTTTTTTTCCATAAACTTCGGGAAATAAACAGAAGAGGAAGAGCTGTATGATTGAGTCACGATGCCAGGCTCTCATTGAAACAGGGAGACCCCAGAAACAGTGCCCACCTGGTAGCTTTTCCTCCCCTGGCAGCCCCGTCTCCCAGGCTGCGTCCCCGTGCTGACCGCCCCTGTGTGTGTGTGTGTGTGTGTGCCACAGCCAGTGTGGCCACGGCCGCCGTGGTTTGGGGCCAGGAGTCGGGAGGCTGCCACGGCCACCAGCAGGCCTGAGCCTGCACCTCTGCTCCAGGCCGTGGAGGCCTGCAGAGATTTATGGTTGCCGGCCCGGGGAAGGGACTCCAGGGCCAGGCCGGTGCACGGCTGGGTTTCAGAACAAGCCACACACACCCCTAATGACTTCCACCACACTGGGCAGCACTCCGATGGCTGGCGGCGTGAGGGGGCCGCCTCCCCTGAGCCGCTGTGCACGGGAGCCCGCAGCTCCGGCGGGGGCGGGGGGGGGGGCGGGGGAGGGCTGGGGGCCGGGCTGTCAGAAGCTATCGTCCAGGAGGGATGTTGACGCAAGCCATCCCGCGCCTCTGCGGCGGCCTTATCAGGTGAAAAGCAAAGATATTGCCAGTGCCTGTAATTGTGTTAGGATGGCTGGGATGAATTGGATTACCTTATGGAAAGCCGTCCAAACGCGGGGTTCTGGTACGCATGCTTACAGGAAGCGAATAATTACTCTCCGTGCACCCGGAGATAATTGGGGCTGGCCGGGCCTCCCCCGCCGCCCAGGAAGGGGGAGAAGCTGGCCGGGCAGAGCGGCTCAGGACGCCCACCCCGGGACGGAGGTCCTGGCTGGTGGCTCGCCCCGATGCTGTGATTTTTTGGTTACTTTTCCAAGATGGTGAATAATAATGGATCGGAATTCAAACTACCGGTGGCAACAGGAGGCACGTTGGAGGAGATAAAAAAAAAAAGAAAAAAAGAATTCCAGGCTCTAATGATGGAGATGGTCGTGGCAGACAGGAAGTGATTGACAAGTAGGGGCACAGGAAGTGAAAACTCTCGGAGCTTAACCTGTCCTTGGCGGAGCCTGCCGAGCTTGCACTCGGAGAAAATGAAAACCATTCGCCGCCGCCCGCCCGCCAGAACACAAGCACCTCTGTTTGTTTATCTTCAGAGCCAATCTCCCCAAAATGTTTGTGGTCAAAACTCTACATAATGAGGCATTATGCTGGTATTATTAATGCTGGAAAATAGAAATGTGGCTATAATTTAGGCAAACAAGCGGAGGGATGTTGTGTGTCAAGGGTATTTTTGGTGGGATTTTATAAGCTCCTCAGACTTTGGGGTAACTAGCATTCATTAAATTGTGGGGGAAACCTGTTTTAAAAAACTATTTATTCAGAAAACAGCCAGGCACATCTGTCAACATCATAAATGCTAAAAATGGGCAAACCATTTCATGGAGCGCGAGGTGGAGGCTGGGGGGCGGGGGGGAGCAGGGCGGGATGGGGAAGCTCTCATTTAGGTTTTCGAATCTCTTGGTCCCCCTTCCCTTTACAAACAAAACAAACGAGAAATGTCCCTCTGCAGCTCCTCCTCTGGAAGCCGCTCAGCTAGAAAATGCCCCCGTGCCTGCCAGCAGCCCTGCCAGCGGCAGCTGAAAACAGCAGAGCGGGGGCCTCGCCTCCCCAGTCGTTGGCGAGGAAATGAGTTTAACATGTGCGGAAGGCAGGGCTGCAGCCTGCGCTGCTGTGGTTCGCGGAGCCCAGGCCCGCGGCGGAAGGCGTCGGCTCCAGCGTGTCTCTGCTGGGTGTGCAGGGAGCGCACATCTGGGGAGGAGGCTCCAGCCGCGCCCCCGCCCCACCCCCACACCCCCTTCCCCGTGCCTATCTACCCCCCCCCTTCCCTCTCTCTCAGCAGAAAGCACTTGGAGGCAGGGTGCCCTGTCAGAACATCCAGACAAAACTTGGGCCCTAAAAACGTTCAAGGCCCTAAAAATACTTGCCCTTGTGGTGACGAACTTCCAAAGGGCGGAGGTGGGGGGGGGTGGGGGGAGAGACCCACCTGGACCACAGAGGCCTGCCATGCAGGGAAAGGCTTCAACAGGGGTTCCGTGCCCACTGCACGCCCCCTCTCCCCCCGCCTCCCCTGCTGCAAGTTTTCATCGAAAGGGAAAGCGTCCCCCGAGTGGCCGGTGAGACGTTAGGGAGTCACCGGGAAGCAGGTCTGGAGCCCGCGCCTGGGCGGGGGCCGTGTGAAGGTGACATGTGCCGCACAGGTGTGGGATTTAATTACGGCCAAGGCGGGCAGCAAGCCTTCCCCAGTCCTGGTGTGGGGGTGGGGCAGCCAGGTCACCCCAACCCTGGGTGGGGGACAGGGCCTGACAGTGGGGAGGGGTGCCCCTTTTATTTTAGATAACACCCAGCCGAGCCACCTGGGCCTGGTGGAGGGCTCAGGGATGCTGCTGCCCAGTCTCGTTGAGGAGGGGATCCTCCCTGAGGGTCCCCGAAGTTTTCTCCAGCCTTTAGGGTCGGGGGGTGTGGTTGGCAGGCACCTCAGTGGCGTTCTGAGAGGTGCATGCAGTTGTCCTTCCCGGGTTGTCCTGGCCCAGAACCACGTGTCCAGCTCCGTGGAATCACATCCCAGGACCTGGAGGGTGGCCTGGGGGATACAAATGGGTGCAGGGCAATTGGTGGCCACAGAGCAGGGACACTAAAGCCACACCAGTACCAGCGACAAGCCACCCCAAGCTTGCATCCTGTTCCTCTACCTTTGATGTAGATTCCAAGGTGTCCTGATAATGTTTTTTTAGAAAAATGAATAGACTTTATTTTTGGAGCTGTTTTAGGTTTACACAAACATGAGCAGAACGTGGGGCCCCTATATCGCCCCCCTCCCCAGTTTCCCTTTTTGTGTAACAGCTTGCATTAGTCAGATACGTTGTTACAACTGATGAATCATCACTGATGCATTGGGATTCACTGAAGTCCATAGTTTGCATTGGGGTTCGCTGTGTGTGCTGTACCTCCTGTGAGTTTTGACAAATGCATGCTGACATGTACCCACCCTTTCATATCATACAGAGTCGTTTCACTGCCCGAAACCACCTCTGTGCTCTGCCCCCTTAAAGCAACTCCCCCACCCCCGCCACCTCTGATCTCTTTCCTGTCTCTGCAGTTTCGTCTTTTCCAGAATGTCACGTAGCTGGACTCACAGAGCATGTAGCCTTTTCCGATTGGCTCCTTTCGCTGAGGGATGTGGATTGAAGGTCCTTCTATGTGTTTTGTGGCTTCATAGCCACTAATGATACTTTCTGAATTTCAGCTTTTTTTTTTTCTTCTTTAAGGTTTCTGAGCAGTATTTCCCCTTCCATTTAACATCTTGGTGTTCTATAATAAAGTTCTGTAGCCTCGAGCTTACCGTTCACTCGTAGAGTCGTCACCCTCGGATGTTGTCTGTGGGTTTCTCGTGGCTTTTGGGGGTTGGTTGACATGCCCAACCCCATTTTTTTTTTTCCTTAAACCAGTTACCTCCGTTGCAGAGAAACGAATACATTGAAACTGCTTACCCAGAATTTGTTTAAGCGGCGTGACTCAGTTTTGCTTATTATCAGGGCTTTTCCCTAAAGACTACTTTTTTTTTTAGGATATTTAAGTAGCATGGGCCATCCAAGGAGCATGACTGAGTCGCTGGGAAGGCCGGTCTGCTGTGCTGCGGCATAAAGACGGAATGAATTCGGCATTCAGTGTAGTTGTTGGCTTTTTTTTTTTTTTTGGTTTAATAAATTAAACTACAAATTTTCCTAATTGCCAAACAAAATGTTAGGCCAGCGTTAGCCAATGCGGACAGTAAAACACAACATAAAACCTGCTGAGAGTTATATGTGGTATTTAATACGAGACAGAGTAATGCCCGGGTTTTTATGGTTAAGTATGAATTCACACCCACAGCATTTGTTTCACATTAGGAAAGGTTTGTAAATCAGATCAGTGTGCGGGGATGGGGTGGTCCGGGCAGGCGCGCTGTCTCTCCGCCCTGATGTTTGGTTGTCGGAAAGGCTGCCAAAGGGAGCTCCCCGTCCATATCCATTTTCTCAATGAAGCGATTCGTCCTCTGACACCGGGAAGATTGGGTCAGGAAGTAAGTGGGGGATTGGATTAGACGGGAGGCTCATCCTCGCTGTCGGAGGTCAGCGGCCTGATCCGGCCACCGGGCAGCAGCCATCAGTTACGGAGACGAGGGCTGCCCAGCGGTCCTTGGCCGGCGGACGCCCCGGGGAGAGGTGGGAAGGATCTGGGGAAGGGCTTTCCGGGGGAAAACATGGCAATCAGTATCATTTGTTAAGCCTGACGAGCAGGTTCTAAATATAACAGCCCACTCTCCGAAGATCACTCCTTTGAACAAACAAATGAGTTGTGCAAGGTAATCAACGGCGGGATGCCCCATCCAGAGTGATGCCTTTCAGGAAAGCAGCTCAAAAAGAGGTCCTCCCTCTGCCACCCCAACAGACGGCCGATTCTCTGCCACGGCTGTTGGTCTCACCGCCCTGACCAAGTCTAGCGCGCCCACGACCATCCACGGAGCAGCTCGACAATGTAAACAAAACTTGCCTTGGCGCAGGGTAGTATGACACATGGATGGATTTATGCGTTACAGTTTCAAGGCTTTCCTACGTGATGGCGAATAAAGCGAGGCACCGAAGTACCTTTTAACTTTAATAAAAAAAAAAATAAAATAATGATTTGCCTGCGAGAAGTGTGGCGGTCAGAAGCGCCTCTGCTGGGCTCGGGGTATTTGTCATGACAAGTGACGGCTGCTTATGTTTCCCGAGACCCCATCATAATTATTCCCGGCAATTATAGCATCCAGAACCCCATTCCAGCCCCACGCACATTTGTTCCCATTTATTAGACTGTGAGCAGCCACTAATTTACATTGTTTCAGAGTTCTGTGTTGGGGTAATTTATTGCGTGTGCTGGGGTCACCCAGAGTTGACCAGTCGGCAGGGCGGACCCGCGCAAGGAGGGATGGAGGGCCCGCAAAGGCGAGGGCGGCAGAGCGGGGGGCACGGGGGTTTGGAGACGGCCACGGCCCTTTTAATCACGTTTTGATTTATTCTCTGTTACATTACTTGCTCTCCGTTTCTGTTTTTTAACAAATCAGAGCCTGGAAAGGCCTTTTTTTTTTTTCCTTTCTTTTTTTCCTTTCTTTCTTTTTTTTTTTTTTGGAAGGAAATGGGAGCGATATCTTCTAACGAGTGGAAACTTTTACTAATGCCCTGAATAAAATATTTGTCAGCGGCCTGCACTAAACGCGAAAGCACTCCGCCGAGGGAACAAAGCCTTACTGTTCCCTTCTCATCATAGCAGGTTTCGTTATCAAGTTGAGGAAAAAGGCTTGTTTAGGCGAAAATAATGATCATAAATAGAGCTGTACCGTGGGGCTGGGAGGGAGCGGTGACAGTGCCTGCTATCAAGGCCTGCAATTCCGAGGAAATATGAGTGTTCTGATCCGGGGAAGCAGTAATTATCTTTTTGTGAAGAATGTACAATGGTGTCGGATGATGAATTGATCGCAGATTGGAAGCGTGGTTTCACTGTCGTGTACAGAGATAAGAGGGAGCCCCGGGACCGCTCATCGCGTCTGCGAGTTCACAGCCAGCCAGTTTATTAGCACAAATCCCAAATGTTTAGTAAACTCATTAGGTTCCATCTAATGCTAATTTATCATCATAGACGGAACCCCGGCCGCGGAGGCCGGAGGACCGTACCGCATCGGCGGGACGTGCCGAGCGCTCTGATCCATCACTCTCTCTGTGCTGCCCGTCCTTCCTCAGATGCTCTGCACGGGCCCGAGAGATCCGAGGGATTAGGCCATCGCTGAGGGTCCTCGGAGCTCCCTTCCCCGGGATGGTCACCTGAAAGGTTACGACATCCTACGCAACCGTGGGATGTGGGGAGAGCTTTGCTTTGGGTTTGCTTCGCCAGTACCCCCCCCCACACCCCGCTTCTTGCCTCTTCCTCCACCTCCCAGGCCTCCCCCCACCTCCCCTCTCCCCTCCCTAGTTTTCCTTTTCCTTTTCCAATCCCGTCCCAGCGCCGAATTCAAAGAATTTCCTTGCAGAATCAGTTTACCAAGAAATGCATCATGGTACATAAATGTCAAGTACAGTTTATTCTAAACTTCACACAGTGTTTTTCTTTTAAAAAATCAAGCTTTAAATGCCCAGTTCTCCTGACATTTTCGTACATATTCTATAGTGTTTTCGAAGAGGATAATAACCTTTGCTTGATCCTAGGCAACAGCTGCAAAGATAATGAAATTCTTATGATATTTCACCAGGTAAAATGTGAATTGCAGAAGAAAAGCTATTGAATTTTTATGGATCTTAATCGCATAAAATGAGATTCATGGGGCATACGTATAACTATACTCGGCGGACCAGCAGGCCGCGGCGCGGAGGACTGGCCGCGCTGGCGAGGGGCGCTCCAGCTCCCACTCAGAAAGCGCTCCCCACACGCTGCCTGCAGCCTGGCCTGAGAGTGATAATGAAATATGACAGAAATTTCCTTGTGCTGGATCAGTGGCGAGAGAGGTCCTGGCGCGGCCCGTATTAATTCATCTGACTTATGTTCCAGGTCTTGATTTACCTTATGATTAAAAACTTCTGCAGGTTTGCTCACCAATTGAAATCAGATCTCATCTGCAGCCCAGTGGTATTGATCCCTATTTAACATCAAGGCTCAGAATTGATTGGCATTGATTAACAATAAAAATGCTCTCCTCCGCGTCCAGCCGGCCGGGCCGATGGATATTCTGACGGAGGCGCCGCGCCGTGGCGGCGTTGTCCGCACTGACCAATCTGAACGGAGAAGCGGCCCCGCCCGCGAATACACAATATATTTTAATGTTATTGTAACTGGATGCCGGGCCGGCGGCGCCCATTGATTTTATTCTTGTTGTATAAGATAAATATCTTTAATAAAATCCTCATTTTATTTAGGATTTTACAGGAATAGCTTGATTACTAGAATGGTGATATTTTTCTTTTCCCACGGTGTGAAAAAAATGGATTAAAACATAAAGGCTATAATAACACAACACTGGAGATGAAATGTTAATCAACTCAGAAGTCACACTCGGGGTGGGGAAGTCTGGGAAGATATTTCAGCCGTGGAGCTGCCCGGCGCCGCGCCTCCGCTTCTCCCGGAGTGTTTTACAGCCGGGCCGGCCCGCTGGCCCACGGCGGTCACGCGCCGACGGCCAGCGTCCCTCCGCAGCGACGCGGAGACATTCGGTTCCACCGAGCTCAGCGCCGAGAACCCACTCACTAGGACCCAACCCAAAAGTCTTCCAGGAGGCCGTATGTTTGTTTTGTCCCGTTCCCCTCGGTACAGATGCAGCCCCTGGGAAGGATTTCTAACAGTCCTCTTAGCTGATAGCACCCAGGAAGGACGACGGCGTAGTAAGGAAAATAAGTAAGAGCCGTCTCGCCCGCGGAAACGCTGAGATCTCCAGGCCGGGTCACGTCCTGTCCCCAAGACCGGCTGGTAACTGGCGCTCATCCTTCTCGTCCAAGCGCGCTGGAGGCCAGGTCCAGCTGAAAGAAATTATCCAATCTCTAACATCCAGAAGTTTACAGTTATATAATGATGGAGAAAACCACAGGTCCCGAGGGATGCCGAATTTTAGAGATACTTCTAAAATGAAATTATCCAGCCGAGCCTCTAAGACAACCTCCTTGTACTTAAGACAAAAACGACAATCTGGAATTAATTTTTTTTTTTTTTTTTGGTGATAGGGCAAATCCAATTTGCTTCTTTAACTGTTGATTAAGGAATCAGGCCTACAAGGCCGTCCCCTGTAAGCACGGGCTGTTTATTTGTCTGCAGAGAGCAGCTCCAATCCCCTCCAAGTGGGAGCGGGGTCAGGCCTGGCTGTCACGAGCGGCCCTGTTTGTGTGGAGACACAGTTGCCTTCTCGAGCCGTGGGGGGAGGCTCCCCGGTCACTTCCCATCACGCAGGCAGAGCGCGGTTGAGCGTGGAGGAGCGAGATCTGCCTTCTCGGGCGCCTCTTTTAGAATCTGGGGGAGACATCTACTAGGAAGCGGGAAATAAGCAGATCCCTTAGACTAGACCAGTGGTCGGCAAACTCATTAGTCCACAGAGCCAAATATCCACAGGACGACGATTGAAATTTCTTTTGAGAGCCACATTTTTTAAACTTAAACTTCTTCTAACGCCACTTCTTCAAAATAGACTCGCCCAGGCCGTGGTATTTTGTGGAAGAGCCACACTTAATGGGGCCAAAGAGCCGTATGTGGCTCGCGAGCCGCAGTTTGCTGACCACGGCCCTAGGCCCCTGGCTTCCAAAGGAAGGCCTGCTCTCTGAGCGTTCTGTTAAAATAAAGGCCTTCCCCCACCCCAATTTAAATTTGTAGGGGAGGGGGGCGTCTCTTTTGGTCTTTGAAAATCAGTTGTAACTCTTTAACACGATCTGCCGTCGATTTCATGTAGAAATAAGGCCCTACCGATGGTCTCGTCAAATGCAGCCACCAGATTTGCAAACAGGCAGGTGTTATGTGGGAGCAGTGTCGGTGCCAGGCTGTGAAAAGCACAGGTGGTCTCTGTGTGCGCCCTGGTTGGGCAGGGTGGACCCCATCTCCCCAGGGCCCCCGGGCCTGAATCCTTGGCCCTGCAGGTTGGTCTCACCTGGCGAAGGCCGAGGTCCTGGGGGCCTGACCCTGTGCTGCACGGTGCCGTGTCCTTGCAGGCGCGGGGCTGGGAGCTTGGGGCGGCAGGCGGTGCGGCTTCGGTTTGCCTGGTTTCCGGTGGAGTTGACCCGACTGCACGCCGTGTTCCCCAGCGTCAGTGTCTCACACCTTTCCCGTGTCTGTGACTGGAGGGTTGGTTTTGTCCCTGCTCCTTATATTGCTGTCCTGGGACGGAGACCCCCGGGACCAATGAAGTCCTGGCCCCCCCCGCCACCCTCAAGTCCCTCCGTGCCCACAGACACATATCCCCCGAATGCAACCACCGGTTTACTGCATCTGGATGGGGCCCCGCCTGCACGCAGCGGGGGTGACTGCCAGTGTCTGCTCTCTGCAGAGCCACTAACTGTGCCTGCACCAGGTCCCGGCCCCTCCCAGGAGCCCCGCCAGAGGGCAGCCTGACCCGTCACCTGGTCAGATTCCTCCAGGCGCACTTCGCCTGTCCCCCCTCCCAGGTAGCCCTGTTCACGCCGCACCCCCTTCCTCGCTTCCCTCTACCTGGGCGCAGCCGCCCTTTGGGTGTGGAAAGCCCTCCCCACGGTTCACTTTCTGGAAAACCTGTTGGTCCCTTGGGGCCGTGTTCAAACTCCACCTCCTAGGGCCCCAGGGCTGTGGGCGAGCCACCTCCCCTGCAGCTCTGTGGCCCAGCGCCTGGCCTCGGGTCCAGGTCTTGGTGCCATTGCTGGGTCAGGGCAGGGGGGGGGGAGTCCCCCTGCCTCAGGCAGGGCAGCTGTGCGCCTTCTCCGGGCCCCGGGTCCTTGGCCGCCCGTGGGTGACGACGGAGGAGGAGCAGGAGTGTGCGCTGTCCCCACGGTGCGCCTGGGCTTGGATGCCTCAGCTCTGAGCGCGGCCGGAGCCCCACCTGCTCGCGGGCAGCCCGGGCTGACCTGTAAGCCGATCCCCCGCTAAGTCCCGCTAAGCCGTCACCGGGCTTTCATCCCTCCACCGTGACGCCTGCCAGCAGGCCGAGGCCGGTGGCCACTCGTCCGGCTCCGCGTACCTCGCGAGGCAGGAAGTTTTCCTTTCCTGATGTAAACACACGTTTCCTAGGGCGGTTCCCGAGAGCAGCAGGCTCCTTCCCCATCGGGTGGTGGTGGCGGGGGGACTTGCTCCATGCGGGGCAGCCCCAGACCCAGGGCCCACCTGGCCTGGCCGTGCCATCCAGGCCGGGAACACGGAGACCAGCGGGGGTGCTTGGGGCCCGGGAAGGGTGCACCCTGCGTGTCCGCTGGGCCCGGACTCCCCATGGCTCCCCTGCACCCCTCCTCGTAGGGAGGGGCCCGGAGAAGCCCCAGGGTGCCAGCAGGAGGGGTGAGGCTCCCTGTCCCCTTACCCCCCCACCCCCTCCCCCAGCTCAGCAGGTGTGAGGGCGGCAGCCAGCCATCGGCAGCCTGGTTGTGACAATCACAGCCCCACAGCTAAGTTGTACGAGCAGCTTGCGTTCACTGAGCGCTTCCTGAGCGGGCTCTCGGGGAGACGTGCCTCTGACAGCCCCGTCCTACTATCGTGCTGCGGTTCCCTCCGATCTGGGGACGGCCCGCGTCACTCAGCTGGGAAGGGAAGCGGGGGTTTGAATGCCGACCCCGGGGGGCCACTGTGGTGGGTGCTGACGCCCCCACCTTGCACGTACATCCCAGCAGCCTGGGGGGCTCTGCGTTTGAGTTTCTGGGTGATCTGGGTGAGCCCCCCTCTCTCGGCCCCCACAAAAGGCGAGGGGTTTGGGGACGACGTCTCCTAGGGTGGGGTGTACGTGAGAGGAGGCGGGTGAGGGGGTGTGTGAGGCGCAGCGTGTGCTCACCTGGGCACGGAGTGGCCCATGCCGGTGTGGCGGGGAGGAGCCCTCGGATAGCGGGTGTCATTGGGTGTGAGGGGTGAATGGGCTCCCGCTGTGCCGGGGGGCGGGCGAGAGCAGAGGTCTTGGGAGCCCCGCCTCTGAAATGAGACTGATGGGGGGGAGCATCCCTGTGGGGCGGAGCGCTGGGCCCCAGGGACCCGAGGAGCGATTCCTCTGGGACGCAGGGGTCACTGCCGTTGCTGCGAGCTCTCCGAAGCCTGGAGGGAGGAAGCCGGCTCACAGGCGCAGTGTCTAAGCCGGCACCGCTTTGTTGGCCTCGAAAGAACGTAGACCCGTATCCACCCGCGTGGGACAGAAGTGGGCCACTGGTGGCTCGTCCCCGAGGGAGTCCCAGTGCCGTCTGTCACCGAGACGTCTGAGGGTCCCGTCTGAGGAAGCGGACGGCTGGACGGACCCGAAGGAGTGCGGTTATAATTCCCCGGTGCCTTCGGGGGGAAATGCGGGTTCTGCAGCCCACGTGGCCGGCTCCGCTCTGGGTTTCCCTGGACGTGTCTCCACACCAAGTTTGGCAGAACAAACACACAAAGCCACAGCACACACCAAGGGCGTGTCTTCACACGAAACCTACACAGTGAGAACCTTGGTGCTTTGGGAGGGTTGCCTACGGCCGATGGTAATGGTGACATTGGTTATCAGGGTCATCATTATGATCCTTTTTTTTTTTTTAAACGAAGTCTGGCGTTGTTTATGTAGATTTAAACCATGCTACTGTTTTCGGATTTTCAAGGAGTCCTCGGCTTGCTGTCTGTCCCTGGTGAAGTGACAGCAAGGCCCCCGGGGGGTGGGGGGAGGGGCAGGCAGGGCTGCCAATTGGAGAGCGGCGTGGGCTTCTTTACCCACCGAGTCAGCGTCGCCGCCCTGTGCCAGTCCCCCGCAGAGGCACCGCCCTCGGGGGTGGCGACGTGACGTTTCCGAGCTGCCGTGAGCTCGAGGTCCCGCAGCGCCTGGGTGCAGCGGAGTGGCTGGCGTTTATGTGCGGGAGAGAGACACAGAGGGGCCTTGTTTGTTTGGGGCAGGTCAGAGGTTCAAGGAGGCTTTGAAGGGATGGAGTCGGGATAATTGAGTTATCAGATGCCAACTGGTGGCTTCCTCGAGCCCACGGCTCCATCCTCTGTCAGTCTGATGGGATCCAGAAGGCTGGCCAGCGGCCGGTCCGGGTGCCGCCCCCACGGGTCTCCTTGCTCCCCAGGTTGGTTTTATGAGCCATGAGACCCTCCGTAGCAGCTCGCTCCCCCCGCCACCCCCCTGCACCCCGACTCAGTGATCTGTAGGTGCTTAAGTCCAGAGGCCCTGATGGGAGGGCCTTCCTGCCCCTCCAGCTGTGGTCAATCCTTCCTCTTGGGTGACAGCTGGCGAGACAGCCACCCGCCTGCCCGCCAGACGGCCACGCTCAAACCTGCTTGCACTGTCTGTCCAGAAATATTGAATCATTTCCCTCTTTCCCCCACCAGCTTGAAACGAGAAAAACGCCGGTTTCCTTGTAGAAGGAAACCCTGGCTGTTTGCTGGGGGGTCTCCAGGGAAGCCTGTGTGGGTTCCGGGGTGTCCCCCGAAGCAGCCGGGCAGAGGCCCCGAGGCGGGGAGAGCCCGCCGGGGTGTCCTGCAGGATGCCCGTGTTCCCGTGTCTCCGCAGCGCGTGTGACTCTGGGCAGTTGTGCTCATGATTCAGATGAACATGTGGAAGCAGCCTGTGCTGCTCTCAAGTGAACCCTGGCTCCTGGGCCCACTTAAGAGGAAACGGCATTATCTGGGAAAGGGGGGTTTTTCCCCGTTCCCCTTCCACTTCTGGGGCGCATGTGAGAAGATGCTGGAACGGAGTGTTTCTGCTGCACGTCCCTCCTCGGCAGCTGTCACGTACGGCGTGCACTCGTGAAGGACGGGCATGGGAGGGACGCTGGCCTTCCGTGGTGGTGGTGGCACAGCCCGGGTGGCGGGCCCAAAGGGGCAGTGGTGGGAGGGAGAGGGTCTCTGCCACGCCCCCTGTGACCGAGACCTCGTGCAGGGAACCACGTGGCCCAGGGCCGCCAGTGGGAGCGGGGTGGGTGGTCTTTCTCCTCCTAGGACCCCGGTGGTGGTGCCGGTGCCGGGCCAGGCACACGGAAAGCCCCTCGGGTCCCCGTGCACCTGCTTGAACAAGTGCGTGTGGATGGACAGCAGGCACCCCCCCCCCCCCCCGGCCTCCCGGGGTGGCAGGGATGGGCTTGCACAGGCCCAGCTGTCTTGAGAGCTGCTTTTCTTACCAGGGCGCACTGGCCGCTGTGGGGCCTGCCTCTCTGTTCTCAGAGGTCCCTTCCCAGAGCCCCGGGGCAGTCCGTGGGGACCTTCGACGCCCAGTCCCCCTTCCTTCAGCTGGACGCTGCCATGGAAACGCCCGCCCTTCTGGGCCTCTGCAGCCTCAGGACCCACTTCCTGTCCGGTGTTGGGCAGGAGTCCTGGCCGACCTGTGCTGGTTCAGGGTTCTGGTGGGCTGAGAGACACCGTGTGTGTGTGTGTGTGTGTGTGTGTGTGTGTGTGTGAGAGAGAGAGAGAGAGAGAGAACATGTGTGTGAGCACATGTATGAGTGCATGTTTATGAGCACAAGTTTGTGAGTGGGTGCACATGTGTTAGCATGTGTTGTGTGAGCGCATGTGTGTGAGCACTGAGTGTGCATGTGAGTATGAGCACACACGTGTGGATGTGAGTGCACGTGTGTGTGGGGGAGCTGCCCCCTCTCTGGCACCCTCCAGAGTACTCCCCGCCGCCTCCCTCCCACGCGTGTCCCGCAGGGCTGGGTGTGACAGTCACTCTTATATCTGGGTGTGACAGTCACTCTTATAACCATGTGGGGTCCAGTCCCTAGAGGAAACCTGGGGCGAACCCTCTATGAAATCAGGGCTTCTCTGTGCGGGCAGGCGGGGAGGGCGGCCCGGCCTAGGTCATGTCTGGCTCCACGGGGTCAAATCCGCTGACCTCCTGGCCTCCAGGGAGGGTCCCTCCCAGGCTGTGGGCGGCCTCAGTGCAGGGGAAGGGCTTTCTGCACGGTCAGGGCTGCAGGTGGTGTGCGGGTTCTGGGACAGAATCCTGTGTGTGTAACCCCAGCAATTGCTGCGACTAGTTCTGTGCGGCACGGTCCCCACCCTGCACCTCCGGCCCGGCCACCTGCTGTGCTGGTCCTGGGGTGGCTGGGGCCGGGCTGCGGCTGGACGGACTTGTGTCGGAGTCCCCTGTGACTTGTGTCGGAGTCCCCTGTGGCAGCGACCCTCGTGGTGAGCGGGTCAGGCCTCTGGGCTGACGGATGACACCCCTCCCCAGCTGGGCCGAGGTCAGGAGCCCGGCCTGGACCTGTGCGGGCCACGGTGGCTCCCAGGGCCGGGGGCTGGTCGGCAGGTGTGCCTGGCTGTGGGAGGAGCCTCCTGCGGGTACAAGCGTCTAACTTTCCATGGAGCCCCTGGCCTGGGGCTTCGTTGTGAAGCCAGTTGTAGGGTCTGGAGCCCCAGGGGCCCGGCCCTCGTTGGCAGGAGTTTGTGGGACGGACAGGAGTGCTCGCCTGAGCCTGGGATGACGGCATGGGCTGTCTCCTTCCCCGAGCCAGGCGGGCAGGACGCATTGTTCCCTTCCCCAGGCTGGACTCTACTCTGGGTGCAGGTGGGCGTGGCCCCTCCAGAGTGTCCCCCGTGAGAAGCGGCCTGGGGGTGTCGGTGAGGTCTCCTGTTTCCGCTCACCAAGGAGGACTGTGCAGAGTCCCACGGCCCTGTGTTCTGGCCAGATCACCACCAGGCAAAGCAGGCAGTAGCTGAAGGAGAGCATGTCATCCCTCCCGATCCAGGCCTGACATACCAGATTCCAGAAGGTTCCAGAAGGTCCCAGGGGCCCCGTTTTGCATGGGGAATGAACTTGGGCTTCTGCGAGGGCCAACCTCGGGCTCCTCCCACAGAGCCCAGCCGTGTCCTGCTGACCTCAGGCCTGACCACAGTGGGGGGCACCTGAGGCCTGCGTGTGGAGTTCATGGCGAGGCCACGTGCTGCTTACGTGGCACCCGGGAATCGCTCACCTGGCTCACAGATTCCCCCTCCCAGCAGGACCAGCAAGAGCCCAGAAGGAGGGAACAGTTGTAAATTGGAGGGAAGTGACGGGGAGGGAACTTGGAGACTCCCAGCCCCCGCCTGCTACTTAATAGTATGCAAATGAGCAGTGAAATAATTACCCAGAGGGCGGAGGCAGGACAGCCCCCCTGGAGGGTGGGAGCCCAGGCGGGATGCTGTCTCTGCCAGGGGCTCAGTGTGAGCTGGCCGTGTTTGCTGGGCACCTACTAGGCACAGGGGACAGCTGCTCACTCGGGAGACCACACCTGCCCCCAAGGGGCTACTGATGGAGACCAAGGTCTGCTCAGGTCCAGACGGGGTTGCTCTGAGCCCCTGGCCAGCACGGGTGGGGGTGTGGCTGCCTGGAAGAGGAGGCCCCTGGGTCTGGGGGTGCAGGGGACTTGCTGACTCTGGATGTGGAGGGAGGAAGCTTCAGGCCTAGAGGAGGAGCCCGCGCCGTGAGAGGCGTTCGGGGAGGGGCCAAGCCAGTCAGGGCTAAGGTTGCCCCACTAACAGGACATCCAATTAAATCAGAATTTCAGATAAACTAGGACGCGTGTGTTAGGATAAGCGTGTCCCAAATAGTGCGTGGGACATACTCACCCCGAAACGTTCACTGCCGCTTACCTGACATTCAGATTTAGCGGGCGTCCTGCAGTGTCCCCTGCCAATCCCGCAACCCAAGTCCGGGTGTTGTGGGAGCCGGGGGTTGTGTCGGCACCCACGCACCATCCTCCCGGGCCCATGAAACTGTGCTGAGGACGGTGGGGGAGAGTGGGGAGGAGCCGTGGGGGTGGGCAGGAGGGAAGGGGATGAATTGGCCCGCTGGGCAAGGGCAAGCTGGCAGGGCATTGGTGCCCAGGGAGGCCCGGGCCCAGGCCAGTGGTGAGCGCTGGTAGTGCCCGAAGGGATGCAGGTGCCCGGCTGCCCTGCAGGGAGGTCCTTGTTCACAGCCTGGCCTCTCCCAGGGCTCTGATCCCCCTGGGGGTGGGGCCCGGGGCCTGGGTGATGACGTGAACAGAGGAAATCCAACTGGGTCACCGGGGTCTTTAAAAAATACTCGCCACCCCTCCCACCCCCGATCTCCTGGACATCAGCCCGTGGAGTTCCACGGGGCTCGGAAGCCGGTCCGTGACCCTCCGTGGCTTTCCCGGGCTCCAGGATCCGTCTTCTGTCTTCTGTGTGCGAAGGAATGAATCCCTTCGAGTGTCTAATCGGGTGCTGTGCACACTGTTGAGCAGGCTGCTTTCCGCCCTTGAACTATTTCTAAGCGCTCCCCGGCAGCCTGAGTTCTCGGCCCCTCACGGTGCCCCGTCCGCCCCCTCTCCTGCCAGATTAGCTCGCTGCACCCCTGCTTGTTCACGAGGGTCAGGATCCAAAGCCTCTCCGCAGGCCCCCTGCGCTCCTCGTCGCTTGTGGTCCTCGTGGCGCTCAGAAGTGGCCTGCCGAGAGGAGATAATGATCGCCAGGCACAATCAGGCTGCCCCGCCTCCGTCGCCACGAGTCGGGCTGATTCCAAGCGAATGAGATTTTAATCACCTGTCACTGCCGCCTGCACTTTTTCTATATTTATGATAATTTTTCGGGTCTTTTTATTGAAATCAGTGTTGACTGAATCAAGCAATCCTGATTAGCAATCTTACTGGACCCAGTCAAGAGTGAAATGCATCCCGGCCTGTTGGTACACTGAGCATTCTGAAATTGAAAAAAAAAAAAAAAAAGGAGCGTGGGGAAGTTTGTCTTGGTTGTAGCGCCCAAGTGCTTGAGGGCGGGGGCTGTTCTTACTTATTTGTTTTTAAATATACATTTTTATTAATTTCAGAGAGGAAGGGAGAGGGAGAGATAGAAACATCAGTGATGAGAGAGAATCATTGATGGGCTGCCTCCTGCACGCCCCTCACTGGGGATCAAGCCTGCAACCCATGTACCCTGGCTGGGAATCAAACCTTGACTTCTTTTTTTTAAAAAAATATTTTACTGATTTTTTACAGAGAGGAAGGGAGTGGGATAGAGAGTTAGAAACATTGATGAGAGAGAAACATCAATCAGCTGCCTCCTGCATACCCCCTACTAGGGATGTGCCTGCAACCAAGGTACATGCCCTTAACCAGAATCGAACCTGGGACCCTTCAGTCCGCAGGCCGACGCTCTATCCACTGAGCCACACCAGTCAGGGCCCGGGGCTGTTTTTAGTTGTTCCCGTGAACAGGAAGGCAGCGAGACTCCCTGCCTGGAGGGGGTGCATCCCGGCTGGACGATCCGGTTTCTTTAACTTCGAGGTGTTGGGCGAGTGGCGGCTGACCTGATTTAAGTTAGTTTCTGTGGTTCGAAATGTGAAATTTGCAAGAAAAAAAAAATGATGCCGTGAGCAATGTTTTTGGTGGGGAGGCCTTGCAGGAAGGCATGGTCGGATGCTCCTCCCAGCCCCGCCACCATGTCCCCCCATCCTCCTCCCCTGCCCCCCCGCGATGGGGACGTATTGATCTTTAGGCGAGGGGAGTAAACTGTGAAGGTGACAAATAAATAGAAGCGTTGAAAGCACTCCGTTAGTCTCTCTGAGAAGGAGCCATCGATCACAGAGTGACACTATCAGATCCGTGGCCGCTCCGAGGCCTAAAGGGTGCATCTCTCCAGGGACGACACGCCAGTGGCCCCGGTCGGGGCCCAGGGAGGGCCGGGCCAGGCCGGGGGACGAGGACCCGCTGCTCGGGGACTGCTCCCCAAAGGCTGGGCTTTTTGCTGGGGGTTCTCTGTTCCACCTGCCCGCAGCAAAGCCCCATGGTGCGAAGCGGGCGATTCCCTCGGCCTCTGCCTTAGCGCTCTGTCCGATCTCGTTATGCAGGCGACAGGGATGCCTTCTGCTGCCCGGAGGGAGTGCTTAGAAAGTCACATGACTCCCAGGTACCCACAGAGCGCTCCTGACTGGCCGGGGGTTCATGCCCGGCAGGGCAGCCAGCTTCGTGCCACATTGCCCTCACCTCTAGGCCTCTGTGCCAGGTGAGGACCGGCCCCGAATCCTCTGGCCCCAGAAGAGGTGGGACACTGATCCAGGCAGGCCACGGGCCCCTGGGTCCTGGACACAAGCCTGCAGACTGCCGAGGATCACTGGGTGTTGGCTTGGTCACCTCTGAGGACAGCTACGCTTCTCGGGAAGGGGGCCGTGGAGAGGGGCACCCTGGCACTGGAACCCGGGGTGCCCCAGAGACCCAGCGAGGCCCTGCTGGGGCGCCTGAGGAGGCGGGTGCCCTCCGGCCTTGCCCGGTGGGTCAGGACAGAGGAGGGCATAGGGCAGTTCAAGTAGCTTGTGGTCAGTAGGTCTTGGTGAAAGCCACAGAATCGATTCCGTTCGCCCTGGTGTCAGTGGCTGAAATGGTCACGGGGCCCAAATCGGTTCTGTCACCACGTTGGCGGAGAGAATGAGAAGATGTGTTAGGAAAGTCTCCCGTTTCTAAAAGTCCAGGGAGTATTTCTGACTGTCGGCTCTGTGTCGGCACCAGAGCAGCCACTGGGAGCGAGATAGGATCAGGCCGCAGCCCTGCCCTCTGACAGCTCCCAGGGGGCCGGAGCCAGGCAGGTCAGCAGTTGGGGCTGTTGGTATATGCCATTTCGGGGCCCAGTTCTCAAAGGGGTGGCTGACAAAGCCCCCACCTGCAGGGCACATGGGCGTGCAGTGCTGGGGTCCCCTCGGGCCACCGGGACCCACGGCGTGCACAGCTGAGCCTCACAGTCATTCTCAGATCCTCACCTCGCCTTCCAAGGCGCGGTCCCGGGTGGCACTTGGCTCCCACGAGAATGTTAGGGGCCCGCAGTGACCTCCCATCAAAAAACAGCCCCACGACATTACCTTTTATGCTTTTCTTTAAGGGCCATTCTGTTCAGGGCAGAGAGAACACAAACCCATAGCTGTGTGGACTCTAATCTTTATGACATGTTAGTGACTCTCTGCGTTGGGCAAAGCCTCCTGTGTGGCAGCAAGAAATTGCTCTGGGTCCATGCGTGCGCCCGGGAGGCCATGTGGAGCCGTGTCTCTGTGCTTGGTGACGGTCCCTCGTGGACAGGCGTGGAGCTCAGCGTGGCTCAGGCTTCTTGGAGTGCGGCGAGGGCCCACCCTCCCAGATTCAGCCGATTTGAATCCTTTGCTCCAAATGCAGGTCCCACCTACTGTCTATTAACTCATCGCCAAGTGCTCATGATGCACGGTTCAGAGGGCAGGTCTCCTACACATGTTTACGGAGCATCCGGTGTGTCCGTGTGTGTTCTCACTCTGCCTTGGTTGAGTTTATGCTAAATAGAGTCCTTCCGGGAAACGACACCTTAGGTCTCTGCCAAGTCTAGACTCAGCCTGGGACCCTTATTCAGGACGCACTCGGGGCTCAACCTCCAGGGGTTCCTCACACTCCGCACCTCTCTTCTCCTTTCCTTCTTCCCTCCCTCCTGCTCTCTCTCCTTCTCTTTCTTCCTCTCTCTCCCCCCTTCCTTGCTCTCTCATTCTCTCTTTATTTCTTTTATATGTTTATTGATTTCAGAGAGGAAGGGAAAGGGAGAGAGAGAAACATCAAGGATGAGATTCATTGATTGGGTGCCTCCTGCACGCTCCCTACTGGGGATTGAGCCCACAACCCAGGCGTGTGCCCTGAATGGGAATCGAACCTTGACCTCTTGGTTCATAGGTTGATGCTCAACCACTGAGCCACGAATGAGGCCAATGCTCATAGATTAAGAAGTGACCAGAAGGCATGGCGAGGTCCACAGTTTGCCCTGGCGTCAGTGGTTGAAATAGTCATGGGGCCCAAGTCGGTTCTGTCACCACGTTGAGACCAGAAAGGCCATGCAGGCCCTGTTCACACAAGGACACGTCCGAGAAGGGCCCATGGAGACATCGAAGATCTCGGAGTAGAGAGCTTCATTGTCATCGTCACAGTAAAGACAGGAGCCTGTGTCCCCCACGGGGAGCGGTGACGTAACCCCATCTCATGGAACACGAGGCAGCCGCTTACACGGTGGGCTGGCGCACACGTTGGACACATTCTTGCTGCGACAAGGAAGTGGGAAGGCTGTGACGCATGTGCTGTATGGCCCCAGTTTTAAAAAGTGGAAAAGGAGGAATGAGAGGGGCAGTTGGTGTTGGCCCGGGGTGGTGGGTTTATCGGTCATTTCTATATTCTTTGTACACTTCGAGGCGTTTGCAAAACAGTTGGTGCAGCGCGCATGCTATTTTATGACCCTTTCACAGCTCCAAGCGAATTCCACAGCAGTAGCTGCTGAGTAAGTCGTTAACGTCTGACATGGAGCCGCGGCGCCTGCCTGGGCTGGCGGCTGTGTGGCCGGGCCGGGCTGAGTGGCCCTGAAGGGTGACAGTTCCTGTTCGAGCTCACGTTCCCCGTTTCCGGGAGCGAGAGGGAGTGGGCACCCAGACCGGGCAGCGCTGGGCCGGGAGCAAAAGGTCTCTAAAGAGCACGTGACAACATGTAAAAGCTCAGGGAGATGTGTAGTTCGCAGCATGACGTCCCCACTTCCCATGTTTCCGAGTGTTCCCGAGCGCAGAGGAGGGCGGGAGTGTTGGGCGTCAAACCAGTCTCGGCCGGACAGCTCCGACCATCCAGACCCACTTTTCTACGGGGTCCGACCTGGGGGACAGAGTATAGGACTCTCTCCAGGGGCCCCCAGGGGAAGTCTCAGGGCAGGGGACACGGAGGGCAGAGTGAGGGCCAAGGGTAGAAGGTGAAGGTAGATTTGCAGGCTCCCAGATCCCAGAGGCACGGGCTGTGGTGGGGCCATTGGCAGAGGTAGTCTGGCTGCCTGGAGAGGGGGTGAGCTCTCCGTCACCGCGAGGCTGCGTCCGGGGGCCAGGCGACACCGGAGGTGCTGTTGGAGCGTCGCCTGGCAGGGCTGCTGTCGACGCAGCAGGTGGGACCTCATCTCTGGCTTCAAGGCCTCCGGTGCGTCTGTCTCCGCGAAGACAATATGGTTTGAGTGATTACCTTCGCCTGCAGGAGGTTCTGGATCTGGCTCTAAACCTCAGAGTATTAGTGGGAAAACCAAGAACTTACACCGAGTGGCCAGATTATTATGATCTCTGAATGCATAATAATCTGGTCACTCAGTGTGTGTGTGTGTGTGTGTGTGTGTGTGTGTGTGTGTATTAGAGGCCCGGTGCATGAATTCATGCATGGGTGGGGTCTGGCCAGCCTGTCCAGGGGGAGGGGACATGGGCGGTTGGCCGGGCTGCCTGCTGGTCGAACTCCTGGTCGAGGGGACAATTTGCATATTAGCCTTTTATTATATAGGATATACACTGAGTGGCCAGATTATTATGCGTTCGGAGATCATAATAATCTGGCCACTCAGTGTATGTTCGTTTAATTGAGTTTAGAAATATGTTGAGGTCACTTTCCCCTTAAAAACTGCAGCCGGAGAGGACCCCATGAGGACCGCAGGCAGATGGGGCCGATGTCACCGGCTGGGCCCTGCATGGGCCTGTGTGGCGGGAACAGAACGGTTCTGGGACAGACATTTTATCTGCCCCACCCCCTGCAGAGCCGGCTCATTCTGTTAATCAGGCCACAAGGGCCTGAATTCACTGTTGTTCGTTAAAAACAAGACACGAAAAGACGTGTTGAGTTTATAGGTAATCCTTATATTTTCATCTCTGTCTGAACTGCCCCTCTGGAGCCCGAGAAGCCAGCCTGCATCGGACGGTGGCCCTCGCACCTTGCAGGGTGCCCTCCTGGAGCTGGCTTATGAGCCCCTAGGGGACGCTGGCCTCCACACGGCGGCGTCAGGCAGTGCAGGTCGTGGGCGACTGTGACACTCAGGGCCCTGCCGGCGACCTCTGATGGGGCGCCCTGTCCTCGAACCCAGGTGGCCTCACCATTCCCGAGCACCCCTTTCCATCCTCCCGCGTGTTTGCTCACTCACCCTCCCCGGGCAACGTGCTCCATCGTCCTCTGTCCTCCCACCCCTGCAGGCCCTGTGAGGCGACCCCTCTGCCCAGCTCCTACTCAGGCCTGCGCTGCTTGGGGCTAGCCCCTCTCGGGTTAGATGGTCTCTAGTCTTCCCACCCAGGCTCCAGGGCCCTGTCCCCCACCTTTCCTGACCTCCCACCCCCACCCCCTGACCTTCAGATGCAGCCCCTGGGCGCAAGGTTGCACTTCTGGGCGGTGCGAGCTCTTCCCTACCCGCTAAGTGTCCTTGCTTGCAGCTCCACGTGCCCAGATCCCACCGCCCACCAAGCCTCCTCCTCCATCCCTCGCCCCTCAGTGCACAGACCTCAGCCCATGCCCGTGTGCCACTCTCCAGGCCTCCCATGGTCCTCATGGTGCCGGGTTCCTTGGGGGGCCCCTCCCAACCGGAGCACAGGCTCTTTGCTGGCAGGAGGGCAGTGAGTGTGCGGTCACCTGCGTTCTGCCTGGCACACACCTGGACCATCCTCATTTGAACGAGGCAATGAACGGATGGATGAATGGCTGGGACTCGGCACGGAGGACGCAGTGAGCTGCCTTCTCAGGAACTGAAACTCCTCCCAGTTAGAGACCTCATACCTGGTCCAGTTATGTCACCTGTCTTAGACGCGCCCTCTCGTGTCCTGGCGTGACAGACTTTACCTGCACAGCCTCCTCAGGGTTCTGATGCATGGGGATATTAACATGTAAATTCTAGTTCCGTGTTAAAATGCTCGCGGGTGTCCAAGGCCCGGGAGGCAGAGGGTCTCTCTTTAACGACCCCTGATCCTTGAAGGTGGACTTTCTCGAATTCCAGCCCAGGAGGTCAGGTGTGGGGGCCGCGTGGTGAATGGGACTTCGTGTCCGGCTTCCAGGTCTGGCAACACCCGTCAGAGAGGGATGCGGGCGGCTGTTGTATTGAGCGTCTGACTCGATGGAAGACCATTCTGTTTCCGTGGGGTCCCCCAGGCAGGTGGTGCACACGGCGGTGGGCGGTGGGCTGTGGGCTGGGGCCACCGCTGTGACCGGGCCGCATCGCCCACCGGCGGGCTGACCGCCCTGGATCGGGACCCGGCCAGTGTGGTGCGCTCCAGGGAGGAGGGGTCATGAGTTGGCTGGCCCGGGGTTTGGACGCTGCCCCGTCATTTACTAGCTGTGTGGTTTGGGGCAATGAAACCCTCTGAGCTGAGCTTTGTTCTCGGTGGAGCGAGTGACGGGGCCGACGGTGAGGTTTATTTTAAAGCGGGAGGGGATCCCCGTGCGATGGGGTGGCACCTGCCGCCGGCCAGAGTGGCCAGTGGTCAGGGATGCAGGCTGTTGCCACCGCTGCCAAGTCTAAAATCATAACAGGGACGATGACAGGAATGCTTGTTGGTGGGCCATTCCCCGAAGGTGGCCTTCTGGTGAGGCCCGGGGTGGACCTGTGCAGCCATCTCCTGCAGCCCATTCTGTAGAGAGAGAAACTGAGGCCCAGAAAGGCGTGGGAGGAAGGTCTGTGCCGACCGGCTCTGAAGGGCCGCGTGGTGGGGTGTGGCTTCCCTCTGAACCTCCCAGGACCCTCCTCCTACCTCCTGACCTGCAGAGGGGAGCCCCCCACAGCCTTCCTTCCCGGGGCCCCTGTGCCCCGTGAACAGGGCGTCCCCACCTGGTCTTGGTCTCTCTCTCGTTGGATGCAGGCAGCGCCTGGTGACCCAGCAACCCCAGGCCCCGCACCAGCGTCCCAAGGGCCCTGACGTCACAGCCCAAGCTGGAGACACACAGTTCACGGACGCCGGGCTCAGGGCACTCGGTGGAGGGTCATGGCACCCACGGCAGCAGCCTGCCCCTCTCGGGCTCACCTTCACCCTACCAATGTCGACCGACAGCTGCCCAGGCCAGGCCTGCCCTCCGGGGCTGCCGGGGGCGGGGCAGAGCCCAGATTTAACCGCCCTCCGCTCAGCAGAGTTGACGTTTGTGCCAAATGGCAGGTGCCAAGGGTAACAGGATACAGGCCGTGGGCCCTCCGGGCTGGGCGCTGGGGCTGAGGGACCTGGCGTGGCTCCTGCCCCAGCAGCTGTGCTGTCTGGGTGAACTGCTCCGCCCTCTGTGCCCCAGGCACACTCAGGGACACACCTAGTTATGAGCAGGGGTCAGCCCGTGGCTGTAAGCAAGGAGGTGGTGGAGGGCCCAGCTGGGCGGAGGGAGGGGACCCCACAGGCCCGCGTGGTCGCTGGGCCATTTGTCCAGGAGCAGAGAATTCGATGTGGGGTGGGCATGAGCCAGGCCCCCGGCAGGGTTTCCTGACGTCAGTGCACAGAGCACCCGATGGGGCAGAAAAGATCCACTTGGCCCTGTGTGCCCGCCCTGCTCTGGGGCTGGGCTGTCCTGAGAACACGCTGACCAGTGTCTGACCAGTGTGCCTTTGCGTGTCTGCAGGGGGCACTGTGTGGGGGATGAGCGGGGGGCGGGGGGGGGAGGGGGAGAGGAGGACAGAGTGGAGGCCTGGGCTCTGGCTGGCAGGCTGGCCTAGGCAAGTTTGGGGTGGAGTAGCAGGTATAGGGGTTGGAAAGTTGGGGTGCACCTGGATGCTCCAGGCCTCTGATATTTGAGGGTGCTGACAGTGCACCCCCAGATGCTGGTCATACCCAGGGTCTTCAACAGGGCACACACAGGCATGGCTGCCACCGGAGAGGCTGGGACCAGGAGAGGCACCTGGGCCGGGAAGACACGGGGGCCCCTCTGGTCCTGCAACAGCACCTGGGCTGCGACAGGTCTCCCCGCAGTCACAGTGTGAGTAAAGTTGACAGGGGCATGAGCTACTAGAATGTTCCTCAGACTCCTCCAGTGGCCCTCCTGGGTGTGGAGTGAAGGCCGGCCTCTCCTCTGGCCTCAGCCTTGCTGGCCTCACCCCTGTGGCTGTCCCCCCAACCACACCGCAGGCTCGTCCCAGACACCCTCCCAGCCTTTGCGTTTGCTGTTCCTTCTGCCGCCAACACCTTCTCCGCTTGTCAAAACCCAGCGTCCTGACTGGGAAGCTCAGTTCCCAATCGCTTCTTCCCCGAGGCACCCGGTGCCGGTAGCCGTTTCACCGCCCGCTCCGACGCCAGCTCTCCTGCACCGGACGCAGGCCTGGGTCTGCCTTGTGTGCAGTTATTTGCGTGTCTGTCTGCCCTCCTCACTGTCCCTCAGCGTCTCCGTCATGGCTGGGTCTCCACCCCACCATGCCCAGTACAGGGCTTCCTCGTGATGCCCGGGGCAGATTGCTTTTGGGGGTGCCTGGGGGTGTCCTCTGCAGCCTCTGCCAGGGCATGGCTCAAGCATTTAACCGCCTGCTCGGTGCCAAGAGCTGCGTTGGGTGCCAGGCTTCAGGGATTAAAAAAGCAGGTGTTGCAGGGCCTTCAGGGCGAAGGGGGTGAGCAGGTCTCATTGCACGTGAGCGGGGCCTTCTCTGCTGACCAGGAGCCTCTGCCACCACCCGCCTGCCCATCCAGGTCGGTGGGCATCGCCCCGGGTCAAGGTCCCAGCCAGGGACAGAGATGAGGCGTGTGCACAGACGTGCATGTGTATCTGGGCTCCACTCCTGAGCCTTCTGACCCATAAGCCCATGTGGTAGGGTGGAGGCCTGATTGTCTTTGAACAACCACGGGACCCACAGGGAGGTGGGACAGCTGTGGGGGGGGGGGGGGGGACTCGGAAATGGAGGCTCTGTTCCTTTCTTAACCCCTTCCTTTAGTCTGTGGTCCACTTTGATTTCTGATTTTCCTCTAGGTCTCTCTCTCTCTTTTTTTTTAAAAAAATGGTTTTTATTGATTTTAGAGAGAGAGGATGTGAGAGGGCCAGTGAGAGAGAAACATCCATCAGCTGCCACCTGCACATCGGGATGGAGCCCACAACCCAGGCGTGGGCCCTGACCGGGAATCGATCCAGTGACCTCTTGGTTCATGGGTCGACACTCAACCATTGAGCCACACCACCGGGCTAGTTTTTTGTTAGGTTTTCCCCCAGTTAGAGTGGACACGAGGCTTTGTGCAAACCTAACTTCTTCCCTGACACCGTTTCCCACAGAGCCAGGGCAGGTACAGTGGGATCTGTGTCTCCTCATTCCCGACGTCTCCAGCCACACCCCCAGGCCTCCCAGGCTCGCTGTGTGGCTCGGGGTTCCCCCAGGAGCATTGAGGGGCCGGTTTGAGGGGCACATCTCAGACCCCGCTCCTTCACTCCCAGACTGCTTCCTTTACCCTGACCTCCCCTGGGGCTCCTGCACCTCCCCTGGGCCTCGCCAGCTCCGTCTGAATAATGGGGAGAACGTGCTCCTTATCCTGCAGAGGTAATCTGTATTCCCAATGAGAACATCGCTGAGTGGTCACAGGGAAGCCCCGCCCACCGCCCGGGCCCCCTCCCTCTGCTCACCAGGCGCCAGATTCCAAGCAGGTGGGAGCCGTCCCCTCCCCCTCCCCTCCCCTCCCCTCCCCCTCCATCTCCCCTCACCTGAGGATTCCACGCAGCCTGGTCTCCAGACAGCACAGCAGCAGCACGAGCCGCCACCGGGCACTCGCAGGTGCTGTGTGTTTGGCGTCGTGCGTGGATGTGTTTGTGTTTGGGTATTTAGATAAAATATTGTGTTTCCCTCCAAATGCTCGGCCATCTGTGGGCACAGCTTTCCCGCTCTCTCTCGGGCTGGTGCTGTCCCGGCGTGGGCGTCGGGGCGCTGCCCCTGGGAACAAAGCCCACGGTACGTCACACTGTCCCAGGGGCTCCGGGGCGGGCCCCTGGTCCACCCAGCTGTCCCGTGTGTGTGTGTGTGTGTGAGAGAGAGAGAGAGAGAGAGAGAGAGAGAGAGAGAGAGAGAGATTTTGTCACTCACGACTGTTTGGGAGGAGTTTTTAAAGCTGCCGTGGAGGGATAGGAGCTTCGGGAGTTGGCATTCCTCACTGTCCCTTTCCTGTCCCGGAGCCGGGAAGGTGCAAGTGCATCGGTTCCTTCGTGGGCCCACTCCCCGGCCGGGCGCTGGGCCTGGGCCTGCAGCAGAGCTCCTGGCACCCCAGCCCGGGCATCGATGAATATTTGTGGACCAGATACATGAATGCCATGTTTCCTCTCTCCTGGACCCCTCCCTCTGCCCCACTTCTGTTGAGGAGGCCAGACCTGACCCAGGGCAGTGGGCACTTGATCTCTTTGTGGTTTACCAAGCCCTCCGTCCACACTCCGCCAGGCGCACGCCTTCTCCGTCCCCTCTGTCCTCTCTCTACTCCCCGCTCCCGGGCCCTCTTGGCCTTCAGCCACTGCCTTTCCCAGACCCGATGTGATGCCTGGTGACTCTTAAGTTCTTCTCTTCCTCTGTCACTCTTCCTGCCTGCTTGGTCCTGCCCCTCACCTGACCCCCTGTTTGGTGAAGGGAGGGGCAGGTCTGGATGTCTGATCCTCGGAGCTGAGGATTAGCTAGTGGCCTCCCTCCAGGGCTCCTCACCCCCCGCTACCCCCCGGATCTCGCAGGAAAGTGCCCAGCACAGTGAAGACCACTGTGAGCCCCCTGCCCTGCCCCGCCCTGCCCTGCCCTGCCCCTATAAGCATAGGACGTGCCCAGGAGGTCCTGCCGTTGGGGACAGAGGGAGAGGGCCTCGCTGCACGGGAAGGCCTTCTCTTTATAGACAAAGACCCTGTGCCGACCGGCCCAGCCCTTCCCTGAGCCCCAGGGGAACACACACCCACACCTGGACGGGGCCAGCCCACCCCGCACGTCTGGGCCAGCGGACCAGCTCTGCTCTGACTCCGGGTTTCGTTTGCCTCACTGGCTCTCCCGTTTGCTCACTGGCTGCGGCTCTGTGTCCTCTCTGCTGTGTTAACGCCTGGCGTTGGGAAGCGCTCTGCCCCGAGCCGGAGCGCCGCAGGGGGCGGGGCTTCCTCCTGGTCCAGCTCTGGGTTCAGGTCGTGCCCGCCCAGAAGCGCTCGGCACATCCGCCCCCAGCGCCCTTCCTCAGCCAGGGCCCCGGACGCGCTTTGTCCAGACGTCAGCGCCCGCCAGCGCTGGGAGTGGGCGCAGGGTGGGCGGTGGGCAGCGAGGTGGCGGCCTCTGCGGCCTGAGTCCCCGTTGGCCACTGGGCCCAGCTGGCCTTCGCCCCTGAGAGGAGCTCGCCTCCCCGGGGCGGGCGGACCTTCGCGTGCGGACACGCGGGCCTCCAGTGGCGGGAGTGG
Source organism: Cnephaeus nilssonii (assembly GCF_951640355.1). NCBI lineage: Eukaryota > Metazoa > Chordata > Mammalia > Chiroptera > Vespertilionidae > Cnephaeus > Cnephaeus nilssonii. The sequence continues at coordinate 58,551,291 of NC_137087.1, forward strand.
TTTTGGGAGACCAGACGGGAGTCCGTGAGCCGCCAGGCCGGTGTGCCGGCCACGGACAAGGATCAGGATGATGGTCGCAGAGCGCCCCGGCAGTCTCCGGGAAGGATCGAGTTGAGATTAATGAATAAAGGATTTGGCTGAAAACGCTCCGGCCTAAGCTTTCTGGGAAAGAGAGTCTCGGATTTAGACGAGGAAACGGCAGCCAGCCCTTGTGAGTCCTGGCTGTGGGCAGATGGACCTGAGAGACACGCGGCCACCCCCTGCACAGATGGGGAAACTGAGGCCCGGCGCAGCTCCCAACGCGGCACTGGCCCCACGGCCCCCTCGCAGGTGGCGAGCCCGCGTTCGTGACATCCTCTGGGTGCCTCCCGGGGCCTGTATCTCGTTATTAACTTCTACAAGGAGTGCATTTCAGGAAGCCCTAGCTGAGGGGGTGGTAGAGGGGGGAGCATCAGGACCACGGGCCGGGTTGGGAGAGGTGGCCTGCCACTCATCACATTGTGGCACACGGTGAGCTGTGCACAGGTGTTCACCTAGGACCGTGGTCGGCAAACTCCTTCGTCCACAGAGCCAGATACCAACAGGACAACGATTGAAATTTCTTTTGAGAGCCACATTTTTTAAACTTAAACGTCTTCTAACGCTGCTTCTTCAAAATAGACTCGCCCAGGCCGTGGTACTTTGTGGAAGAGCCACGTTCAAGGTGCCAAAGAGTCGCCTGTGGCTCGCGAGCTGCAGTTTGCCGACCATGGACCTAGGAAAAGGAGAGGATGCCGCAGGAGTCCCGTCCCTCCCGTCCGTCCATCCATCCATCCATCCATCCATCCGTCTGTCCTGGACACCCAGGGTCCTCATGTAGGGCCCTCCAGAGCCGGGCGCAGTGCGTGTGACGGTGCGTGCGCACACGGAGACACTGGGCGGGGGGCGGGGGGGGGGGCCGGTAATGACAGTGCCGTTATCTTTCCGCTTCCCTCTGCACGCTTGTTGAAACGTGGGGCCAGAGTGTCTGCCGCGGACCTAACGCCCCTTCTAATCAGGCCGGAATGCGTCCGTCAGAGCAGGACGATGCTGCGCCAGAACAGAGCCCCCCCAGAAACACATTTGTGTAAGGAGGGGCCCGCCCATTTGGGAACCCACACTTCGGCTCTCTGCTGGGGCTCTGTGCTTGCACGGGGAGGCCCGAGGCGGGGGTGGGGGGGGGGCGCCACAAAGCCAGTATTTGTTGTTGGAAGGAAGTAAACTTCATCAGGCCGACGTCGATGTGCGTTTCAAATGTCACCCGGCGCTGCCGCCCGGTAATGAAACGCCGCGCAGCTCTCTTCCCGAGGCTCGGGGGGATTGGGCCGGTAAAGGAGGAATTCGCTCTTCCTCGCCGCGGCGCATCCGAGTGAGAAGTTTAAAATCTACAATTTATTCAAATATTGATATTTCTACTTGTCAGGAGAGAGGGGCCTTGAAATTTCCACTGAGCACTGTTGTCAGAAGAATTGCAAGAAATGTGTCAGATAATTCATAAACGGAGTTCACCGCTGCGAAGTCAGTGGGGAACGGGGGAAAAACGCATTCCTGTCGATGGAGAGCAGGGGCAGCGTCACAGAAAACAGCACTCGCGTCTCCATCATGTCTAGCAAATGCTCAGTGTGGGCCGGGTGGCTGTTACAGCAGCGGCCGCTCCAGGGAAGCCTGGATGCACAGACGCGTGCGGAGATGTGCGTAGGCCAGAGCCTGTTGGTTGTTTTCCTCGGAGAGTCCGTCTCCATCCCGCAGGAGCCAATCGAGAGGCGGGCGGGGCGTGCGGGGCGGGCGGGCGGCGCTGCATGTGGTTTGCATTAAGGCCCTGAACGGCTGGGAAGGGCCGGAGTGACGTGAAGGCCCCTGTAAATTCCAAGCTGTGGAGAGCAGGGGGAGGAGCCCGCGGAGGCTGGGAGGGGAGCTGAGCCGGGCCTGGGTGTCCTCCGCTCTGGAGCCGCAGATGGAGGGCAAAGTCCACGCCCAGGAAGAAGGCGGCATAGCTGGAATTCTTGGTGCGGGAGGACCATCCCCCATTGGTACTTTGTGGTGGGGTTTCTGAGCCCTGGGCCCGTTCCCCCTGCGGGACCTGGGCTGGCACCCCTTCGTTTCACGTGCCTTCTTCACGGGCTGTCATGCACGGGCAGACACGGGTGCCCAGGCACTGTCGGCATGTGCCGGGGACTGAGATCACGTGACCAGAACCCGGGAGCAGCCCCGAGCACGTGTCCCGTGAGGCCCTATTGAAACTCCCCTCATCCCTTTGTTTGCAGAGATCCCCTCAGCCCCCAGAGCATCCTCCGTGTGTGGGGAGGCGCCTGCAGGCTTCTGGGCCCGGGTTTCTCGGCTGTGCTCTGAGGTGCCTCGATGTAGGAGCTCATGGTTACCATTCCCCCCAAATCCTCATGGCAACTGTCTTCCCTGACACTCACTACTCAGGCATGCATGGTTCTAACAACATGCTTGCTGTCCGTCTGTCCCTGCTGTTGTGTGACCTTGGCAGAGCCCTCCTGACCCCCCTGAACCTCCTCACTCCGGACCCTCCACAGAGGGTGGAGCAGCTGCGGGGGGTGGGATGGGTGGGGGTGGGGGTACCTTTTCCTGGAGCCCAGCAGACACTTTGCCCAGCCTCCAGGGCCTGGGTGGACGTGGGGGTTTTGAAACGGGATGCTGTTGGAACAGGAATGGGATTGGAGAAGTGACTGTGGAAGGGGATGGGGCCAAGCAGGAATGAGAGGAAGAATCAGGACAGGGCCTGGGGGGGGGGGGGGCGGGGCAGGTCAGCCGGGTAAACTGAGGACAATCCTTTAAGCCAAGGCCCAGGACTCAGCCCTGCAAGGACAGAAAACGCCCCATGCTTTGGCTCCAGGGGCTGGAGACCCAAGTGACACGTAGCTGTGGTCGCTAACACGTTTGGTGTGGGAGTGGGGCACGGATGGACCTTGGGCCCCCGGACCTGCAGGTGGAGAGACCTGGAAGGCAGGCGTAGGGTTTGGGGTGGGCCGTGGACAGTGACGCCCGGGACCCAGCATTCGCGCTGGTGTGGGGCCCAGAGTCTCTGAGCCCAGTTCCCCGCAGCCGTGGCCTAGAGGCACCTGTGCCCGATCGCAGTGGGTGTGCCCAGCTGTGACACCGAGAACACAATTCTGAGACCGTCCCCCTTGACCATGTGATCACCCAGTGGCCAAGTCTGTGGCCAGGTGTATTGCTGCGTGGGGGGACCTTGGTCTAAGACCGTGGTCGGCAAACTGTGGCTCGCGAGCCACATGCGGCTCTTTGGCCCCTTGAGTGTGGCTCTTCCACAAAATACCACGTGTGGGCGCGCACGTACAGTGCGATCGAAACTTCGTGGCCCATGCGCAGAAGTCGGTTTTCAGCTCTCAAAAGAAATTTCCGTCGTTGTACTGTTGATATTTGGCTCTGTTGACTAATGAGTTTGCCGACCACTGGCCTAGGACACGTTTAGGGCCAAGCCTCAGTGTGGCCTAGAGCAGGCTAAGGCCCATACCTGGGACACCTTCGTCACTTTAATCGTACGACTGTGCTGGCAGGAGGCGTGGCGAGGCGGGGCAGTGGGTGTGCACCAGGAGCAGGGTGACAGTTAGCGAACCCAGTGGTTTTGAAGAGAAAACGAGGGCCGTGAATGGCGACATTAAGGCATTTTCATTGAGACTTGGTGTATGCCGGTCAAATTGGTGGTGGTGGTGGGGGAACGGTTCTCTGGCCTCTTCAGCCTGGATTTTAGGTTGGTGAACGTAGTTATTTCTGACTTGGTGTGTGACTGTATGAACGCACGCCCGTGTGTGTGAGTGCATTTAACTTTATTGATCTCACTCTGTTTTCACTCTGAAAGCATGTGCTGGGCTGGGTGGGATGGGGAAGGAGCGATCTCTCTCCTTAGCGGTAATGGATGCTGTTTTCCTTCAGGCCCCGGCCTGGCCCGGGGACTTGAGCATTTCATAGTCTGTGTTTAAGGTAAAACCAAGTCATGGTCCCCGTGCAGAGGGGGCACCAGGCCCTGTCGGGCTCCGTGTCCCCTTCCCGCAAGCAGAGCTCGGGGTCTGTGCCCACGCGGCCCCTGACCCGGCGGCCGAGCGGACACCGCCCCGGGCGGGCTCGTTAGCACGGCGCTGGCTGACGGCCTCCACGCCTGCCGCCGGCCGGGCCTCCTCTCCACGCTGCCTTCCTGTCTGCGGGTGTCGGCAGATCTGTCATCGGAGCCGAGCGGAGCCTGCGCCCTGACAGTGAGGAGGTAACGCTCCCTGCCTGAATCCCCCATTAACTTTGTGAGGCGTATTGATTTCTTGTAAAAATAATGATATTGACAGGCCTTCCAGGAGTAATTGTTTCCAGAGCGTGGAGGTCAGCGTGGCGAGGGGAGGGCTGGGAGCGGGGCTCTCAGAGGCTGGAGAAGCCCCGGGGTGGGGGCCGCCGTTCAGCGGGACCCCCCGCTCTGCTGGGACCTCCACCGGGGCTTGGGGCTGCCACTGGACCCCCGGGAGGGTCCCTGGCTGCCGAGTGTCCCCTGGAGGGCCCCCGCCAGAACGGGGCCTTGCAGGCGTGGACGGGGTGTCTGGCACGCGCATTCCCGCGGGGCCGCCAACCTCCCGGCTGTCTCCTGGGCTGGTTTTGAAGGCTTGGCTGCTGCTGGGGCCGCTGCCCGCCAGGGGTGTGGGAGCCCGCGGCCGCTCATGGAGAGCCAGGGCGACCACGCACGTGCCCTGTCTAGTGGCCTCTGTTCCTTTTCCAAGAGCACCATGGACACGGTGGGCAGGTGGCCACCCTCAGGCCCGCCGGGCCAGCCCGAGGCCCCCTGGGAGGCGGCGATCACAGTTGCTTACGGTGGCCAGTGATGTCTTGGTAAACCTCGGGTGTCCAGAGATGAGCCCCTGGTCTGAATGACAAGAGCCTGGGGATCCTCTTGGCCGTGGACAGGGCATGAGCTTCCTGCAGGAGAGGCCGCGGTAGAGACGGGGTCCCCACATGTCCAGCCTTGTCGGTGCGGAGCCGCCGTGCGCAGGCACCGCATGCCGGGCAGCGGCTTCCTCCGCGCTTGGGAAGGTTAGAGGGGGAAGAGCCATCTTCCAGGAGAAGGCATGCCAGCCCATGCGTTTCCAAGTCCAGCCGCCAGCCAAGAAAGGCTAAGCCCCCGAGAAAGAGCGCTCTTCGTTCAGAAAGAACAGCGCGGGCCGGCCGTGACCGCACGTCAGGCTCTGACTGAACTTGGCTTATCAAAAATACTCTCCTATTGTGTCTTTAAGGAGCAGAAGCTATTGAAAGCGGCGGCCGGGGTGGTGTTAGGACTTGCCAGGGGTTGGCGTGCGCGTTGTGTGTGTACGGATCGCAAGCTGGCACAGTCCCATCCCGAAAGGGTGGTGGCGCTGTGCGTCCCGGCGTTCGTGCCAGAGCGGGCGGTGCGGAGGGAGGCGGGCGCGGGACGTGGATGGGCAGCCACGTGCGCTCAGAGCTGGCCCCTGTCCACCATATCTCCTCTATGTTTTTCCCCAAATGAGGGGAATCCGATCAACGCCGCTAACGAACTGCAGTGACAGGCTGTCAATTAGCCGGGCCCGCGGCGGTGGGCCGTGCCCAATCCTGGCTTTGTCTGAGTTCCCTTGGAGGAGTTGGTTTGTGTCACTCACTCAGGGAAGCCGCCCCCCGAAGGTCCATCCCCTGCCGTCCAGGCCGAGGTCCCTCCCAGCGCTGTGTAGAAGGAGATTGGTGTTCCCCCTAATCCAATAGCCATCGCCCCGGACGGCCCGCCGAGCTCTGCTGGGAGCCGGTGTCCAGGCTTGTAGCAACATCTAATGGGTATTTAGGTGCAAACTAGCTGTGAAGTGTTAAATATTTACATGTGGAATGCCAATAGTAATTGTCCACTTTATCTGAGCTGGCCTAGGGAAACGTCTTATTTGTTTCCATGCTACTTCAATAAACAGAAAGCTGGAAAATCCTCCCGCTATTTCTTGGGGGCTTAGAATTAATAAAGCCAGGCGGCATAAAATATGTGCTTTGGGTTTTTGAATGATCACTTCTGCACCAGGTCATATAATATGGCTTTAACTCCATGTGGCCTGTCTATTAAGCAAGACAGGATGAGCCTCACATATAATAAAAAATATTTATGCTTTTCTTAGTGATACTAACAAGGTAACATATCAGAGGAGAAATGGCAGGAGAAGAATAAGGTAACTGTGTCTTATGAATTCACGGCTCAGTGGGGTCCCGGCCGGCTCCCATAAACACCCTAGGATTCTCTGCTCAGCGCTGCTATTATTCCACAAATTGTGTTTTTTTGCTTTTTGTTTGTGAAATCTGAAGTGTCATAAATGCCTCCGTCTCATCTATATTTGATAGTTAATATTAGTCTCCACCAGGAAAGTGCACTTTACATGTGACAACATGCGATTACCTGAGAGTGTTATTGCAAAGGAAAAAATCAATACCAATTTATAATTCACGATCGCAGTCTATCAGTTTTTATGGCTCTCTATCCAGTCTCATTAATTTTTTATTATGATCGACTGAAACGGAAAGATTTTTAACATGTTTCGCTGTTATTTATTCAACCTTAATAATTAAATAAACCTTAATTGGCTGTGTTTTGAGGCATCTTGGCACTGTGGCCGGGAAGGGTTGGGGTGACCCTCCATTATTCATGCAGGAGCCCCTCACCCTTCCTTCTGAGCCTCTCGGCCAGGGGTGTGTGCTGCGTGCCATCACCAGGGCCGGAGAAATGGATTTTGTCATCACCTAATCAGATTCGGTTGAAGAGGAGACCATTTGTTTTAATTCAGAATAATAAATTATCGATAGCACCGAGAGAAGCGTGATAGAATATTCCTGGAGCCGTGTGAGCTGGTGCCGCGTATCTGTGCACAACTCTGATCCTCAGCTAATATCTTGATTAATGAGGCCAAGGGGCCCCGTGGCACCCGGACGCCAACGGGGCCGCCCTCGCCGGGCGCACCTCCTGATTGGCGGTGAATGGGCCTCCTTGAAAGGTGATTGACAGATGGAAAATTCCACTTTCAAATTTGATCCGCCTTCATTTCTGTTGTTCTCGGGCCTGTCAGCCGCCCCCTCTCCTCTGGCAGGCGGCGGCGGTGTGCATTAGCCGTTTCCACAGCGGAGAAAGCAGGGAGACAACCCCGGAGTGGAGCGCTCTGAAGGAAAATCAATCATATCATAAGTGAGAAGTATGGATAAGTTTGAACTGTGGCAACTTTCATCATTTCATTTCTGGCCACGCCGGTGGGTTTTCTGAGTGCCCAGGGCCGCGCCGGCCGCCCAGCCGCGGCGGGAGGATGGGAGTGTAATAGAGTTGGGCTTCGAGGGAAATTCTTTTCCCTGGTATTTGTCAGGGAAGTTTCTCGTGGCCTTGCGCAGAAGGAACATCAAACCCTAAGATTATATACACTGGACATTTTGACAGGATTGGAAAAAAGCTTCTATTGACTCTGACAGGCTGTAGAAACCCTGCTCCATCACACAGGCCAGCCTCCGCCGGACGTCTTTGCAAAACGTTGCTTCCACGGGGCGCCGCCGGCAGAAACAGGAGCCTATTGTGAAGGCCACTTCAGGGCGTCCCGGGCATCCTGCTGGCCGGGAGCTGGCCGACGGGGAGCCCAGCCCGGCCAGAAACCCAAACTTAGGGGAGTCCTTCGCAGTTTAATCGGATCGGTACCTAGTACTGAGCAGGGGCACCCTTGTATATTAGAAATGCTGTGAAAACGGTGGGAGACGAGCATGTTGCAATTTCACAATCTTGTTCTTAATATTATTGAAAGAGAGCTCTTCTTGGCGGTAATAAATTTAACACAAAAATCAAATACAAAACAAATTTATTCTTCCAGAGCTGACGGCCCAGTCATTTCTTTCTTGTCTTGCATTAAGCTTTAAAATCAACTGTCGTTCCCTATCGATTGCATCTGAATTGTTATCTATATTTCTCAAAAGCGCTCTTGACAGTTAATACAGTTTAAATTATAATCTGGGGAAAAGCCTCTTGTGTTCCCCGGCAAATTGCTTAGATTCTGAGTAAAGCTGCTTTTATTCGCCAGCCTTTTCTCGTGGCCATCTATTTTAGCAAGGATCATTCAGGCCAAATTATTCTAAATTTACACTCGGCTGGTATGTAAATCATATTGTGGAAATCACTTTCGGAATCACTCTGGGATGTGAGCAGTGCTGGAGTGTCTGAGCGGGGCATTAATGAAACAAACATCACCTCGGGGCGGCCCCTGGCTACGGGGCGGGGCGGCGCTCCTGCTGCTTGGGAGGCGGTTCTGTGCGTTTCCGGGCCTGGGGGGGGGGGGGGGCCCTGCCTCCTCCTGGAGAGGCCCATGCCCTGGTTCTCAGCGAGTGGCCTGGTCTCCAGGGGCAGGTGGGCGGGGCATGGCCACTGTCGTGGCACCTGTGTGATGTCGGACTCCCTTCATCCTTGCTTCCTCGGGTTTGGGGGTGGGGGTGGGGTGGGGGGAGGAGGCTGGGTCAAGGGTTGTTCCCTGGACCACCAGGCCCCTCTCAGAGCTGGCCTGTGGACATGCCGCAGATGCTGTTTCCAATTCTCTCATAGCCCCATCAATAAAGTAAAAGGAACAAGTGGGATAATGTTATTTATTTATTTATTTTTAAAAATGTACTTTTATTGCTTTCAGAGAGGAAGGGAGAGGGAGAGAGAGATAGAAACATCAATGATGAGAGAGAATCATTGATCGGCTGCCTCCTGCACGCCCCCACACTGGGGATCGAGCCCACAACCTGAGCATGTGCCCTGACTGGGAATCGAACCATTGACCTCCTGGTTCATAGGTCGACACACAACCACTGAGCCACGCCAGCCGGGCTAAGTGAAATCATTTTAATAATGTTTTTAATTTGCCGAAACCGGTTTGGCTCAGTGGATAGAGCATCGGCCTGTGGACTCAAGGGTCCCAGGTTCGATTCCGGTCAAGGGCATGTACCTTGGTTGTGGGCACATCCCCAGTAGGGGGTGTGCAAGAGGCAGCTGATCGATGATTCTCTCTCATCGATGTTTCTAACTCTCTATCCCTCTCTCTTCCTCTCTGTAAAAAATCAATAAAATATATTTAAAAAAAAAAAAATAATGTTTTTAATTTAACTCCATGGAGACCGAAGATTATCATTTCAATATGTAATCAATAGCACAAATTGCCCGGCCGGCCTGGCTCAGTGGTTGAGTGTCGACCTATGAACCAGCAGGTCACGGTTCAATTCCTGGTCAGGGCACATGCCCGGGTTGCAGGCTCCATCCCCCGTGGGGGCCTTGCAGGAGGCAGCCAGTCAATGATTCCCTCTCCTCATTGATGTTTCTATGTCTCTCTCCCTCTCACATCCTCTCTGAAATCAATCAAAATTAAAAAAAAAATAGCAAAAATGATTGAGATCTTTACAATTTTTCCTTCACTAAATTCTGGAAATCACGCCTGCACCGCACACCTGCAGGTCCACTGGGACCAGCCCCGAAGCTCACTCTCAGGTGCCACGAGTGGCGGTGACCTCCACAGTGGTTGGCACGTGCCAGGCTCCTGCAGTGGCCCGCTGGGTGTCCTTCGGGCCAGGAGAGAGCTACTGCTCTCTGCTGTCTCCAGCCCCAAGTCACCTGAAGGACGAGGGTGGGGAGAGCTGAGGGTGGACCCCTGGAGTCTAAAGTCACCTCACCCCAAAGGGACTTCCTTTTAAGAACGGATTCCTCCCCCTCCCGGGAGGCACAGACGGGGTCTTTGCACTTCATGGTGTGGTGGGACCCTCGTCCTGTGGATGGCTTTGGTTTTTCTGCAGTTATATTTCATCATCATAGACTCGGGGCTGCTCCCTACGCAGTGAAAACCCAGCAGTTGCAATACAGGGAGCTATTTAAGGAATCACTTCTGTTCCTTGAGGAATAACTAATTATGCATTCATTTATTCGTTCAGGAAATATTTATTGAAGATCCATTAGTTTGAGGCAAGGTGGTTAAAACACGGTTCCTGCTTTGAAGGAACGCTGACTGGATGGGTGTAGATATACATCTCTATAGACATATACTAGGTGTGCTGCTTAATAATGCGGATTTTTTTCAATACATGGAGTTATACATATGTTGATATATATGTGATTTGATATGTATGCTATTTTGTTGTATTGACAGCAAGCTTCAAAACTTCATATGTCAAATTTGCTGAAGTTGTTAACATCATAGATATTTTTACACTTAAAAATGTCAAATTTTGTGCCAAAAAAAAGCATTTGCAGGAAGTTTTAATTCATTACTTTATTTTGAAGAAAAAGTTATCATATACTTCAGGAAGCTTATGGTGAACATGTTCTATCTCAAGATACTTGTGAACGCTAGTTTAAACACTTTAAAAGTGATGATTTTGATGTGAAAGACAAAGAATATCCAGGTCAATCGAAAAAGTTTGAAGACCAACATTTACAAGCATTATTTGATGAAGATGCATGTTAAACTCAAACACAACTTGCAGAAAGATTAAATGTTGCTCAGCAAACAATTTCCAATCATTTACAAGCAATGGGAAAGAATTTAAAGGAAGGAAAATGGGTGCCACATCAACTGAATGAATGACAAATGGAAAACTGAAAAGTCATCAGTAAAATGTTGCTTCAACACCACGAAAGAAAGTCTTTTTTGCATCAAATTGTGACTGGCGATGAAACGTGGAATTATTTTGAGAATCCCAAATGCACAAAATCATGGGTTGATTCAGGTCAACCATCAACATCGACTGCAAGGCCAAATCGCTTCGGAAAGAAGACAATGCTCTGCGTTTGGTGGGATCAGGAAGGTGTGGTGTAACATGAGCTTCTAAAACCAGGTGAAACCCTTAATACTGATTGCTACTGACAACAGATAATCCATTTGAACCACACTTTGATTGTGAAACGACCAGAATGTGCCAGAAGACACGGCAAAATAATTTTGCTTCATGATGATGCACCATCACACACTTCAGAACCAGTTAAAGACACGTTAGAAGATCTTGCCTGGGAAGTATTAACCCACCCGCTGTATTCACCAGACCTTGCTCCTTCAGATGACCACTTGTTCCGATCGATGGCACACGCACTTTCTGAGCAGCACTTCAAAACATACGAAGAAGTGGAAAATTGGGTCTCTGAATGGTTTGCCTCAAAACAAGAAAACTTCTATTGGGATGGTATCCACAAATTACCTGAAAGATGGGGGAAATGTGTAGCTAGCGATGGACATTACTTTGAATAAAACACTTTTGATGTTTCTCTTGAAATTATCGTGTTTTCTTTGATAACAAAATCCGCCATTATTAACAAGTACACCTAATATACACATACTAGTAGATGTAGAGATAGGTATAAATATGTAGGAAGATAAAGGTCTATCTATGGATTTGTATCTATAGATTTATATCTATCTATCTATCTATCTATCTATCTATCTATCTATCTATCGATCTATCGGTATCTATATCCATCCATCCACCCATCCATCTCCATATCTACAACCCTTATATGCCTTAGTGGTTGGCAGGAGGTGGCAAGATAAACACAGGGCAGAACATGTTGGGGAAAGAGGACCCTGGGGCAGCCCAGGGACACAAGGGCTTTGGGGACCTGGACTATGAAGATGGGGGTGCTGAGCACCCTCAGAGATGAGTTGGGGAAGGTCATTCTGGGTTGAAGTAGGAAACAGTGAAGTGTCTAACACCCTTCCAGGAACGGTGTTACCCTCGGCCGGGTAAGGAGACGTGTCCAGTCAGTAGGTGGATGACCCCTCTCTGGGGGTAGCAGCGATTTCCTGGGGAGCCCGTGGGCATTGAATCAGGGTTTTCGGGATGAAAGAGCAGAGGGAAGGCGGCAGGGGCTCAGCTGGCGGCCTTGCTGCTTCTGCCTCTGTACCTGAACTGTAGTTTGAACTCTGACCCCAAGTCCTCCCTCAGCAATAATGTTCTGTGATTCCTGTGACAACTTTCACAGCAGTGCAGATGCCACTAAGTGTCACCTGGTTCTCCTGTTGCCTAATGCCCTCCCCACCCCCCGCCCCCGTGGCAGCAGGACAGTGCCTCTCAGCACCCGTGAGGGCATGGACGTCACTGTCACCAGTGTCACCTTCGCCTCCAGGCCCAACAGCACTCCTCCCCCTCCTGTACTCCTCACCCAATACTGTGGATGTTTGTCCACCTGAAGAACCATTTTGGACTGAGAAATGGGCCCAAAAACAATTTTATTTTTATTTGAAACTAGAGGCCTGATGCATGAAATTCGTGCACTCGGGGGGGGGGGGGTCCCTTAGCCCGGTTTTCAAGAGGGCGCAGGCCAGGCCAAGGGACCCCACTGGTGCACGATCGGGGCCGGGGAGGGACTGTGGGAGGGCTTCAGGGTGTGTCCAGCCCATCTTGCTCAGTCCCAATAGGTCGGACCCCAGCAGCAAGCTAACCTACCAGTCGGAGCATCTGCCCTCTGGTGGTTAGTGCACGTCATAGCAAGCGGCTGAGTGGCTTTAGCATATCATTAGCATATTATGCTTTGATTGGTCCGGATGACTGGACACTTAGCATATTAGACTTTTATTATATAGGATTAAAAAAAATTGTCACCCAAGGATATATTTATTGGTTATAGAGAGAGGAAAGGGGTGAGAGAGAGAAACATCCATGTGAGAGAGAAACATTGATCCATTGCCTCCCATAGGTGCCCAGACTGGGGTTGAACCTGCAACCTGGGGTACGTGCCCTGACTGGGAATCGAACCCACAGCCTTTCAGTGCACGGGACAGTGCTCCAACCCACGGAGCCACCCGGCCAGGGCCCCGTGAACAAGGCACCAGATATTATGGCATTTCCTCATAGAGCAGGTTCAGTACTTGACGCCCTGACATTGTTCAGTGGGAGTTAGTCTACGTTTTGTGAGGGTGGGATGCCGTCTGGAATCTCTTCATTCACAGAATGTAGCACGGAGCGCAAATGTTCGCGGGCAGGCGAGTGAAAAGGAAGCCTGGAAAAAATCAGCTCAGCTGCTCAAGACGAACATTCTGGCTCATCGGTCACAGGGGCCAGGGCCTCCCAAACACCTGTGCCAGGAGACCACTCTGTGGGAAGCTGACCTGGTGGTTTTGGTGTTGCCCTGGCATACAGCATTCGGTGGAGCCATGGGTGAATGCCAGTGCGCGGTCATTCTGACCTACAAAGCCGGCAGGTGTCACCCAGTGCCCGTGGGTGGAGCTTTATGGGAGGCTGCGAACGGAGATGTCAGGAAAAGAGTGAGCCGCCTCTGTGACTGTCATCGGAGCCCGGGAATCATTTGTCTTTCAGTCCCTTGTGTTGCTTCCTTGGTCATGGAAGACGATGGTGGAGAGTTCACAGAGAAGCACCCACGACCCCTCTGGAGGCCCCCGCCTTGGGTGTGAACTATACTGACGGGGGCTTGTTGGGCCCGAGTATGGGGGGGGGGCGATGGGGGGCAGCAGTGGGGGCCCTGGCCCCTCTGCCCCACCCTGGCGGGCGCCTGGCCCACACTGGTTCTTGCTGTGTAGACGGCCTGGGTGCCGTGAGCTGTTTTAATGCATTACCGGCTCAGGTCTCAGGTTACGGGAATTCTCGTCGTGCAGGTGGTTACACTCTCATAAAGACTCCCACGAAAACGCTGTAACAAGCGAGCCGTCCTTGCTCCGGGTACTAAGTGTAGGTGTCAGCAGTTGAGATTCGACCGCAGCGGGGACAGGGAAGGCAGTCACTGGAAAACACGGAATGCTGGGCCTCGCCGTCGGCTGTCTGCTCCAGGACTTCCGCAGCTGGGCTCCCCGGTGGACACGGTGCTGGCCGCTCCAACGTGGTTCTCACAGTCCCTGACAGCCCCAAGCCCCCGGCCAAACGGGCCTCAGAAACCACCGACTCACCAGTCTTAAGTGTTGGCACTACCAGGAGCCGGGGTCCTTGGCCTGGGAGTGACCATCTGACTGCGAAGTCGGAGAAAGTAGATGAGGAGTTGAACCGTAGGAAAAAGTCCTCTCCAGGTCCTTGGTGTTCTCCGTAGCTAACGAGTTGTAAGGGACCACTAACTGGGTGCCTTGTTGTAGAGGACCCAGTATGACACCAGACGAAGCCAGGGGACTTCTCTTTGCCCCAAATGCCCCCCATCGGGCGGTCCCAGCCGCTCCTTGGCCAGGCAGGGGCCGTGGCTTTGTTGGTAGATAGCATGCGGCTTCTGCTCACGGGAGGTGGTCTTTGCCCTCATCCTGGGAAGGGTTTCCAGGGAGGAGGTGAAGAGGGGACTTGAGAGTATTTCGGAGCTGAGGGGCTGCGTACTCTCCAGTTTTCCATCTGGCCACGCTGGGTGGGGAGCTGGGTGGGGGCCTGTGTTTGGGCGTGAGCTCCGCTGTCAGTCAAGGGGTCCCCAACTGTGCATGGCAGCCCTGGCGACGAGGCCCACCCCAACTCATTAAACCCGAGCAGGCTGTACCGAGGGCGCCGCTGTGTGATTTTAATATTTGGTGCATGTGACAGGATCATTTTAGTGATTTGCAGGATTTATCTCCTCTTAAAAGTACTGCCTAAGGCTACTCTAATTGGTAGGAAAGCAAATTCCCTCTCCTCCTCCTGTCAGTCTTTGTTTTATTTACTGAGAACTGCCGAAACCTATTTACACAATAATGAGGATAAATCACCGGATGCTTTCAACACAAAGAGAAATGTGGCGGGAGTTGAAAGCTGTACAATTAAAACAAAATTCCAGATACTCCTGAAGTGGTGTGAGCAGTTAGGGAGAGCAAAGGGAAATTAAGACAAATGGTAGATGGCACCCTGGACCCGCGCAGGAAGCTAATCAGGATCAGAATTCTAGAGATATTTTATGATGGGCAATTTCACTTGAAATGGCAACGAAGTAAATGCCTGTGAGTTACCATCAATATTTGTAATAAAAATAAACCATCATGCATCCCTCCAGCCTGCAAACAAACAGGGCGAGTTTAGGCGCCGTAATTATGACATTGCCGGCGTGGTGGTAAGTCACGGGAGGATGTCAGCGTGCGTGCGTTGGCAGCCTCTGGCTCCTTCCCAGCCGCGAGGGCCACAGCCACTTGGGCGAGACACTCCAAACGTACTTGACTGCACGACCCGGAAGGGCCCACTTATGTCTGTGTCAAGAGCGCCCCGCGTTGGAGAATGGTTCTCACTGGAGGGCGTGCCACAGAGAGACTGGATTACCCAAAGAATTGTGCACGGGCCCTGCCCTTGAACTCGGCCTTCGTGGGTGTTGGGTGGTGCCTGCTCTTCATCGCTCCCGAGGCCGCCAGGTTTGCATGAGGACATGGGTGAGCACAATCCCCCCCGTGAGGATGGGGGCGGGTTATGTTGACTGACGCAGGAAGGTGCAACACGAAAAGGGAAGCTGCTTGGAGCAACCACACACCACGGACCCCGGGCCTGCTCTCAGAGGCAAAGCCGATCTAGGCGGCCGTTTAGGAAATGGGTGTTTCTAGTGAAAGAGGTTTGAGTTCAACTTCTTAAAAGGGATAAGCACGGGGGCCCTTTTGCCTTCAGGCGGTGGGTCCAGGAGGCCTGAGGTGGGATCCCAGCCTGGCCCTGCTTCCCCGGGGCCTGACCCTGGCCGGGTGTCGGGGGGCCCTTTCTGGTTCTGGTGTCTGTGCTTTTGTGCCTTCCTTCTGCCCCACCCCCACTGCACCTCTTCGCAGCTGCCCCAGCCCCCCAGCCCTCAGCATCCGCGCCCTCCGCCTAGGTTATAGAAGAGCCGCCTTTCTCCCCGCATCCTGACAGCGAGGTGATGGCTGCTCAGTTATCCCGGAAAAAAATAATTCACATAAGCAGATTTTAGCACATTTACCAGGTCTTTTAACTTCATCTGACACTGTTTGGATGGAAGATGAGAGAAGTATATTTTTATATCCCAAGGGAGTGACTTTATGATGACTCTTTCAAGGTGAATATTGGCATTTATTTAGCCTGAGCAGAAAATAAAAAGGAACACGCAGGAGCGTGCGCATGGAAACACTGGAGTCAGCAAATGGTATTTTATTTTGTTGCTTTGAATTGCTATCCCTCAAACACAGCTAAATCTAAGTTAATTTAAAGTTTCTCCTGAGGAATTCATCTCAAATTAAAGCGTTTCTCTGCAGTGATGACAAGAGCCGGGAACACGTCTGAATTTCCTCCAAATTGTGGTCTATTTTTACCGTCTCCTAAGATTTGCCTTTGCGGACCTTATCCCGCTATCTTTGAGAGAAAATTAATTTAACTAATGACAGCTCAGACTTAAAACATCAATCAGAGGAAGAGAGAAGTAACACGCACGGCAGCCGCGGAAGAGTGCGGGAGCCGAGGACGGGTTCCACGTCGAACCCAGCGCCAGCCCGTCCTGCTCCCGAGCACGAAGGTGACGGCCTGTTGACCCCCCAGCTCTCTCCCGCCTCTGGGGGTTCTGGGTGGCCTAGGATACACCCACTCTCCCTCCTGGTGTCTCTTGCCAGCTGCCACTGCTTTTGCATGGCTCGTCGGGGAAGTTTCGTTTATTTATGTTTTAACCAAGCGGTTGGGTGGCTCCTTTAGCCTGTTTGGAGAGCACCTGGCTGGGCGAGGGCCATGGCCTTGGCCGGTCCTCGTGGGCCATCACCGACCCTGAGCCCGGCGGGGGCCGGCCGGGAGAACGGCTTCCGTAGGTTCCTCCCCGCCCAGCACGCCGAACAGGGCTCTGTGGCACTCTGTGGGCATCAAGAAGCGCCAGCAGCTTGTTGAGAAAATTTAGGATGTTCCCATTGGCGGCGGATGGCGCCGCGTCCCCGCCTTATTGATGCCGACTCCGATTTATGAATGATGAAGTGGAGGACATTTGCTATCAGAAGCTCACAATGTAGCTCTTAATAAAAGATTAAACAAGGGAGGGAAGGCGGCGCGGGTTTCTGACACACCGCTGATAAGAGGCGCCAGTGCACGGCGGCGGGGAGCGGGCGGCAGTGACAGACGCTGAGTGGCAGACAATGCGCACATGTTGCTGCTCGCACCGCGACGCGCAGCCACGTGGACGATCTGTCCGCGGAACTCTTACAGATCACACGCCGGAAAGGCTTCCTCCACGCTCGAGGCCGTCCGTTCCCCGACGGACGGGGGATGAATAGGACACGGGCCGGAGGCGGCCGGCAGGGCGGGCGGGCGGCGGGCCCGCTGCTGGGGCGGGGCTGCCCGGAGGAGGCGGCGGGCAGGAACTGTCACTTTGAGAAATGAGGAGTGGAAGAGGCTGGGACCAACTTGGCAGATGTGCGCGAGGAACAGGGAGCATATTGATCAATTAAATATGCAAATACCTCAGCGAGGAAAGACAGAGATGAATAAACTGACAGCAACATCAAACTGCACATTAATGGTTCCATGAAGTGCCCATCCCAACAGTTTAGTTTTAAATAGATGCTCCTTTACCCAGGTCGGTTTAGAACATCCATCATGACCCGGACGGGGGAGGGAGGCCCGGGGAGCTTCGGACCGAGTGCCATCCTCTTGGGGCTCGGCCCCCCCCCCCCCCCCCCCGCTGCCCCCCGGCCCTGCTCTCAGCCCGGGAACAAGGCAGGGAATTCAGTTTCCCCGGTAACAATAGCCCACCGTATCCCATTGTTACCCACTTTTTCAGGCCGCTCCTAGATCATTTCCTTTCTCAGCCTCCCCAAAGAAAGCCTGATTGTTTCGGGCCAGACTCTGCTGGCAGTCCTCTGCCCAAGGGTGAACCCCATAAACCCGGGGACCCCGGCTTGGGTTTCATCCCTGCGCCGCAGACTCGGCCGGGCGGGAGCCGCACCTTTTGTCCGTGACTTCTACTCTGTGAGAGGCACCTAATTATGACTTCGCTCTTCAGACTAATGAAATTATCGTCTTGTTCTCTCGCTTCTGTACTGTTGTCAAGACTTTGAAACATGATCGTTTAATTACTGACACCTACTGCAGCTCATTTTATGCACGCAGAGCTAGGAAACGCGCGTCGCCACCCGCCCAACAGGCGCGCTGAGCTCTGCCCTTTTGGCTGCGTGTGTGAAAGTCCTCTTTTCATATGAAAATTTAATACAGCGCCGGGTCAGCTTGGGCCCTCTTCTGCTAAGCAGCCCCAGATTTCGCCACTTATAACGGAATTATTTGAGATTCCTTGCTGGGAAAAGGGCAGGAATTGCGGCGTGGGGAGGACGCCTCACAAAACCCCAACCAAGTTCAATGATATCTGCCCTCCGCCGCCCGTGTGCTCGCGCAGCCACGAGTGGCCCCGTCACAATCAGCGTGGGAAAGTAAGATGTCATTTAAAGAAACGGGGGAAAATATTCAGACTTTGACATTTGGGCTGTTTTTCCACTCAGATAACATCAAAACTTGTACTTCTTGATAATAAATAGGAGAATGTCAGCTGTCACTCAGGGCCCTCGAGAAGGCACCGTGGGGCAGGAACGGGGCTGCCGGGAACAATTTCCGGCTCTGCGGCTCCAGCGGGAGGATTGTGCGTCGATCCGCCATGTTTTCCCAGGAAGGTCCTATGCAGCCGTTGCCCCTCCGCACCCCTCCCCCCCAAATCCACCTTAGGTCTGCCTGGCCCCTCTGCATTTATGGGGAGCCAGTCTGCAGGTGTGGGGGGGGGGGAGGGGGATGGGAGCAGGGGCTGTGTGCCCCTGGGCTTCCCAGCACCCCCTTCCATGAAGCTGGCACTGGGGGGCTCTGCTCTCCTCCTGCAAAGGCCCTGGGGTCACTAGTGTAACCCCAGGACCCCCCAACTCCCTATCCCTCAGCTCGCTTTCCACCCCCATCGGTTCAGAACAGGGAAGTGGTGCTGGAGTGGCACTGGGTGACCGTGGGGGACCAGTGTCCCCGCAGGCGTGGGCCCCACGTCACCTGGAGGCGGGCCCGGCTTTGTCTGGCCCCCAGCACGGCCCTCTCCCCTCCCAGACTTCTGTCAATTCAGGTTGCGTGGGCTGAGACGGGCGATGCTGGCAATTAGGTTGGCTCTGCCTCCTTGATGCTTGATTAGTCAGATTGATGGAGGAGGCCATATGTGGCCGTGTCAGAACTTGGCTACCAGGCCCTTTCCCGTGCTGAAGGACAGGCCACGGAGCGGAGGCCTGGGGTGGCCGTGCGGGCCGGCCTCCCTGTCTGCCAGCGCCTCTGCGCGGTATTTAATGGTCGCCTCCCCCCCCCTGCCAGGCTCACGCGGGGCTGGAGGTGGCCACAGGCTGGGCGTGTCACCCGATCAGGGGTGCTGCTGGGGACGAGCAGGCGTTTTTCTCGTCCTCGGAGACAACAAAAGGGATGCTTGAGAGGGAGAGCAGCGGAGGAAGATCCAGAGACAAAGGAGGGGCAAGGTCAGCAGAGCTAATAGGCTGAGCAGTGAACCGCCTCCGGCGGGCTCGCCACCGGCTCCTCCAACTCCGGCAAAGTCCGGCCCCCGCTCGCCGCCCGCCCGCCCGCCCGGGGACAGGGACCCTGACAGCAGGGCCCCCCGGGGCCCAGCCTGCTCCTCGGCGGCCAGGCCGGTGCAGCCAGCTGCTCGGAGGGGGCCCGGAATGGCGGGCGGTGGCCAGGCCGGGCCGGCTGCCGGGCGGCCGTGTGGCCAGGAGCGGAGCTGTCAGGTTCCGTCTTGTTGCCTGGCTTCATTCAGTCGCTCTTTTAATGTGCATTCAAGTAGAATAAGTGAATCTTCGCAGCACCAGCTGAGCTCGGACTTGTTTTTGCATGGTGGCTGTTATGACCGCCGCGGCCACCTGACATCCGGCAGCCGGCCGGGGCGGTTTTGGCAGCGCCGGCCGGGAGGCAGGTCCTTTCATCCGCCGGCCGGCGGGGCCCTCCCCCACCCCGCGTTTTGACTTCTTCCTAATAATCTTTGCAGCTTCTTGATCATGTCCTGTGTTTCTCTGGACAAGTTGGAAGTTGCATACGTCAGGACTTTGCTAATTAAAGTCATACTTTCAAAAATGCCATAATAACTGTTAATTAGCTTGATGCTATTTTCAGCATAATTTGCTAATTAGTAGAAAACCTGTACAGCATTTCTCCCTAATTACAGTGTGGCTCCACACGCCGCATCTGTGACTTGACTCCAAATGATGCCATTACAAAGTCCCACATTACGGATTCTTTCAAAACAGTTAATTACCTCTCCTGATATTGACAAACTCTGAAGTCAGCTGGATTTTTTAACTAATATGTGCAGAGAAGTAATCCGTGCCACGTCCTTGTCCCTGACAGGCAAGGAGTCAAAAGTATCCTTTAGAAATGGCACAAGTAGCGACACAAGTTGATTCCAAGAGGCGTTCTGGTCCCCCAGCCATTGTCCTAGGTGGTGGTGGGGGGCACGGGGGCGGGGACCCGGCCACTCCCCCCACCCCCCATGGGCTCCTCTACAGAGATTTAATTTGATTCACCCTCTGG